>NC_138655.1:1599675-2070680 GCF_964273445.1 Streptopelia decaocto | reverse complement strand
AAGGGAAGGAAAGGAAAGGGAAGGAAAGGAAAGGGAAGGAAAGGAAAGGGAAGGAAGGGAAGGAAAGGAAAGGGAAGGAAAGGAAGGAAGGAAAGGAAAGGGAAGGAAAGGAAAGGGAAGGAAAGGAAAGGGAAGGAAAGGAAAGGGAAGGAAAGGAAAGGGAAGGAAAGGAAAGGGAAGGAAAGGAAAGGGAAGGAAAGGAAAGGGAAGGAAAGGAAAGGGAAGGAAAGGAAAGGGAAGGAAAGGAAAGGGAAGGAAGGAAAGGAGGAAAGGGAAGGAAGGAAAGGGAAGGAAAGGAAAGGGAAGGAAAGGAAAGGGAAGGAAAGGAAAGGGAAGGAAAGGAAAGGGAAGGAAGGAAAGGGAAGGAAAGGAAAGGGAAGGAAAGGAAAGGGAAGGAAAGGAAAGGAAGGAAAGGAAAGGGAAGGAAAGGAAAGGGAAGGAAAGGAAAGGGAAGGAAAGGAAAGGGAAGGAAAGGAAAGGGAAGGAAAGGAAAGGGAAGGAAAGGAAAGGGAAGGAAAGGAAAGGGAAGGAAGGAAAGGAAAGGAAGGAAAGGAAAGGGAAGGAAAGGAAAGGAAGGAAAGGAAAGGGAAGGAAAGGAAAGGAAAGGAAAGGAAAGGAAAGGAAAGGAAAGGAAAGGAAAGGAAAGGAAAGGAAAGGAAAGGAAAGGAAAGGAAAGGAAAGGAAAGGAAAGGAAAGGAAAGGAAAGGAAAGAAGGAAAGGAAAGGAAAGGAAAGGAAAGGAAAGGAAAAAAAGAAGCCACACACAAACTCCCCACTCCCACTCTTTGAAACATGGTGCAACTACGGAATATAAGAATTAATAAAAAGAGTTATAGGAGGACAAAGGGCAAAGTAAAACAAGTTACAGCAAGCAAAGGAGAAGGGTTACAGTCCAGCATGAGAGTGCCTATAGATTAAAAGGAAGAAAATAAAGTTCTACTGGACTTTCTATAGTAGTGGGCCTCTTCATCTGTCCAAATCAGGGGAGAAAACTCATAAATAAAGTTCTCATAATGGATACCTGCAATGAACAGAAGTCAGGGGACTCTGGGATTAAACCAAACCTGAAAAGGTGATGAGGTTTGGAGTTGGGAACTATATGGTCATGAGCATAAAATTATGGCATGGTACAAGCTGGATGTTTTTCTGAAGGCTGGGCAGCACAGCAAGAGCAGCAATAATGCAGAGGGAAAAGTTTGCAGCTCTCAGTTGTAGGGTCAACGTCTGCATCGTGTGTCAGTCACTTAGTCTCTGCTCTGAGTGATGAGAAAGGAGTATATAATTGGTTAGATCACAAAGTGGTGCAAAAGTAGCACTTGGAGACACTTTAGGGAGGAGAACCTGCTCATCCTGGATCCACCAAGGAAACCAAAGCTTCTTCATGGAATTCATCTCACAGCCATGATGTGAATGTTTCTTCTGTAGCATCTTAATTGGAGCAAATCATCCTGGGCCCCCTTTTTCCCTCATAAATAGCCCAAAAAGTTAACATTAGTGTATAGTTCATCTCACACTAAAGTGGACCTTGTTCGGACAAATCTCCCCCACCTGTCATTGACTGCTCCACCTCTTGTGCAAAGTGAAGGAGCTCTTTCAGTCCTGCTCCCCAGCAGCTCCTTTGTACAGGACACGCAGACCTTTGGACAGGTGGCATTCAGTTGTCACAAGAAAAGGATCCATGAAGGACCCAAGGAGTAGGTGCATGGCATGACTTTGAATTAGCAACTAGGTCACTTTTGGGAGGGTATATACATCCCAGGACAACCAAGAGGTACCGTGTTGCAACTGAAAGATGTAACAACAAAGGAGTGCTGTGTTGGATCCCATATTTGACCCCACGTTATCTCATACTTTAAGAAGACATGATGAATGGAGCAGAAGTCAAAATATTCCTTCTCATCTTAGGAGACCACCTTAGACAGTCCCCTTTCTGAATTCCACTGTGCAGTTGCAAGGACTGTGGGAAACTGCAGCGGGTCTGTGGAATCCTTGACAGAAAATATGGGAGTAGAGATCAGCCTTGAAGATATTAAGATTTACCCTTGAGAAGGATGGGAGTAAAGGAGTATCCGGAGGTATGGAGATGTACCCGTGAGAGAGAAGGGGATAGAAGAATAACATGGATGATAGCAAAATTAACCAATGAGATGTTAGTGCTGTAACTTGTAACCAATAGTGAAAAGACACATGAACTGGTAGAATTGTATAAAAATGCACTTGTAGCAATAAATGGCACCTATTACTTTCATCTTGAAAGAATTTGGTCCATGTCGCTTGTCCGTCTCAACCGCGACAAAGGACTGACAAAGCCCCTGATTTTGTAAACACGTTTTCTCCCCAGCACATTTGCCTCCGGCTGCAATTAGCAAATGTAATCAGCCACTGCCAGACATGGATGGACATGCTGCTCCTCTCCCTGCTCCACTGTGCTGAAGCAGCAGTTTTTTTCCAGCAGAACCAAGCAGAGAATCTTGTGTGCCACAGGTCAGTTACTATTTCTTTCACCTGACGTATGTGAGCAGGGGAAAAATTGGCTGGGACAAAAGAAAGGGGAGGAGGCAGAAATTGTCTCTGCTCCTTCTTACTTTCTTGGTGCTCTGATAAGCTCTGGGGGAGCCAAGGGAGGGGAGATGGACACCAATCCATCATATACACAGGTCTGTCTGTCTCAGCATCCCATGTGGGTGAGGCAAAGGATGCAGGCAGTGATGCCAAGAGGGGCTCCTGGGGCATGGGATGCATGACTAACCAGGCTGGTGTTCATCTGAGGGCTGGAGATGGGGTCAGTTGAGGGCTGGAGCACTTTTTTTTCTCTCATCCTTCAAGTATATGCCACAAAGAAATCAGGACAATGAGGAATGTCCCACCCTGGTTTCTCTTTCTGCTAATGACTCATTTCTTTGTGCCTAAATTTCCTGCGACTCTAAAATAGGGGTTATGGTGCTGACATCCTTCCTCCAGTGCTTAGAGATCAACTGATCAGAAGGGTTGATGGTGGTTCCTGCTTCATGGCTATGCAGAGAGCCAGCTGGTGAAATTTCAACATTCAGACATGTGGACATGTGGCCTTTCCCAGCTGGCTGGTTAATGCTTCCCAGCTGGCTGGTGTCAGTCATTTAAACCTTCAAAATCCAGGCAGTGGCCCAACAGCAGAGTTGTGACTTTCTGAGAAAGTCCTAGCGGAAACACCAAAAGCCCATGTCCACTGTTCACTCTGGTCCACAGTGGCCACAGTCCTCGTAATTGACGACTTCTCTGCCTTCTACACATGGAGGTGTCCTAAAATGGAAGTTTTAATCAGCTGATGTTCCTTGTGCTGCTCAGAGATGTTCCCCATCCCAACATCCTCATCCCTTGTTACCACCATGTGAAGCACATGGAAAAAGACAAAATATTATTTTCCAAGACATGCAGGTCACCTCTGAGTGTTTGTCTTTGGGGAAAGCCAAAGGTTGCCATACAAGTGGGACAGTATTCAAGAAGCAATTGGACAACACCCTCAGACAAATGGTACGACTTTTGGGGTTGTCCTATGCAGCAACAGGAGTTGAACTTGATGATCCTTATGGGTCCTTTCCAACATTCTATGATTCTATGATCCTCGGTCCCACCCTACTGCAGAGGAATCATAGAACAGTTTGGGTTGGAAAGGACCTTCAAAACTCATCCAGTGCCACCCCTGCCATGAGCAGGGACATCTTCACCCAGATCAGGCTGCTCAGAGCCCCGTCCAGCCTGGTCTGGGATGTCTCCAGGGATGGGGCATCCACCACCTCTCTGGGCAACCTGGGCCAGTGTTTTACCATCCTGGTTTAAAAAATTTCTTCCACATGCCTAATCTGAGTCTCCCCTCCTTTAGTTTAAAACCATCACCCCTTATCCTATCACAACAGGCCCTGATAAAAAGTCTGTCCCCATCTTCCATACAAGTCCCTTTTAAGTACTGAAAGGCCGCAATAAGGTGTCCCTGGAGCCTTCTCTTCTCCAGGCTGAACAACCCCAACTCTCAGGAATCAAGGAAACTCCCCTTTGCCACACACTCAGATCTCTGGCTGCAATCTCCTTTGGTCCCCCCCCCCAAGTCTGTGACCCCAGTCTTGTCCTACCATGCTGGCCATGATCAGATGCTTCTGGGCAGCCCTATTCCTCCTGTGCTGAGGGGAAGGAAATGCCCCCCTTGTCTCCCTCCTTCCTCCTCCTCCCAGGAAATCAGAGTCCTATGCAGAAACAAGCTCTGCTCCTCTCTCCTTTCTTCTTATTTTCTCTCCCCCCTCTCTCTATCATGCCAGTTGTTTCATCCTTTGAGAACTCTCTGCCTCTCCCTATGGGACTCACTTTAAAAAACAAGGGGAGGAGGGGCGCAGGGGGGAAAAGGAAAGAAAAACTCCATTGTCTTGTCAAAGAGAATAAGTGAAAAGTTGCAAGTGTCTCTCTGCAGGTTTTGGCTCCTGTGTGTTCTCCTTTCAAACCCTGCCAGCCTCAGGGGCTGTCATTTCGCCTTCATCTCAGCGGATCGACCCGTGGTTTCCCACCGCTCCCCCTCCCCAGCATTGCTGAGCGTGGAGCTGCCAGGCTTTTCATGGCCACTGCCAGCTTGATCCTATTGACAGGTCTCTTCTTTTTTGCTTCCCTTTCAAAGGGGGGCTCGGGGTCCCTTCCTTCCTCCCTTCCTTTTCCCTTCTTCCACTCCCTCCCTTTCTTTTCCCCAATTTTTCTTCTTCTTCTTCTTCTCAGAGGTGTGCCACCGAGGTGCTGCTGTGCAACGACTTGACAAGGCCACATGCAGCGGAGCTGGGGCCCAATTATAAACCCCTCTTTAAGAGCAACCTTCATTTAGAGAGTGAGATTGGAGCTGTCGGAATATTAACGAGCTCTTGCTGGTGGCGTGGCATCCAACGGCACCACGGAGCGGGTGTGCTGGTGTCAGGGAGGTGTGTGGGGTGGAGGAGTATGCACATTAGACGAGGGTGATGCTGTGGGCAAGAGCTTCCCACCTTTTACCACCCACCGGGGTGGAGATAGTGGTGTGTGCAAACGGTGTGCTTGGCATGGTGTTGACTAAACTAGCTTGTCCCAGCAAGGCTCAGCACTGTACTGGGCACAGGTGAGGCTGTACCTTGAATCCTGGGGTCAGTTTTGGGCCCCTCACGACAAGAAAACCCTTGAGGTGCTGGAGTGAGGTGAGAGAAGGGAACAGAGCTGAGGAAAGGGCTGCAGCACAAGTGTGATGGGAGCAGCTGAGACACCTGGGGGGTTCAGCCTGGAGAACAGGAGCTGAGAGGAGACCTTCTGATCTCTGAACTGCCTGAAAGGAGCTTGGAGCCGGGGGGGTCAGGCTCTGCTCCCAAGGAACAAGTGACAGGACGAGAGGAAATGGTCTCAAGTTGTGCCAGGCATGGTTGACATTGGATCTTGGGAACAATTTCTTCCTGGAAAGGGCTGTCGGGCATTGGAACAGGCTGCCAGGGGCAGTGGTGGAGTCACCATCCCTGAAGGTGTTTAAAAGATACACAGATGAAATTCTTGGGGACATGGTTTATTGCTAATGTTAACAGTTGGACTTGATGATCTTGAGTGTCTTTTCCAACCAAAATTATTCTATGATTTGTATGGGGGGCCACCATGGACATGTCACCCCACCTTCCACCAGACATCACCATGCCATGGAGAAGCAGCATCGTCTTATGGTTAGAGCAGACAAGAACAGTTCTGTTACCAGCTCTGAAGGTGACCTTGGGGGTGGATGGTACAGGGCTTCCCAAGGTGCTGAGAAGTCACCTTTTCACCACCTTTCCTCATCCCTGCAACATGGAGGAGATTTTTTTGTACAATCAGGAGCAAAGTGGTTGTGCGGTCTCCCATGACTGGCATTTACCCAACATTGCTGTGAGTGATTACAAGGATTGGCCCCAAAGCCAATTAAAGCCACAAAAAGGAATCAGACAAGAGGCAGGTCTGGAAATATTTCCCCTGCGCCCTGGAGTGACATACAGGTGCCCACCTACCAACACAACCATGTCGGAAAACACGTATGGCCAAAGGAGAGCACATACATGCAACTGTCTATCAACATGCGCAAATGCACACATCTAAAAGGCAGGCATGTCCACAAGCACGCTCAAGCCAGCACACGCCTAAGTGCTCCACCTTTCATTGCAACTTTCCTTCCTGCTACCTCTCAGCACACAAGACCTCCTGAGGTCCTTTCCAACCTGAATTGTACCATGATCCACATATTACAATCATAGAATCATAGAATGGTTTGAGTTGGAAGGGACATTCAAAGCTCATCTAGTCTAACCTTTGCCATGAGCAGGGACATCAAGCAGATCAGGTTGCTCAGAGTCCCATCCAGCCTGGTCTGGGATGTCTCCAGGGACTGGGCATCCACCACGTCTCTGGGCAAGCAGTTCCACTGTTTCACCACCCTCATTGAAAAAAATGTCTTCCTTATGTCTAGCCTGAATCTCCCCTCCTTTAGTTTTAAACCTTCACCCCTTGTCCTATTACAACAGGCCCTGTTAAAAAGTCTGTCCCCGTATTTCTTATAGGTCCCCTATAATATTTTTTTTTCCTTCCTGCCTTGGGGCTTAACAAAGTCTCTCAAAGCAGATTCTAAAAAATCTGCATGCAACCTCTTCCCAAGACTTTGGGGCAGGAGACAGGGAAAGAATGGGGATAGGGAGACACAACTGCTGTGCTGCCTCACATAGAACATCTGCACTGGTGAAACGGATGCCCTTGGTAGCAAATACCTCTCCCTTTGTTAGAGGACACAAGCACTGGCCTGTGTGAATCAGCTGCTGGGAAGATAGAGGTGCTCAACTTAGTGAGCTTTGGCTTGACTTCAGGTTTGGCACCAGTTCCACAAGTGGGAGGATCCATCTCTGGGCATCATCATGCTCCTGGGGACATCTGCACCTGGAACCCCAGCCCAGGCAGTTTCTTTCCCTCTGTCAACTCGCTACACTCCCAGTTCCTTCATTTAGGACCTAGCAGGGTCCCCCAGATCTCTCTCTCCTTAGCTCTGATCATCCACATCTCTTTCCAGCCTCCCCCTAGCCTCCTCCTGCACCTGCAGGGTGTCTCTGCAGAAAGACAAAATGTCCAAAACCCACCCAAATGAGAGCCCCAATAGCAACAACCACAGTAGAAAGACTCTGAATAACATTGCTAATAACAAACATGCCTAAAATGAATGTGAAATTCTCCTCAGCAACAGGGAGAGCTAAACTTCAATGAGAAGAATCAAGGAATACTGGGGTCCCAAGGACTGGAAGTTCCTGAGATTACACCACAAAGGAATTTAATAGCCAGGCATATACAGACTAGCAAGGTATGGTGAGACAGATATTACCTTTACCCCACCCTCAGCAGAGAAAACAGGTGGATATTCAGCACAAGAGTGCTTCTTCAGATCTGCAAGAGAGGAAGAAATAGTCAGGTTGGTAAAAAATTGCATTGAATGCAGTGGGTTTATCCTGATCAACTGGACAGTCTGTTTCCAGAAGGACACCCAATGTATTATTTCTTGGATAGGCACAGCCTCCCTTGCGATGCTGTAGCTCCCTTCATCCCAAAACCACATGGGAAAGCTCTAAGAAGACTGGACTCAGTGATCTTAAAGGTCTCTTCCAAACAAAATTATTCTATAAAATAAAGTCAAAATTTAATATCTTTATTAAATCTCCTGTCAATGTCAGATAATATATTAGCAAAATAATTATACAGAAGGAATATTGTCTCCTGCACTATAAACCTGTAAGAGCAATCTCTCCATAAAGCTATTTGTCCTGCCCCACCACCTTGTCTCCGTTAAACTCAGCCAGGCTCTCCCACAAGCACATCTGAATTCTCTACTGGGATCACTTAGATTCTCTGCCTGACTTGGAGGATCCAGTTCACCTCGTTCCATGGATTTTACGAGAAAAAATCAGGGATAAGTGCCTGAAGCACAGCCATGTTTCTCACCCCAAAGTCCTTACTAAGCTGAACAGGAGCAGGCAGCATCCTCCATCACTGCAATGACATGGTGCATGGCTCCAGGTCATGAACAACCCTGAGGATGCACCATGTTGGGTACAGTCACCCAGAAAGCCCCTAAATCCATGGGGTAGCCCCCTCACCAGGCTGCTAGCGCATTTAGAGCTCTGCACAGAGGCTGAAAGCCAACCACCAGCTGGGCTAATGGCATCCAGCAATTGCCTGCCAACATGAGAGACTGCAAGGAAGCAGGAAAAGGCTTTTATCTACACGTCAGAGATGGATTCACCCCACCAGTTCCTGCAGGGATACCAGTCCTCTCCATGCATGCTGGGAAACAGGCTTTTCTCCCAAAAGGATTGCAAACTCCTTGGTGCATGCAGGCATCACACGAGGCACTTCTGGAGGGAAACAGAACTGGTGTGTAACTGCTGCCCAAGCCTGGTCTCAGGGCAGGGAATGAGGTTGCAAACAGGTGATTCGAGGTCTCAGTGTTGGCTGTGCAAAAGGAACCCCTGGGTAGGTGTTCCTCTGGAGATGTCAGGGTGACAGCATCAGGTCAAGGGAGGTGATTCTGCCCCTCTGCTCTGCTCTGGTGAGACCCCCCTGCAGTGCTGGTCCAGCTCTGGGGTCCTCAGTGCAGGACAGACTTGGACCTGCTGGAGAGGGGCCAGAGGAGCCACAGAAATTATCCAAGGCTGGAAGAGCTCTGCTGGGAGGACAGGCTGAGAGAGTTAGAGTTGCTCAGTCTTGAGAAGGCTTCAGGAACACCTTATTATGGTCTTTCCATACTTCAAAGGGGCCAATAAGAAAGATGGGGACAGACTTTTTAGCAGGGCCTGTTGTGATAGGACAAGGGGTAACAGTCTTAAACTACACAAGAGGAGATTCAGGCTAGACACAAGGAAGAAATTTTTTACAATGAGGATGGTGAAACACTGGCCCAGGTTGTCCAGAGAGGTGGTGGATGCCCCATCCCTGGAGACATCCCAGGACAGGTTGGACGGGGAACTGAGCAACCTGATCTGGGTGAAGATGTCCCTGTTCATTGAAGGGGGTCAGACTGGATGAGCTTTGAATGTCCCTTCCAACCCAAACTATTCTATGACTCTATCCTTACACAGCAACTGTACACTCAGGGACTGACCCCTTGCAGAAGAGAATCAGAAATGTCTGACTCCCAGGAGGGCTGGAGAAGAAAGAGATATCAGACCCACGCAAAGACAATCACAATATCCATGGGGAGCAGGCAGTAGAGACCAACTGGTGATGGAGAGGGAAGCAGGATCCCCAAAATACCTGAACAGAGGGTCACTCACATCTCTTAGGGCCAGACAGCCCATCGCCAGCTTTTTAATCCAATTTGAACCATGATGCTGCTGTCATCAGTTTCAACCTTTTGAGCCCAGCGAAAGTAACCAGTGGATGAGACAGGTGTGGTGCTTGCCAGACCTTCTAACACTGCTCGAGGCCACAGGACATTGAAATGTGAAGGGAGTAAAGTGTGACACCGTGACACGTTACACGCTCAGTGTTGCTGCCCAGGAGCTTTGGGAGCTGCTGATGCAGCGTGACAGGGGATTTCACCCACCCCTGACTGAGTCCAGCAACTTTGGGTCAGTAAAACTCCCCCTCAGAAAAGACCCAAGTCAGGAGAGACCAGAGGGAGCCAGCCCTCCTCTTCACTTTCTTTTCTGGAGGTAAATAAATCACCAGGGCTATTAAATCCAAGTGCCCTAACACCTTTGTTTGCTAATTAGTCACAAAGACGTTTGGGATGAGCCAAAGCTTCTGTCTGCTTGCCTTGGAAGCCGGTGGCCATGGGTGGTGGGATCAGGCAGAGTGAGGGGATGTACCATGCAAAGCTGGAAGGCAGCATCTCTCCCCTGCCCATCCACATGCTCCGGAGGAGCAGGGAGGGGGAGAGAGACCTGCAGCTCCAGCACTGCCAGCTCAGCACTTTTGTGCTTTTCTTGTCAAGGGGAAAAAAAAAAAAAAAAAAAAAAGAACAAAAAGCCCCTTTTTGTGTTGTTTCCCTTTTTTTGTTTGCTAATTTATTGTTTTGTCCTGAGCTCGTGCTTCTTGAAATCCCTTGTTCTTGATGCTCATTAAAATATTTTCGGTGTGAGCGGGCTCAGTTAGTTGCTGCTGCGTTCATTTTGTATTTATTTTTCTCTCCTCCCCAGACCCCCCTGCTACACAACCCCGCGGTCAAAACGTCCCTGTGTTTTCCATGTGCTTATTACCCAGAGAATCAAGGCTCCTTAGCAATTTGCGAGTCACTCCAAAGCAATCAATTATGCATCAAATGACTTTTTGATTCTTTACCTTGTGAGAGGAGAGATGGAAGAAGAGGCTGTCTTTTTATTCTTTTCCCCTCCTCTATATTATTATTATTTTTATTATCATATCCCTTTCTCTCTTCTCTCTCTCTCCCTTTCTGTACTCGAATGGGTCTGCCTGCTGGCATCAGAATTATGACATGATCAAATGGTTTGCTCTTAATTGGCAACAGCTCCAAGATGGAAAGAAGACAGAGAGATTAAAAGGAAAAGGCCATGGGAGCTGGAGCCCTTGTGTAAGGCTCTAGCAGCTTGTTGTGGTGTCAGGTGGGGTAGGAGGACAGGGAAGACCCAAAGGGGACTCAGTCACCTTGGTGTAAGGGTGAGTAGGCAGTTGGGTGGGGACACCCAGATGAGAAGAGCCATGAGGACAATGGAAAAGGAGAGGGGGGTCTCTCATGATGCTGCAGACAAGGCGGGTCCATGTGTAAAGCGCCCTTGTCCCCATCCTGAAGCTGGTCCTTCACCCACGCCTATGAGTTCAGAGGGAGCAAGTGACTTGGGGACAACGTACCTACGGCAGCAATGCCAAGATGTTTCCTCCAAAGTCAGCTGTGAGGATCTCAGACATGGGAACAGGTTGCCCAGAGACATTGTGGAGCCTCCACTCTCAGAGACATATAGTCCCTGTGGTCTCCCTCTCCCAAGACTCACCCCCTGAGCTTAATCTGTTCTCTAGCCAGCATCCCCCAAAACCTCAATCCTTGGGTGTCAGCAAAGCCTTCCCATCTAACCCACATATCTGACTCCTTGTCCCCACCAGCCAAGATCCCCCAAGGAAATTTTCTCTATCTCCAGGGGACAGGAGATGCCCTGGAAGGTGCAGAGGTCAAAACCCGTGGGGTTTTAAT
This sequence comes from Streptopelia decaocto, assembly GCF_964273445.1. NCBI lineage: Eukaryota > Metazoa > Chordata > Aves > Columbiformes > Columbidae > Streptopelia > Streptopelia decaocto. Next base: position 2,059,505 of record NC_138655.1, on the reverse strand, counting down.
GGATATAAGCTTTTCTCCCCCTCCCTCAGTTTAAATGGTGCTGTGCCTCAGTGACAAGGACATCCAAGCATCCATTTTCAGGCAGGGCTGCAGTGCAAGAGTCACAGCAGGGAAGAGAGAGAAACGGGGCCTAACACATCTCAAAGGGTTTCTGCATCAAGATGCGTGGTCCTGGGCTGCCCAAGGTCCCCGGTACGATTCATCCACATTCTGCTTTAAACCCATGGAGTGAAAGCTGCTCACGACAGCCACCAGCCCTTCTCTCTGCAGGTACCACCAGCAGGTGATGGTATTTTTTCTGCAGACCTCAAGACTGCAGATGATCATGTGCATGTCCCCACACCCTTTTTCTTTGTAATTGTACCCCTGGATCTAAATGTCATCACTTGTGGCAGTGGCCTATGTCATGCTGAGTTCAGACCTGGTGCCTTTTCCTCTGGGTGGGAGAGTCCTACAACTGGGTTAAAACAGATACATAGGAAAATACACAATTTAGGGTATCTAAAACAACTGTCTATCTACTTTCCATTTTTGAGTTCCAACTCCAGCCTCACACCTGGGTCCAGCTCACATGACAGAGTTGTTACTACTGGGATTATGTTTTTGCCAGGACATATGAGCTGTTCATACTAATTCATACTAATAAAAATATATGTATTAAAATTAAAAAATAATTTTTAAACGTAATAAAAACCAAAACCAATCAAAACAAAACCAAAACAAAAAACTCAAACAGAAAAGCAGGTTGTGATAATAGGTGTTTTACCTCTAGGCTTTCCCATCACAACCAAAAGGGGTTTAAAATGTGATGTACACTGAAATTGGGGGTTTCCTCAAGTTCATAAGTGTTATTTTAAAATATCCTCCTCCTTTTCTCTTGCAGATGAAGATAAGCATCACCCAACAGTATAAGCTCTTTGCTCTTTCGAAGTGTTAGCTGTGCTTCTTACCAACCCTTATAATGACCTCATGGCTTTGACAAGTGCTGTCGCCTCCCCTCATGGCCCCAAACATCCCTGAGGGTTTCCCCCACAATAAGACCCAAGAGGCCATTCAGTCCCCATTGTCCATCCATTTCTATGGTTCCTCAATCAGGGTGATGCCCCAGTCTGTGGATGTCCTTCGTAGGACACAATAAGACTCTGATTGGATATGTTGCCTCCAACAGCAGCATCCCTTCCAGTGATGAAAGCCAACCACATCCTGGGCTGTATTTGCAAAAGCTCAGCCAGCAAGGCAGGGGAAGTGATTAGTCCCCTCAATGTGGCAATTAGGAGGACACATCTGAACTAGTGTTCAGCTTCAGAGCTCTGGTACGAGAGACAAAATAGACAAGTAACAAACTAGAGCAAGTCCAATGGGGGACACCAAAATGGGTTGGGGAGTAACAAACTAGAGCAAGTCCAATGGGGGACAACAAGATAGGCTGGGGAGAGGAGTGCATAAAGTAGGAGGAGATGGCCTCAAGTTGCACCAGCGGAGGTTTAGATTGGATTTGGGGAAAAATTTCTTCACAGAAAAGGTTGTCAGACATTGGAACAGGCTGTCCAGGGCAGTGGTGGAGTCACCATCCCTGGAGATATTTAAAAGATGTGTATATGACATTCTTAAGGATGTTTAGTGCCAGTGTTAGGTTAGCTCAGTGACACTGAGGGTCTTTTCCAATCAAAATGATTCTATGATTCTAAGTACAGGGAGTGGCTGAGTGATCTCATCTTGCTCAGCTGGAAAGAGGGAGGTGAAAGGAGGACCTAGTCTCACCCATCACTATACAGCAGATGTTCATAAAGAAGATGAAGTCAGACTTTTCTCAGAGATGCACAGCAAAAGGACAAGTGGACATAATCACAGGCTGAGGGTAGTCAGACCCTGGAAGACTGGTCCTGAGGCTGTGAAATCTCTGTTTTCAGCTAGACAAGATTCTGAGTAGCCTGATCTAACTTCAAGGTTGGTCATGCTTTGAGCAAGGACTTGAAATAGAGATGCCAGCACTCCTTTATAGCCTAAATTATTCTGTGATGCTCTGATTTACCACTAGTTGGGCAGATCCCACTCAAACTACAGTCAAGCTCCAGCCTATTGTCCTAAAACAAGTCACTATACAGTGTTATATCCCTCCCATCCCTCCCACTTCATTGGAAGAAAAGAGGATTGTCCATATTGCAAGAGAGCTGGGAAGAAGCGTCCTTAGGAAATCAGTGGAATAATAGTAGAAGATCCAGATGTCAAGAAACCTTCATCAGTTTACAGGAAAAGGTCTTTTTTTGGGAAGTAAACAGCAAGGGGAGAAAACGCTCCTGCTGCACCACATTCAGAATTAGTTCTGGCTGCTTGAAGATGGGGAACACCATCGAGCTGGATTGTCCCCAGTCCTCAGCCATTTTGGCAAAGGACAGTGTTCACAGCAGCCAACCTGCATCCCCTGCACCTCATCAGTAACTCCAGGATGACACAAGACTCAGGACAGAGCCAGCAGAGCACCTCTTGACAGCCATAAATAGAAAAGAAGCTGAAGGGATCACAAGCTACAACTACGATCAACATAATGTCTACCACACCCAAGTGCTCTTGCTGAGGCACTACAGGATCTGAAGAGAAAGGCCAAAGGGATTAGCTCACTGGCGAAATCTCTGCCTGCAAGCCACGAGGTCCTTTAAAAGGGAGGACAATGTCCAGTCCAACACCAAGGGCCACACTGAGGACACATTAAGAAGAACATCTCCATGGCTTTATGACAGCATCAGACAAGAGCATGTCAATACCCCGTGAGAGGTCCAATAGTCTCTGGTTGAGTGAATGCTGATCTAACATATCATGCATAGCCCTTTCTTCCAAGGTGGAGATGCAACCAAGTCTTGGCTGAAATGGGACAGCGTGGAAAAGATCTGAGCACAGATCACTTGACTGTGTGGATCAACCTGGCTCATCAGAGGAAGGCACGAAGTTAGGGAGGAATTAGACACTTGGGAACAGCCTATTAAGTGGAGTGAGACAAAGGGGAAAACAACAAGTGTCAGCAGAAAGGTCTATGTACAGAGAAGAATCCCCTAGCTGTAGATGTATATGGCGCAGACATGTAAATTCATAACCAACCTATATACTCTCCAGGTAGTCAGTGCAGAGATGGAAACATTTTTAGGAAATGATTCATCTCACATCTTAAATAGGTCAGACAAATCACTCCCTGCAGCAATCTCTTTCTCTCCAGTGATGATGGATTTCAGGTATCTAGCTCAGGTGGCAGTAAATACATGCTGAATGGGATTTATCTTGTCTGTCTCTGATTCTCTATAATTCAGGGCCTATATCTGAGGAAAATCGCCTTTAACTCTCTAGTTAATGGAGAATTAGATAACACAGTCAACAGTCTGTGGTACAACTCTTCTCATCCTCAAATAGAAACCTATTATACCTTTGGTAAATTATAGAATCACAGAATCAGTTAGGTTGGAAGAGACCCTCAAGATCATTGAGTCCAACAGTTAACCTAACACTGTCACTAAATCATGTCCCTAAGAACCTCATCTATGCATCTTTTAAACAGCTCCAGGGATGGTGACTCAACCACTGCCCTGACAAGCCTGTTCCAATGCTTGACAAAATGTAAAGGTACCCTAAACTCCACTCACAGCATTGATCTATGACCTATACAATGATGTAGACCTCCTAGTCCATCTGCCTCATAGAAACATAATGTGAAGTAGAATGAATTCGCCTCAAGAGATTGGGCCATCCCACCTGCTCAGCAGCTGGACTGGCTTCATTCCTGCTTGCCAAGCAGCCAAGTCCAGACACGCACCACACATTTGACTGGCAGTGGGAGTCCACCAAGGTATATGTAAGGGTGCCATCACATGTAGACATCTAGATGTGTGGCTAAAATTTAGGGTAGATGAGAAGGGATTTAACTCCTACAGCCAGAGCTGCCATCTGGGAAGGGACATGAATTTCACTCACTTGCAGTGAATGAGAATTCCTTGAAGAGAAGTTGGAGTTGAGTCATTTAGCAGGGTACCATTGTCCCATCCAAGATATCTGGTGAAGCTGCAGTGCCCTCTCAGCTACAGAGCAGTCTTCACAGATGCCTGAGGTTGGGTTTAAGTTGATGCTAGACCCTTTTCATTCAAGAATGAGGAAAAGGCAGGATCACATCCATCATTTTCCATGCACAGAGCAATCATAGAGCATTTAACTTGGTGTCCAATCAGTTTTGTTCATTAGAAATGGGTGGACCAAACCCAGGGATGCTAAAAGGAGCCATTCCTACATATGTCAGGACTCGGGTGTGTTGCAAGCTGTACAATTTCTTCAGTGGGAATATCACATTGGAAACAAAAGTTACTTGAAACTGGTATTCAGAAAAAAAAAAAAAAAAGAAAAAAATTGCAATTTCCCAGGAATTCCTTGGGCCATTGGGGTGAACGGCTGAGCCGTGCAGAAAGCAGCTGTCCAAACACACGTGGTGTGAGACTTTAACTAAGCATGAAGAAGAAATGAGGGCTATGGGGAGAGGCACAGAGAAAGCACATACCACTGCCATCCATATGTCTCTAACACCCTCCCCAGATCTTGGAACATCAGCAACAGTTAGTGCACAGGAAAAAAGGAGGAGATAGGTTGTCACTGCAGTACAGCTGTGGAGAATCAAGATATAACACTGGAGAAGTCAAGCTCCTGCTACACAAAGTCCAGGGAGGGAAATTGATTATTTACTGAACTGCAAAATTTACCATCTCAGGCTGGTACTCTCCTGGGACCAATATTCTTTTAGTCTGACAAATGCACTTGGAGCTTTCAAATGCTGCCTGAATGAGTGTTTGACAAGTCCCAGGTAGATCATATCCCTGAATTAAAGCTCTGGCTCTGACCATTGTGGGGGAGGTAAAAGAAAAGTTTAAATAAATTTGCAAGTCTGGAGTATAAATTAAAACTTCTTGGATTAAACTTCTGAAAAGCTGAAGTCAGGTCTATGAGATTAGCATGAAGAAAAGGATGCTCTCAGAGGACCTGCTCTAAACACTGCTGGACAAAAGAAGAAACAGATGCATAGATTATTAATTTTTTCACACCACCTCATCCCACACAATAGCTCCATTTGGAGAAAGTCACCAGAATATTTGGGAAATGTGATGCTTGCTGGTCAACACTTCATGTTGCCCCGTGTTCAAACAGTCAGTGACATTAACCCATTGACACTTCATCTAAAAGAGTAGTGGAAAATTGTGTTAATATCAGGGGAGCCTGAAAGTGTTATGTACAGACTGCAAAGCCAAGAGACATTGTTCCCACACAGGGGTTTTGGACGTGTTTGCTTTTGCGTGGGTTCTTGTGAGGCACTTGGGTGGGCTGGACTCACCCTCTGCCGCTGGCACATATAATAATTCTTGTGTGTGATGGCCACAGTAAATCTAATCCACAGTGGAGTGTTGGAGTGGCTGATTTCAAAGCTCTCCTATGGGTTAATCTCATATATCCAATTCGCTGACTGAGAGACGCTTTCTAGTGGGAATTTAAAGTTATGGACTTACACTGATTTTGCAAGTGGCCAACTCAGAAAGTGTGTTACCTTATTTCTTGGGCACCAAGGCATCTGAGATAGGAGAAGCTTTCTAAGATGTCCTTACAAAAAGAAAGAAGCAGATTCTTGCTGCCTGTGTGAAGCTTTTCTACATTGCAACATGACTGTAGCCAGAAATGTAGTTGTGAGATGCAGAGCAATCACAAAGAATGAGGAAAGCAGAGTCCTCCAGCCATGGACTAAATTGTGAAGAGCTCCAGAAGAATATTATTTATAATGAGGTACACAACAAACACCACCAACAGTTTATTAGCACAGACTGCTGATGGCCAGACCCCACTGTGCTTGCTCTGCCCAAACTCACTTCTTCTCTGAAAAGAACTGTGATCTCAACAGTCCAGAAAGGAAAAGGTAGGGCCATTCCACAACCCCAAGTCTTCTGCATTATTCTGCATCCGTTCTAGACCTCTGGAGACCATACCTAGCATCTCAGCCATGGGATTGTCCTTTGCCCCCCACACAGGTAGCAAAACACTTGGCTAGCAGCATTCCAGCCTTTGCCAACCTGTGCAAGTCAGAGAGGCAAGCTGTCACCCAGCCCCATCATCCTGATGGACAGCAGCTTATATCCCACACTGGACCCAGGAACCACCAATTCCAGCAGCTTATTCCAAAAACAAAGTGTGCATTGAGGGGTTAGGTTTCAGTTTTTCCGGCTGCGAGAAGGAAGAGGCTGCCAAACAAAATAACACTGACAGCTGCTCCGGGAGTCACGCGCTGCTCGGTGACCTCAGCTCCTTCGCTAGGGTGGCCTCCAAGCTGACATTGGCCAGCAGTGCCACCGAGCACCAGGACAACCATTAGTGGCAGCCAGGTCCACATTTGGAGAGGCAGAGCAGGCAACCTACCAGCTGTGAAACACTCCACCTCCCCCCAGCTCTATCCTTCCCCTCTTCCACCCTCTCCACAATGCTGTCCCATGAGTTGGTGATTCAGGATGTCTCTTTTGGGAGGGGAGCTTTGTGTCACAGTGATTTCCACCAAACTATAGGCTCATGGAAATGCAAACTGTGCAGAAAAGGGCTCTGTAACATTTGAATCATAGACAGAAGCAGTCACAAGGGGAATTTGCCTGATGTCACGCACACAGACAAAGGCAAAACCCAATGTACTCTGCAAATCCCTCTCTTACCCTCTTCTCCATGTGTTGTGCTACAGAATAGGTGTTGAAATACCAACAATGAACCTTGTTCCTGTCTCAAAATGAGCTCTGCTTACTAATGATGGACTCATTGCACAGACTTTGCCACCGCAGGGGACAATTAAGGGGTGGCACGTTGGGGACTGATTAGGAACTGCACTGAGCCTTGCAAGTTTTGAGGTCTATCCATCAGATGTCAACAGTTTCAATCACAGTGGATTGACTTGAATTTACTAAAGCCCTGACAAATCCTGTTCTCCAGCTCTCCAGCCCAGAGACACATTATGTTCAACAAAAGAATATATTCTCACTTTCCATTGTATCTACTGAGCATTCATGCCTTTTAGCTCCAGGAGTTCAATTCAGTTGTCCACACAAGTGCCTTTGGAGATTCCTGGTTGACCTTCACTTGTCAGTCTGAAAAGGGCTCAGGTCTCCCATGGATTCTGTGTGAAATTCCCCAATCCCATGCAAACAAATTGCATGCTATTGCATACCTCAGACGTCAGCAGACGCCATCTTTAGCCAGCCAGATGAATTCCTGAAGAAATGGATAATTCCAGAGTTTGTAAAAATTGACATTTGAAGACCATTTTGATTCTCCAGCTGGTTAAAGACCATAGCTACACAATGCTTCAGCACTGTTTGATCCAGCATCACACCATCTTGCTTTCTTCTCATGCTTTCTGTCCTGCAAGTTTCCAATCTCCTCACTGCACTTGTAAGCATTTTTTTAACCTATAAAATGTAATGATTTAGGCATACCTACAGAGTTAGAGAAACAGTCTCCAGATCCTCATGCCCTTCCTCCCCAGTTGAGGCACCCAAGTTAAATGTCTCCAGCTTGGACCTGGTTTGGTTTGGAGATAGAGAGTTCTCACTGGAGGTCTTCGATTCAAGTTTTTTCTGTAATTCTCAACCCAATACAGTTGGAGTTTCTTGACTATTGTGGCTATGGTGTTTAAGAATTTAGAAACTTCAGCAACGTAGTTACCAGAAGATACCGTGGTGATATCAGTTACCACAGAATCACAGAATGATTGCGGTTGGAAGGGACCTCTGGAGATCATCTAGTCCAATCCACCTACTAAATCAGGTTCACCCAGAGTAGATCACACAGGAATGTGTCCAGGTGGGTCTTGAATATCTCCAGAGCAGAAGACTCCACAACCTCTCTGGGCAGCCTGTTCCAGGCTCTGCCACCTTCAAAGTAAAAATGTTTCTCCTCACATTCAGATGGAACCTCCTGTGTTTCAGTCTGTGCCTGTTGTTCCTTATACTCTAAATTCTATGAACTTCTCAGTTGTACATTACAGTACAAAGGCAGGTGTGATTGCAGCACAGACCCTCGTAGCCTATGACTCCAAATCTGACTTCCTTGAGTTTTTCTTGCAGCAACAGGTGACGTGAGGAAGGTCCTTCCATTTTTTCGTGATGGCGAAAGCAGCCTATGGACTAATGATGTTGTCTGAGTCCACCTTCACCTTCCTCCCAGATTTCTGACTTTCTTGCGTATGTGCTTTCTAACACACCAGGCAGTTCGCCCTCCACAACAGCAAATTAAACAAGACCTGGAAACCAACAGGAGTCTCACTACCAGAGGCTCAGGCAAGAGACTTTGCAGAAGCAGTCACAGGTCTGAGAAAGGCAGGACATGCAGCCAGATGGCCATCTGGAAGCTCAACTCTTACAACTGCATATGCAACTGCAGCACTTGGATGCCCAAACTTCCTGGGCAAAGGAAGTCCTTGGGTCATTCTTTATTCAACATATTTGGAGGAGATGAAGAGGTCACCCTCTGCTTGAGTGAACCTTAACCCTTGGAAGTCTGGATAGGGCTATCTCACCTGGTTTGCTGGCCAGAAATACACCCCTCTCCCACCACGTCCTTCCCGTAAGCCTTCTCGTTCTTTGCAAAGTGGAGAAGTGAACAGATGTTTGTCTGCTTTCCCACCTAGCTCCCCCACGCCCCCCCGCTGGAGCGAGCTCACCTCCCCAGTGTGGGAAAGCCCCGGAGCAACCTCCTTTGCAACTCTGCAGACTCCGTGTCATCTCACCTGTCACGCAAGCTGGTGACAAGGCAAGAAACAGCATGCCACCCGCCAACCACCACCACGAGCCAACAGGGGAGAGGAAGAGGGGGTGGCAGGGGCAAGCAGATGTACCACAAGTCACTTCCCGAAAGCTATTTTTTTTGCGTCGGGAGGTGTGAAATGAAACATGCACCTCCCTCTCCCGGCGTTGGTACCATAGCAGCTGCCAATGGCTACGGGCCTACCACATCAGCCTTGCTATTTCTGTGAGATGTCAAACATGCAGCGCTAAGCAATCATCTCTCCTGCCATCTGTCAAGGTGAACATGGCGTGTGGATGTTAGATCAAACAACTTGACAGACTATCATCCCCCTCCTTTTTCTTTTCTTTTTGAAGAGAGAGGGGAGGGGGCAAACGATACCATGTTAGTTCAGAGACTTCATGCATAACTACTCCTCTATGGCTAACAGAGCAGGAAGTTCATTTAAAACTGGGTTCTCTTCCATTCCCAACCAGGATGGAAATGGGACAGGACATTGACTCCTGCCCTCACAACACCAACAACTTTCTGTGGGATTAAAATGACCCTGTTGGCCATGGAAACACCACCAATCCTAGAGGGCACTTGCTGTTGGCCAGTATTGAGTCCCTGTTGAAAAAGATATGTCCATTCTTGCCTAGCAAGAAGACTTTCACAAGACATGGGCAATGAGAAAAGATTTAGACCTAACAGCTGCCCTCCCCAGCAAGATATGGTGGTAAACACTGAAATTAATAGGTGTCCTGCATTGCTATGGGTTGAGTTTCTGAGCTCCTGGTCTCTGGACTGTGTACTATATGGAGCTACCATGCTGGACAGGCTCAGCAGCACTGAGGGAGTCACTCTTCCCTCATTAGAAAATGAAGTCTGGAGTGATGAGCAGGAAGGCCCTACACAGCCACACTACAACACATCCTTCAATAAAACATTTCAGAGGAAAGATATCTTCTTGTCCTCTCCTTCACAATCACTTGTTGAGGCCTCAATAGAGAGAGGAGGAACTGCGAGAAGCTCTTCTTTGTTTTTGCTGAAGGTTCCTTGCAAGGTTTTGGGGCATCTCCAGACCTCCTGTGACATTTATCTGTCAGATATTTCAGCAAAAAATGCTATAGTTTGGAGTATCCCAGAGGATGTTTTGCCGTGAGAAGCTCACCATGTTTGGATATAGAAACCTTCAGCTTCATTGCTATCTTGATTTCTAGGTCTTCAAGGTCTCCATATTGTTCTTGCCCAGTTATACTCTATGACACCACCAGATTGAAATAACTATTAAAGCTTAGAGAATGGGAAGGAGGAGCAGTAACAGCTGCCAGAGAAACTAGTTACCTCTTCAACTCAAGAGGGAAGTCTTTTCCAATGGCTGAAAGGACAAACTATCACCTTCCTCTTGACTTCTTATCATACTTTACACTTTCACAAGACAGTCCTGAAGAAGAGAGAAATCTGATTTCTAGAAGAGCTGTTCATGTGACTGAATCTGAAGAAAGGAAGTCCTCCAGCCTGGCTTTACCTACAGACGTGACTCATGGGACTGCAACAGGCAAATCCCTTCTCCATGGTCCACATGGAACTGTGTTTAGTTACAACCCTTGAAATGTTAACTAGCAGTTTCCAGCCTTCCGTCTCTTTTACCTTTTGTCTTCCTTCCCCTCTCCACCCTCTCCAAACACTCGCCTTATAGTTCACTCATTCTGCCAGTCTGTTGCTGAAATAAAATAAAGTCCTCCTCACTCTTTGCTGCAACTTCTCCATTTGGGCATGTCTGATCTTCGGTGTCCACTGCATCCAGATTTTACAGAACAGTCACCCGTTTCTACCACGCATACATCTACTATGCTCTACATATAGTCTTCTTCAAAGCCTGCCCAAAACCTACCTTTGAATCCTTCTGAAAACCCACCTGTACTAGAACGCTGAAATCAAAGTTAATTCCAATAAGGAAGTGGAGCAATTCTCAATAACCTGGGAAAAGTAGAGTGTCTTGTCTTAACCCTTTTACAGCATTTAGTAGGATATGACCAGAATAATAACAATTCTAAATTAAATGCACTTCATAAACGCTGGGCTGAAATTGTCAGCTGAGTCCGTAGGTGACATAAGAGAAAATTAGCAAAGCCTGAGATTAAAGAATGTGTAGAGGGTCAGCATGCTGGTGTCTATGCTCTGTTGGCCAACACAATGAAATCAGTTATCTAGCGAGGGTTTTTTTTGATGGAATTAGTACAATTTCTACAATCTTACTGGTAATCCTTCAACTCCAAGTCTACTTCAGGTGCAATGATCACATACTAAACTCAGTTAGTGTTAACGGTGCTTCAAACTTGAACCAGAAAGACCAGTGTGCTGGATTTCCTACGACCACTGCTGAACATCCTCACCAGAGTAGCCTGGCCTGGACTTCATTGAGGGACCACAGGTTTCTCTCTACTTCCCCAGCACTCACAGTCCCACTGAACAGTATGAATTTTGGAAGACACAATGGCCAAAGCAGGTTTTGGCTAGAAAAAGTGCAACTTCCCGTGTCAAACAACAAAACACGGTCACCCACACCTGAGCTTTATTTGGTGCAGTAGCACAGAATGGCCCTTAAGTTTCATTTCAAAGGAAACTGGTAAATGTAGCTTACCAGAAAAAGTAAAACGAAACAAAACAAAGTCACTTAGGTGCGTTTGGGATTTATCATTCACATCAGTTATAAGATTACTCACTCCTATGCAGAATCTAAGTGAGAAGAGAAACATAACTTGTCCTGTTCAATCTGTGGGTAAGGATGAAGAAGAAATATAAAAATTTAGTACAGTGTCCAAAGGCCTAACAAATAAAAAAATAAATAAATTATAGTTTCCCTATATTTTTTAATTAATAGAAGCATATCTATAGTTCCCATATATGTGTATACATTTACATAGAACAAAAGGAAGATTCTATTTCTTGATGGGGTAGTTAACCATCAGAACTTCTTTCCTAAAACAGTGGAAGAACAGATCACCTGAATATCTTCAAAACGTACCTGAATGCTTTCTAAAATGTGCATACTAGTTCAAACTGTTTCTGGATGCTGGGTTATCAACCGAGTGATCTCGTCACATTGCTTAATGAACCCATTCTGCCCTGAATAGCTCTAGGCCAGGTGCTTCTGAGATCATGATCATGTAACCCCATCTACACCAGTTGATGAGCCAGTCAGAGGACTGGGATCCCTTTATGAATGGGATAATTCAGTATGCCCAGCCAGGCACTCATGGTTTCCTAATGTGCACCAAAACCTTTCCAACCCCATCTGATGGTCAGGTAATTCCATCTATACCTGCCTCAGGTGCTACTATACCTTCCGCTGTTACAAAAGATCAGAATTAAAGGAAAAAGTCAGTGGAGCAAACAGGCAATAAGAATATTTCTAGGCTGTGACAATTTAAAGGGAAGTTTCTAAGGGAAGGAAGAAAGGCTGTAAGGTTCAAAAGACAAATCATTTTTGATAAAATGATGCTGAACAGAAATCACCTCAGCTATTCTGCCACCACTGTGACTAATCAAGCATGGAGCTTTGGAGCAGAAATCTTAGTGTGCCCTGTCTGGTGAACAGGGGTCAACTGAAAAGTCCCCCGCCATGTGGTTTTTCAGGGATTTTGTTCAAAGTTAATCCTATGCAACCTGGAAAGAATCGCAATTCACTTACCTAGCATTGTGGGTATTTAACACCGGAGCATCACCTGCTCATGGAAAATCTTGGAGCAGTTCCTAAGATGCGATTGCATTGCCTTGTCAGGCAGTCTGACTGGCACATACACTGTGTGAATGAGGATGTGAGTCTGGATATCTCTGTCCCAAAACACAGGAATATGCTTCTTTGTACTCACACCTCCTGGCAACACAGTGAGACTGAGTTTATTTTCTCCCAAGCCACCTGGTTTCACAAGACCAGTAGTGGTGCCGTCTAACTGGAAAGGTGAAGTGCACAGATCTTGTGGTACAGAGCATGAAGGGACTGAACCTGTGGGGGGATCATTCAGGAGCTTTGACAGACTGGACAAGGCAGGTGGCTGAAGGAGGGAAGGCAGGTCTCTTGTGCCCAAGCACACCACCCTGACAATCCCAAATTCTTCTGCTGGCTGTGCAGGTGAACATGTACAGAGGCGCTCAGATGACCAATGAAGATCTCCTGCTGTGAAGCACATAGCAGCTACACTGTATACATAGTCAAATCCCTAAGGAGCTCCAAAACACAGAATAGAGAGGCTGGACTGGACAGTAGTTACAGCTCCAGACAGGTGGTTCATAGAATCAAAGAATGCCCTGAGCTAGAAGGGACCCACAAGGATAATTGAGTCCAAATCTTGTCCCTGCACAGGACAACCCCTCAGTTCACACCGTGTGTCTGAGGCTGTTGTCCAGTCTCTTCTTGAATACTGTCAGGCTCAGGGCTGTGACGCCTCCCTGGGGAGCCTGTTCCAGCACTCTAGCACCTCTGGCTGAAGAATCTTTTCCTAATGTCCAACCTGAACCTCCCCTGGCACATCTTCCTGCTATTCCCTTGGGTTCTGTCATTGGTCATTGAAGAGTTCAGCACCTGCCTCTCTACCCCTAGTGAGGAAGCTAATCACAGGTCATAATTTCCAAACTCATTGTGGTTGTGTCAAGGTTAACAAGGGCCAGACAGACATCAGACATCTGTGAATGTCTGGGACTGATTCCGAATGTTTAGGGCTCACCTCTGTTCTCCAATGCAATGAGGTCAAGAATGCCTATAAGGCTGGAACTGTGCGGAGCCCCGAAGGTGAACGGGAGTAGTAAGCCACTGTGACACCATAGAATCATATAATAGTTTGCATTGGAAGGGATCTTTAAAGCTCATCTAGTTCACTCCCCCTTACAATGAGCAGGGACATCTTCAATTACATTGGGTTGCCCCATCCAACCTGACCATGAATGTTTCCAGAAATGGATCATCTACCATCCTTCAATACTATGTTTTACAGGCTCTTGTAAAAGAGATTCACAGACAAAATCCCCAGAGCTGGTGACCCTGCATGTGAGGAATGTGAAGCATCTTCAGAGACATAGCTGGAGACCACAAAATTTCTCCCATGAGATGCCTAGGGACAGACAGCTTGTCTACAGAGACATCCTCCAAATCCTGACATTCTCATGTTGATTTGGCCCATCCTGGGTTAGGGAGAGATCTGGGGGTTTCCCACCCTGCCAGACCTAGAGGGCTGGGATATCTGTCCTCACCACCATTGCTGGAAGGAGAGCAGCTCCCATCACCAGGAACAGTATCCATTCTTCACCCTCCAGGGATGCCACCTCCAGTAAGTGATAAAAACCACCATCAAAATGGGTGAGTGGCTCTCTGGAAACACGACGTGTTTGAAAGCTCCAGTCCTCACTGTTAGCCAGAGGAAGAAAACTAACCTGGGGCTACCAGAGACCTAGCTGAAGACCTTGGTGTAGGATCTACACTTCTGAGCCCACCCCCTCCCATGGATTCACTCCAGCCACAAATAATGCTGACATCCCTCTCTGAACGGAAAGAACCTCAGCTCCATGACTGATGGAGAGCAGAAACCTGACTGTCCTGGCACTCTCATCCCTGACTGTAAATCAGAGCCCTGTCAGAGGAGTCGGCCCTTTGGAGAAAAAGGGGCAGAGAAATCAATGCTGCCAATCGACAGACTTGCACTGAAATGCCTTGTTGGTTTATCAGTCAATAGTTATTGACGGGGATCATGTTCCTGGGGTGATATTCTGCTCTCAGAAGGGAGCCCTCACCCTGGTGGAATTGTGGGTTGTAGAAGTGCCCAACAGCATTGAGAAGAAAGTTGGGAAGAGAGGTCAGAGAGGGAGGGGCAAACTGGAAAGATGGGGAGAAGATTGGCACCTCATGAGGATGTAGATGAGCATTATGGACAAGGAGTTACTGTGAAGGGGGAGGAGACAGAATGTGACAGTTTGCACTCATGACAGATACAAAGACAAGAAGAGTCCACACATGCTTCATACACCCTTCTCCAAAGCCAAGGAGGATCTGGGAGTCCCAGTTCTCCCAGTAACCCCCAGCCAGGCTGCAAGGTAAGACACCAAAATTTGGGATTTAAGCAGGGCCTCCGCCAAGACCAGTCAACAGAGAAGAGCCCATGGCCATACTATTAAAATCTCTACATATGGAGGCAAACTACCCAGCCCCCGGCAAACAAAAGGAAAAGTCGGGGCAGTGCTGCCTGAATTTCCATGTGTGCTAGGAACTATTCCAAAACCAAATGGCACAGGCGTGTGAGATGCAGCTTCTCAAATTTCCTGGGCAACCTCAGTCCCTGGTTTTGCCTGTGTGAGTGGCTGTGCTGGCTCAAGACCAGACTGTGGACAATTCTTCACATGACTGCTCCTTCCCTGAGTGCAGAGCCTGGACTTCACCCGCTTGAGAACAAAATACTCATAGGTCTGTTTTATCCCATCTATTATTTACTGTGCATTGAATGACCCCTGGTCCAAATACAGAATTATTAATTTCCCTGTGGGCTTTCCAATGCTGCTCTTTACTCCAACATCTCTCCAAATGCACACTGTTTCCTCTTCCCAACTTCCCCAGCAGGTAAATAGGGTTTTCCAGGAAAGGTTCAGCCAGGAGCTCCTCACTCATTGTCTTTTCCATCACAAAAGACAAAGAGTTGAAGGGCAGCTCCTGCTGGGAGAAAGGGAGAGAGAGGGAAAAAAGGATTGTAAGCAGAGGGGAGAGACCTGGAAAGCAGATGTTGATGCTCGTGGGATGAGAGATGTGGTTTTTCAAGTAAGAGCTGAGGTCCTGGAGCAGTATAGAATCATAGAATCATAAAATGTCCTGAGTTGGAAGGGACACACCAGGATCATTGAGTCCAGCCCCTGTCCCCACATAGGACAACCCCAAAATTCACACCATGTGTCTGAGGGTGTTGTCCAATTGTCCAGCAGCTCATGCCCAACGCATCTTACTCCCTCCACAGGTACATGAGCCATCCTGGCTTTTCATGGATCTGCTATAGCCAAAGCAAACATGTCTGCACTAATTTTTCTTCCTCCCCTTTGTCCACCAAGACCTCTTGGTACCCGCCCAGTGCCAGCTCTCAGCTTGCTCCCACCCCATTACTGTTTCAATCAGTCCCTAAAATAGCTCTTTGGGAGCCCACAGGCTGCTCACGGTTGGCCACTGCCCTGTCACTTTTTTTAATTGGAGCCTTAATCTCTTTGCCTGCTTGGATAATGCGATTGGTATCACCAGGCCGTTTGAGAACAGTTAACTACCCGTGCTGTCCACAGCCCATTAGACATACAAAATCTGCCAACTGCTCAGATTAGTTGGAAAAGAGTTTAGAAACGGGGGAATGATGGGAATGCAGGCATGGGGGCTTTGAGCAGTGATGGTCAGGGGGCAAGATTCCTGGGTCCTCTTCCTACCATGCCATTTAGTAGTTGGTCCTAGTTGGGGGCAAATTCAGAGAATCATAGAATCACAGAATCACAGAATAGTTTGGGTTGGAAGGCACCTTCCAAGCTCATCCAGTCCAGTCCCCTGCCATGAGCAGGGACGTCTTCACCAGCTCAGGTTGCTCAGAGCCCCGTCCAGCCTGGTCTGAGATGTCTCCAGGGATGGGGCATCCACCACCTCTCTGGGCAACCAGGGCCAGTGTTTTACCATCCTCACTGTAAAAAATTTCCTCCTCGTGTCTAATCTGAATCTCCCCTCCTTTAGTTTAAAACCCTTACCTTTTGTCCTATCACAACAGGCCCTGCTAAAAAGTCTGTCCCCATCCTTCTTAGAGACTTCTTTTAGGTACTGAAAGGCCGCATTAAGGTCTCCCCGGAGCTTCTCCTCCCCAGGCTGAACCCCCAACTCTCTCAGCCTGTCCTCATAGGAAAATATGGGGGGTTCACTTTGCAAATCTGGGTAAAAGCAGAAAATAATGAAACCAGTCATTTGAAACAAGGTAGAGTGGCTCAGGTCTCCTGAGTCCTGCTCTCTGTTCCTGAGGGATTTTGGATTTAATTATTGTCTCTGGGAATCAATGTCTGGGCTCGGAGGGTGAGATGTGGAAGCAGCACCCCAGGTTTCCACCACAAACCCATCAGTGATGCTCTACCAACGTCTTTCTTCACATAACCTGTCAAGTGGCCTCATCCTGCCCCTTTCAATGGTTGTCACAACATCCCTGCAGCTAAGCAGAAAGAGCAGCACAAAAAAATACTTTCATGTTCACCATTTTCATGGGGTGAGGAAGGAGGGTGGGGGGACCCAATGGGCTCATACTGCCCTGGGGAAATGTCCACTAATTCCTTTCTACTGTGTTGTACAGGAGGACTGGAGATACTGAGAGACAACAGCTGCAAAACAAAGCAGATACTTGCAGAAAAAATAAAATGCAAGAGCCTTGAGTATTGGAAATAACAAGATTCAGGGAGTTCAGAAAGTTTAAAGAGCATGGATGTAAATGTCCTTTTTAAATCTCCAGGGTGGTTTGCTATTCTTTATAAAATCAGAGGGTTGGGGTGGAGATGAAGCAGCTGGGTTTCCTCCTGATGCTTTTCCAGTGTATAGATATGAGGATGCTCATGCAAAGGAGATCTGGTTCACTCCATCTCAGGCAGATTAAGAGGCAGGACTTTCTAAGTGTTCTTCAAATCTGAGGGAACATTGGGGTTTGTTCTCTTAATGTCACAAATCTCAGCAGAACCCTCCTTAAAGCCCTCACAAATGAACGGTTACCCATGTGAGCGCTTTAGGAAACCCAGCCCTGATCCTGGTGGCAAATCCACAGCCCTTTGTTTCAGTGAGGGAATAATCCAGATGAAAGAATTGCTCCTTATTGCAAAACATTGCAAGGGAAATAAAAAAACATGTGCTGGTTGCACACATCTCCAACGAATGTCCTATTTTCTCAGGCTCAGAGCTTACAAATTTAAGTCTTCCCCTGTAAGGCTCATCCCTTGCCATGTTTTGATGTCCCAGAATAACAGCTTCCAATATCCGGTATTACTCCACAGCTTATCAGAGAAAAAATTCACAATTTTTTACACAAATTTGGGAAGAAGGTTGAAACATATTTTATTTTGTTGTCATTGTATTGAAAGCAATGTTTTTCTTTGAACTGGCTCTGGAGCATTTCTACTGGGCTAAGAGCAGTGCTGGCAATTCCAGCTCAAAAGTTGAAAAACATTGCAAAGCTATGAATAGGGAAAGAAAAGGTTTTGGCTTTTTTTTTCTTTAATTGAATGATTTTTAGCCAGAAAATTGCAGTTAGTGAAGACAAAGATCACACCTGATAGCCTGGTGCTTAAAGCATCCCCTCCTGCTCATGGAGACCCTTGCTGAAGTCCTTGATGCAAATCATAGAATCATTTGCATGGGAAAAGACCTTTCAGATCATCAACTCTAATCACTAGCCTAATGCTGCCAAGTCCACTGCTAACCCATGTCCCTAAGAACCTCATCTACATGTCTTTTAAACCCCTCCAGGGATGGTGACTCCACCACTGCCCTGGGCAGCCTGTTCCAATGCTTTGCAACCCTTTCCATGAAGAAATTTTTCCTAATATCCAATCTAAGTCCTCCCTTGGTGCAACTTGAGGAATCAAGGTGAACAAGATCTTACCACTTGCAGGACCAATATTCTAAGTGGTCCGTAGAGGAAGGATGGGGAGCAACCAAACTGGTACGGTGTTGTGTTGTGCTTTGACAATGGCCCTTATTAATGATAAAATAAACGTATGTACAAGATAGAGTTATTTAATTCACCATGGATTATCCTGCTTCTTCTCCCCTTCCCTCTTACGTGGGTGTACATGCATGTGTGTGTGAGCCTGAGTCTTACGCTTGTTTCATATAATTTATGTCCCCATTGTGGAGCGCATGAATGACAAGGCGAGCAAATCCCACAGCAGCCTCTTAAACAACTCAATAGAGGGACAACATTTTCATTTTATTGTTGTTCATAAAATTTTATGGGTTGGAACTTGCTATTTTTGTTCCATGGAATGAATGGAAGTGGTCTTTTTATTATTATTATTATTATTTTTGCAAATCGGCAGTCACTAATGGAACAGCTCATAAATGCATGAGCCTGACTCCTTTCCTCTGCAGGGACCTGGGCACCAGGGCAGGAAAGGTCAGAAGGGAAAGGAAAAGAAGAAATCCTCCTCCTTTGAACATTTCTAAGTGAGTTGCTCTGTTATGCTGAGCTCACAGAGAAGATGTAGGACCAAATTTAACTTTCTGGGTCAGTGTGTGTGTGCATGCAGGTTTCCCTGAGACCTAGGGAGGGAGGGTACTGTTATACAGTGCATAAAGACCTTCCTGAGAGGTTGAAGCAGTTCTCCAACCTGCTGTGCTCTTTCCCATAAGTTGCCCAATCCAGACCTGCCAGATCACTCATAGCAGTGGGGACACCCTCTGCCTGGACCTGAGGCTGGACTTACTAACTAGTCTTGTTTGCTGGCTCAGGAGCATTGGGCTGCCCAGGTGGGTTTAGGGGATAGAGTAGGGCCGTTCGTGCCTACAGGAGGTCTTGTGTACAGGGGGACAGCATCAGAAAATACAGGTCCATCAGTGTGAGGTGGCACATGATGGCCATCAAGGGCACACCTTGAATCCTGGTGTCAGTTTTGGGCCCCCCACAACAAAAAAGTCCTTGTGGTGCTGGAGTGAGTTGAGAGAAGGGAACGGAGCTGGGGAAGGGGCTGGAGCACAATGTGATGGGAGTAGCTGAGGGACCTGGGGGGTTCAGCCTGGAGAACAGGAGCTGAGGGGAGACCTTCTGATCTCTGAACTGCCTGCAAGGAGCTTGGAGCCTGGGGGGGGTCGGGCTCTGCTCCCCAGAAACAAGCGCCAGGATGAGAGAAGATGGCCTAAAGTTGTGCCAGAGGAGGTTTAGATCAGAAATGAGGGAAAATTTCTTCCCAGAAAGGGTTGTCAGGCATCGGAACAGGCTGCCCAGGCCAGTGGTGGAGTCACCATCCCTGGAGGTGTTTAAAAGATGCATAAACGAGGTTCATAGAGACATGGTTTTGTGACAGTCTTACGTTAACAGTTGGACTTGATGATCTTGAGGGTCTCTTCCAACCAAAATTATTCTATGATTCTATGATTCTAAATGTGCTTCTCGTTGGAAAAGAGAAAGACCACACCTTCTTGTGTTGCCCAGGGAACAAGTCCAAAGCTAGGGCTGAAATCTATCACCAGCCAAAGCTGGTTCCCACTGCTGAAACTGAAGCAGGCTCTGAGCCCACTGCCTTGCTCCCCTGACTGGCAGTGTCACCACCCTCAAGAGAGAAAACCTAAATCGAAATGAAAGACAGTCCAGCATAATCTTCAGCTTCTAAACACCAAAAAAACAGTTGTCTCTCATCACCCAATTTCCATCAGAGAGAGCTGCCATAAAAGAGAGCTCAAGCAATGGAATGAAATTAAACCCAAATTGACTTTGTGGCAACACAGGCTATAAATTGTGGTTATTGGAACCAGTGCCTGGGCGTTATCCGACTGCCTATTCATCTTCTCCTTTGATTAAAACATCTCGCACTAATTCCATTCCAAAGCCCGAGTTTATTTACGCATAATCAAATTAATTACATTCCCTCACTCATTAATCCATTCACATCTCCTGGATGTAAATTCAGCCTCAAGATTTGACACCAAGATATTTCTGGCAGGAACACAGCATCTTGGGGAATATCCTGGAAAATGGGGAAAATGGAATAAATCATGTCCTTCCCTTCATCCTGACTCCTCATGCCTTGAGGGTGGCTTTTCACTTCTGGCCTAGCTGATGGTTACCCCCTCACATTACTCCCACCTCAACTGACCTTCTCACCCTGGTTTGAGGGTACTTTAGTGCCTCCACTGCTAACACCGCTGAGAGCATCAGTGCAAATTTAAATAACATCCCAGCTCCATATTTTGATGGTTACTTATCCTTCCACATCTTCCCATGGTCCCAGAAGGTCTGGCATCTTCTTGGCCAGCCTGGTCCAGCAGCAGAGGACTCTTCACCAAGCTTGTTCTCCAGGGAAGGCAGATCTCTACAACATCTTCAAAACACTGCTCATGGCTGTTCCTTTTTTTGTATCACAGTTAAGAAACATCAGTCTCTCCTTCTGAATGTGTTTTTCAGACTCCCAGTGCAATTAACATAGAGACATTTGAAAGGATGTTTTCAATACCTGGTCGCAGACACAAGGATATTTCTTTTCTCCTGGAAAACAAGCTAAAATGCAACCCTGGAGGACTTGAGAGTCCCACAAAAATGTGAAACTTTCCCCATCCTGCCTCCATCCTTTTCTCCTCCCTCTTGGGCTGCCAGAAGAGAACCAGTTTCTCCTGGGAAGGGGTGAATGTGGCTGCATGATTTTGCCACATTCACCTGCAAGGTCTCACTGTGCCATCACTCCACCAGGACCCTTGCCCTGCGCATTGTCACTATGAGCAGGAGCCCTCCTGAGGCACAGAAATGACCTTACAGCCCTTGAGATTGTAAAGAAGATATGTCATTACAGTACTGGACACACAGGGGTTAACTCCACCCAAGACGTGTATAAATTTTCAGTAGCTGTGAGCTTGGTTAAATGCAGTGAAGTGTTACATACTCATGAAAGTTCTAGGAGCACCTATACATATCCATAATCTGTCCCCAGGAAGGCAGTTCTTATTGCAATGAGTTCCAGGAGACCATTTCCATAGTCTCCACCTCCGGCTCCTCCTGGTTGCAGCTGCACAGTGATCATGAACCTGGATCCTCTTTTCTGTACATGGTCACCTTTGGTCCAGTGTGATGAGTTGATTGGGACTCAGACTGCTGAGTTGGTTAAAACTGGCGTATCTCCTGTCCTTTGCCCAAGTTTCTGTTATCTAATTCACCCAAGGACACACCCAAGTATTATTATCTTTACAAGGCATCAGCAAACTCCTGTTTCTCGTACAATAAGTTACACAAAGCTAAGCAAGGCTAGGCAATAGTGACGTGGGTTAAGGGTTAGCTCTCTGTTAGCTCTTTAAGTGTTAGTTCTTTAAGTGTTGATTAGTTAATTGTTAATTCCCTGTATCACTCCCGTGAGCCCCCATGAACATCCCTCCCCAAGCATGCAAACATGCACAGCTGCAAGATGTTTCCCACTGCGATACATGTGTGGGTTCCCCACTAATCCTCCCACCCTCCTCAATACCTGTGCTTGTCCAGGCGCCTGAGAGGATTTGGAAAGGCAGGAAAAATATAATTAGACGTGATGTTGCCCTCGGAGTCAGAGACTCGTTGAAGGGCAGCGGTCAGCAGAAGGAGTGCAGAGGAGTCAATTTAGCACGGCTTACAATGCCGTTCCGGCTGATTAGGGATTTGATGAGGGAAGGGGTTTGATTTTGGCAGTCGGAATGACAGAAGCCTTACGGTCAGTTGAGATCTTGTTTAAGGAGGGCAAGCGGATCTGGACTGGGGATGACAGATAGGGAGATGGGGACGAGCGGGACAAATTGACATGGTTACCCACCCTACTTGTTGTATCCACTGTCCCCTGACTTAATCCAGCCAGGACAGGGAAAGACAGCCAGGAGGGCTGCAAGGAGCTCAAGGGAAGGAGAGAGGGTGAAAGCAGCAGTGATAAACAGGAGGCAAGAAGGACAAGTAGATGGTGAGTCAAAGTGGCATCTTCCCTGGGAGCACACCTCAACTTCAGTCAATCAGCACCTTCTGTCTGTGGGCCCTCTGCCCATCACAGAATCATAGAATAGTTTGTGTTGGAAAGGACCTTCAAAGCTCATCTAGTCCAACCCCTGCCATGAGCAGGGACTTCTTCATCCAGATCAGGTTGCTCAGAGCCCCGTCCAGCCTGGCCTGGGATGTCTCCAGGGTTGGGGCATCCACCACCTCTCTGGCCAACCTGGGCCAGAGTTTTACCACCCTTATTGTAAAAAATTTCTTCATCTCTGTCTTCGTCCTGCAACTCTCCATGCACCAGGAGCATGGAGGAGAGCGGAGGTGGAAAAGGAGACCCAACCTCCCATGGGGCTTGTCCAACCTTCTTCTTTCTGGCTACCGGTTTGGGGACTTGCCTCCTGGAAATGGAGGGCTGTTGCACATATGTGATGCTTCCATCTCCTGCAAGGTCACAGTACAAGGGCATGTAGGGCTGTCCCAAGGACCATGCCCACCCTGTGAACTTCCACCTGATCCTTCTTGTGGCTTGCAAAGAGATTAGGCCTGTTAGACCAGCAGTTCCCTAATTATACCCCATTTGGGTGCATGTAATTGCTAATGTGGGCATGTCCAGATAAGCTCAAATGGTTAGATCCTCAACTTGGAGGAAGTCTTAAGAAGCCCTGATGCATACATGAAGAAACAACCACAAAGAGGTGAGTGTTAACATAAATTATCATAACAATGAGCCAGTCTGGGGGCTGACAGGGCAGGAGGGGAGAGGAAGAATGGCCTAAGGAGCTTTCCCAGATGGATATCAAAGCCCCTGCAACAAAGGACAGTAGGATCTCTTTGACCCCTACTCCCATCCTAAATCCAGGCAAGGAAGGGATGGAGTTTCAGGGATGGATGTGTCAGTGCACGTGCCCTGTTCTCACACAAGTCCCTTTCATCTGCTGTTTATTGCTCCTGGAGATGAGCAGGAGAAAGCAAAATACGCCATGATCAGATATGTCCCTGGCAGGGCTCTAAGCCCAGTTTCCACCTTGGGGTGTTGAGCTTCCCCATTAGTTATGATTCCACCCTAAAATATCTCACCCTCCATTCCCATCTGCAGGCTGACTCAGAGATGGGGAAGGGAGAGTTAACGTGGCACCATGTCTATGCTTCAGTGGCGGAGGGTGGTGGGGAGGCTCTAGACATTATCTATACTCCCTATGAGCCACGTGGCTTTGTTTGGGGGCTCACGATGCAAGTGTCATGCACACAGACACACCTTATCTGCAGGTAATGAAGCAAGACTGCTAATTGCAGTTGCTCTAGATAGGGAAAGATTCTTACCCTCCCTTGACTGCACAGGTAAGAGGCAAGATCAGGCACCAGGGAAACTCTGCTACAAAGAGCTCAGGTCAGGCAGAGGTGTTGAAAATAGTCCCAACTACATTTTGCATTGTCACACGGAGATTAAGTGACTTTCCCAACTTCCCAGCCAGGGCTGGGTGTCAAACCCAACCTCCTGAGCCCCACGCTGATGCCTTAAGCATGGAACAGGCCTTCTTCCATTAGCAGGTCACCCAGCACCTATTAGGAAATTAAATTATTAGGAGAAAAAACAAGCAGTGTGGTCAGCTTTGCAGCTCTTCCTGCTTTGCCAGAGAAGAGATCCTGTCCTGAACATAATTTCAGTATTAATAAATGTCAGGGGGTTTTACCAGGCCTGGGCAGAAAGCCTTGACTCATAACACCCTGTTAATCACTCGCATGAGGAAGAGGATGCTCAGAGATGAAGGCCAGACAGGGTACATCACCAGGGGAAATGCACAGCCTCCAATGTCCCAAAAAAAGCTAAATCCTCACAGCGACTGGTGCCATAATCCTCACTCCCCAGCACCCAACGGTGCTAAAATGAGGCTAGAAAAGGTTCAGCGTGGAAGTCAGCAGGAGTGCGGTGCCAGCACGGCTGAGCCTTTAAGAAAGAAAGAAACTGCAATCTCCAGCCAGAAACCAAAGTAAGGAAATATTCTGCGTTAATAAACAAAATGAA
This sequence comes from Streptopelia decaocto, assembly GCF_964273445.1. Taxonomy (NCBI): domain Eukaryota; kingdom Metazoa; phylum Chordata; class Aves; order Columbiformes; family Columbidae; genus Streptopelia; species Streptopelia decaocto. The sequence continues at coordinate 2,035,019 of NC_138655.1, read as the reverse complement.
AGGGAAAGTTAAAACCATTCTTCTCCCTGTTGTACTTGTGATGTGTTTGGCTTTCAATTCTCTTTGACAACCCATAAGAAATTAACACCGTGAGATATACAATTATTGTCAATGTAAGCAGGGCAATCAAAGCATTTCAAATCAATGTTTTGTCAACAAAAATAAATGAATGTATTTGCCATGAAAATTCCCACAAAATATTGGCCCTTTTTCCGCCACAAAGCTAGGAATCTCGTTTTATATCACCTCTGAAGTTCCTTTTCATCTGTCATCATATCTTGAAACGATAAGAATTACTCTCAGTAGGGAGTTATTTCTTTGCTTCCCTTTCAGCTGAATATAGAAAACACTTCTTTTTTTTTTTTTTAACTAATTTGAAATAAGCTTAATATTACCAGTGAAAATTCATCATCAGAACAGAAAGATCAAATCTTTCCACAGCTCATAATAAAGAAGGGAGCTCTCACCTGGTAACTGGTGCCTACCAGCTTCCAAATGCAACTTCAATATAATTAAATAATAATAATTGGAAAGATACAAAGCCAGGGATCCTGGAGCAGTACTTAAAACTGTGCCACCTCCATTTCAGATGACTGAATGTGAATGCAGGTGATTTATTTGATTAATTAGCTAGGTAGGTTTCTAGCCACACTGCACTGCATTTTCTAGCTGCTCCATCCAAAGCCCACTTAAGCCAGTGTAATAAAATCTTTTGCCTACAAAGGCCCTTCAGATAAATCCATGGGCATGTGCCAAGGGTTAATTTCTGCTTCAACTCATGCTGGGTCTACTCCACTGCAGTCTCAAGTGCTTTCACTGGAGTTATTCCAGATTATCCAAAATAAAGGCGAACATGAGCCAGCCCTGGGAACACGCACCTGACTGTGCAGAGGAGATATTTTCAAAGACAACCTCCCTCAGAGACAATTTCTTTCCTGAATTAGTCTTCCCCCACTCTTCCCAGGGTGAGATAACCCTGGAAATTACTTTTTTGGGCAAATAATGGGGGGGAGGTGAACTCCGAATACAGGTCCCCCAAAGATGTTGCACTATTTGCATCAACAGAAGCAGAGTGGTTTGGCTGGCACAAAATGCCATCTCCCCATCCCGGGTGGGCTGGCATCCCTCCAGAGCTGTGATCTCATTCCTCCCACCTTCCCAGAAGTGCCCCATCAGACGTTGAGACTGTTGTGACCATCGTAACTGTTTGCTGCTTCCACCCCTTCCCTTGCTGGGGTCTGTGATCGCAGACTACTCCCTCCCCATAAGCCAGCCCTCTTCCCTAAAATTAAAAAGCTTAAGGCAGTCGGTGGTTGCAGCCAAACACTCCGTTGTGCTGGGGTGGCATGTGTGGGTCACCCATCCCAAATGCATCCCCATCTCCCCACCCCATCACCCTGCAAAGTCCGCAACCCACCCAGGCACCTTGGAGGGACCAGGCACAGCTGGAGAAGGAGGATGGTAGGTTCTGGCCCCTTTTGGGGACAGGTTCTTCAGGTCAGGACAGGTCTGTCCCCAGGTGCCACTGCGGTCAGGGACGGCCACCACGGCTGGATGCAGGTGGCCGCAATGCCGGAACACACCAGCTGTCCTCCCCGCTGAGCCAGCTCGCCGTCGTTTTAAGTTTCCACTCGCAGCATATGGCAGTTTGGGGAGGGAGGAGGGGGGTCTTTATTTTTATTTACTGGCAGGGAAGGAAGAGAAACCCCCTCAGCACTCCTGTGCTGTGCAACAGGGACGGGAGCCACACTCCCTCATCTCTGAGCCCGGGAAGGTAATTGCCTCTCTCGCTCCAATCCCTGAGAAACCTTTAATATATGTCTCCGCCAACTTTGAGGCCTTGTCCAATCTTGACAAATTGTAGCGGAACAAATCCTGTTTGGTTGTAATACAGCGATTCGAGGGAAGATGGATTCGAGAGAGATGGCGGGTCCCGCACCGCGGCTGTTTTAATGTGTTTTGGCTAGGGGGTGCTCAGCAGCGGCAGCAGCAGCGGAGAAGCACGATGCTCAAGAAATGTCCCCCGCTGCATGGGGAGGGACAGGTTGTGACCCCAGCCCGGATGCTGGCAGGGACGGAGGGGGATTCCTCCAGGACATTCCTCCCCACCAGCCGGTGCACGCGGGGAACGCCAGCTATGTTCCCAAAAAAATGCCTTTGCAAACGAGGCGAGTGGTTCTCCCCATGTCACCAGAGAGGAACGTGGTGGTGGACATTCCTTCCTCAATACATGTCTTGAGGACTCATACCACCCTCCCTCCGCTCTGGGATCCCCTGGCCATCCTGGGATTTATTTTTAAACCAAACCAGACAGAGGAGATGCTCTGGGGTGGGGAGAGGCATTGCCATCAGCTGTTGATCATCTGTTTATCCTGGAGAAAAAACATCCATCTGATGGCAAAGTTATCCCCCAGATGGACCAGAGCCTTGGTACCGGGATCTAGTCCCACCAGCTGGCATGGGAAACAAAGGACAACAGAAATCCTCTGCTAGATTCAGTCTGATTTCAAAAAAATCACAATTTTGTGGAGGAGAGGAAAGAAATTTTGCTTTGCCACATATACAATATATGCATATAAAGCTGGAAATCAGTTTTTTACAATTAAAACAGGCTACAGGCTAGAGGATATTTTAGTTTTAAGGCAGCAACAAAAATGGACTTCTAAGAGCCTTCTGCATACAGGTATAACCTATTTGCCAGGAGATGAGTGTTAGTCCCCATTGCAGAGCAAATCAAAGAAAATCCAAAAATGTACCACATCAGGAAATTGACAGGGAATAAGCTGTTTTACTAAATCTATGACTGCAAATATATCAACTGAGTGATACTGCTGGTATTAGACCGGGTCACAGTTTCAAATTTCCTATCCTGCTTCATCCCAAATCAAGATATACATATTTTTATATATATAAACATGTATAGATACATACATATGTATTTATAATTGTATTTTTATGTGTGTGCATGTGTATACACATATATACAGAAGAATTTTTATGAAAGGAACAACTCTAAAAATATTTCTTAAGCCATCTATGGTTTGATTTTGCTGCACATTGAAATGTATTGGAATTCGCAAAACCAAACGAAACCTTTCTGACTTGATTGAAATGCTGCCACAAGTCCATACAAATACAAGGATGAAATCTGTCATTGCAAAAGTTGTTTTTTTCCCAATTTCCTTTCCCAGCTGAAATTTCCCATCTGAAAATCTTAAACAATCTCTGTTCACTTAACTCAAGTGATATAAAAAGTTGTTATTTCTTGCAGTCATCTAATGCTGGTTTTTTTTATAAGGGAAAACTGGAAAAAGGACACATGTCCAAATATTTTTCAGGCAAACCCTTTTCCCCAAAAAACCTGTCTCAGCCTAATTTGGTCAAGCTTTGCCATCATTAGACCCAAGCAGCAAATATGATGAATATTTCTGAGACCAGGTTTTACATCCTCACTTTACCTAACCCATTAGCAAGAAGGTAAATTATCAGGAAAACCTCCTAAATACTACTTTACACAATTAATTCTTCCTCAATTTTTGGTCTGCCACTTGCACTGATCAAGGCTTACCTAAGTATATTTAATCTCCTGCAAACCTTCATTCATTAACTACTGAAGAGAATTTTCTGTTGCAATGAAATTGTTAAGAACACGGTTTTCACTGATTTTGATTAGACAGCAAGATTGGATAAGTATATAGGCAGGATACACAAATATGATCTTATATTTCCTCCAAAAAAAGTGCTAGCTGTGAATATTTGGGGAAAGATTATATGAAACAGGGCCAGCGCAGAGCAATCCTTCCCTGGACAAATCATCCCAGCTCCCTGCAATAGTGTGTTACAGATCATTGGCATTGCAGGTTGCTCTAATCTCTCCGTTTTCAGGAACATCAAGCCAAATTTCTGCTGTACTACTGAAAAGTGAGAATTCTGACTATTAGGGATGTGATTATTTTTTTTCAAGGAAGGAATATTCTGCAAATTATGGATAATCATAGGTTGAAAGGTTCAGTCTTGCACAGGTGTCTCTACCTAGAGATTCTCAAAAGAGAAACAGCTGAAAATGAGGCATGCACACAGGCACAGAAAGTTTGTTTTCAGGGGTTTTGTCCTTGTCTGCTCACCCCATGCAGGAGGCAAATCCTGCTGCAGAAGCCACCGTGTTCTTTAGGGGTTCAGAGACCCTGGCACAGGAGGACCCATTTACCAGGTCTACAAAATGCAACTAATCATCACGTTGTTTCACAGACCTAAGCAAGAGCAGAATTTAAGCACCTGACTGCAGAGACATTTTACTTATTAGCTTGTGGCCAAATCCAGTGCAATTATGTGGTGAGATATTGGAATGTGGGCTGAGATTTACCCACAGCAAGGCTACTTATTTGAAACCGAAAGCAATCGGAAGGAAAATGAGCTATCTGGCCACAGACCATGGAAAGCGATGGGCAGCTGCAAGGTCAAAAGCTTTGGCTGCTTGCAATGGATTTAAGAGAGAGGGGAATCTGCTACAGCATTTATGAAACTTGGTCACTAAAATAAATACCGGAGGGCAGAGGTGATGGACGCTGCCCACAAAATCAACATGCTGTTTATAGCTGGTGAGATGCATGCCTCTTTCTTGGCAAAACACTTAATTCTGACCAAAACAGGGAGAGTTTCATCACCTTGAGTAGAAATGTGATAGAAAACATTTTTTAGATTGTGCTTGTTCAGTGTTTGTAAGCATAGAATGGATGAGAGAAGGGATAGGGGATGAAGACCTTTTTACTCTACATCCCTCCTCATGCTCTTGTGCCAAGAAATTGGGGAAATATCTGAGCATTCCTCCCAAGGGAATGCTAAAGTCCACCTCCATCATGTGGGAGGCTGTAATCCTGAGGCACACTTGCATCCTCAACAACATGGAACACCAGGACTATTTCTAAATTACCACCTCCAGTTCAAACAGCCCATATTTACTCTTCATAGACACCAGCTCCCTTGGCAGCTCTCTGGTTTCAAAGACTCCCAAACAGAAGCAAAGATGAAATAAAGACTCATCACTCACTGCCAGGTATTGGGGGTGACCTGGGTCTGCTTGGACGTCTCCAGCCCTTGAATCCTCCTGGTCATGCTCAGATCCTCACGTTGCAAAAATGGAATTGCAAATCCATATTAAATATTCCTTCATTTGCTAGATGTACCACCTCTCTTCCCAATCCTGCCTTTATATTGTGCGTGGGAAAATACTTCAGGAGTCCTGAAAGCTCTCTTGAGCATTAGTTGGTTGAGGAACTGAGATACAACACAACTTCCCTAAGGCCAGTGGTGGTAGAGCCAGGACTAGGGTCCAGATCTCAGCTGAAGACCCTTCTTCACCAGCACAATCACTATTATTTTCTTGACTTCTTGTGAAAGGTTCCTTAAAACAGAAAGGGAAAAATATTTTCTCTGTGGATCATGGGGAGACACCAAGAAGTCCTTAGGTTTGAACCACAGAGAGAGGCTTCAGGTCAGTCAAATGGTTTCTTGGAAAGAGGATTTCAGCATTGGGAATTAGACAACCCATCACTAAAGAACTGAAAACCAGTCTGGGTAGGAAAAGTCATGAACTACTACCCACAAGGATCATTGAGTCCAACTCCTGTACCTACATATGACAATCCCTCAGTTCATACCATGTGTCTGAGGACATTGTCCAGTCTCTTCTTGAACACTGTCAGGCTTGGGGCCATGACATGTCTCTGGAGACCCTGTTCCAGTGCTCCAGCACCTTCTGGGTGAAGAACCTTTTCCTAATGTCCAACCTGAATCCCCCCCGGCACATCTTCCTGCGATTCCCTTGGGTTCTGGCATCGGTCGCTAAAGAGAAGAGTTTGGTGCCTGCCCCTCCTCCTCCCCTTGTGAGGAAGCTGTAGACCACTGTGAGGTCTCCTTTTATTCTCCTCTTCTCCAGACTGAACAAACCAAGTGACTTTAGCTGTTCCTCATATGGCTTCCCCTCCAAACCCTTCACCAGCTTTGTAGCCTCTCCTGGACACTCTCTAGTAGCTTTAGATCCTTTTTATCCTGTGTCCCCAGCCCTGTACACAGTGAATGCTCCAGGTGAGGCCACCCCAGTGCAGAGCAGAGCAGGACAGTTTCCTTCCCTGCCAGGCTGGCGATGCTGTGCTGGATGCACCAGGTCATGGGTCCCTCTTGGCTGCCAGGGCACACTGTTGGCTCATGTTCAACTTGCCGTTGACCAGAACTTCTAGACCCTCTCCACCGAGCTGCTTTCCAGCATCTTGTCCCCCAGACTGTCTGTACAGTTAGGGTTGCCAAGTCCCAGGTGCAAAGCTGGAGGATTGGGTGGAAAATGGGAGCAAAGGCTAAGAAACCTGAACCACGTTGAAAAGAAGTCATCGAGACCAGCATGACCCTGTTCATCTTCATCTCTGGGTGTTGCTCAGAGTCCACACATCTACATAGGCACAGATTTGTCTGCCTGTCAGAGGAGAGGGAAGGGAGATGTACTTTATTTCTAGTCGCAGTGCTTTTGATGAGCTGCAGTATTGCCCTTCATACTCCTCCAGTCTCAATAAACCTGGCTAATTAGCATCCTGACCACTCAATTAATTAGGCAGTACACTTAATTATGACAAACTACATTATTCGCTATAGCCCAGAGTCCAATGGACATTAGCGTCAGGTTATGTTCAGTAACAATTTGATTTGAGAGGGAGTTTATTGACCAGAAAAGACATATGATGAGATTAAAATAATCAGTAGAACTAGCTCAGTGCTATTGGCTTGTCATAGCTGTGGGCTTGGGTTATAATGACATCGAGGATGGCCAAATTAGTTGCTTCATTCTCATTAAGAGCTGCGGCATAAATGGAAAGATATTGGCAGAGTGGGAAGGGAGAGGCAGTCAAGCTGCAAGAGGGTCTCAAGATGCAGGACAGTGGGTTTGGTTTGGTTTCTTCTTTCTCATGACCCCACACTTTGCCAAAGATAAAGGAGAAGCCCAGAGATTTTCCTGCTCCGAGAGCAGTGCAACAAGGTTTGCTTATATTCAAATGTCCTCTGGGAAGGCAACTGCCATTTCTCAAAAAAAAATATCTGTCACTCTTTCTGTGTATCTACACAGCTGTGCTAGAGCAAGCCCATCCACCCTGGTCATCTTCTAGCAGGAGTGCCCAATGCTTTTGACCATCATGACATTCACAGGTGTACATGGACCAGTAAGGAGAATGGGACCCAGTTCTTGGTCTATCCCATCTGTACTTAGAGCATCCCATGCAAGGAGATGGAAGGTGATGTGCAAAAGTCTTTTGTTGCAAGTGTAGATGGGACTAACGGGTGCCCTGAACTGAGGAATTCAGGTCAATGTGAGGTCAAAGTTTTAGAGGGTTAAAAGTCCTTACTGATGGTTTCCTGATTCAAGACATTTCTGAGGAAATAAACCAGTGAAATGGTCAAAATAGGGAGAGCTGGAACACACCTAAACTGGGTGATCACAGAATCACAGAATTTTAGGGATTGGAAGGGACCTCAAGAGATCATCTAGCCCAATCCCCCTGCTAGAGCAGGAACACTTAGATGAGGCTACACAGGAATGTGTCCAGGCAGGTCTTGAATGTCTCCAGAGTAGGAGACTCCACAACCTCCCTGGGCAGCCTGTTCCAGTGTTCTGTTACCCTTACTGAGAAGAAGTTTCTTCTCAAAATTAAGTGGAAGCTCTTGTTTTCCAATTTGAACCCATTACCCCTTGCCCTACTGTTGGTTGTCACCGAGAAGAGCCTGTCTCCATCCTCCTGACACTCACCCTTTATATATCTGTAAACATGAATGAGGTCACCCCTCAGTCTCCTCTTGTCCAGCTCCAGAGCCCCAGCTCCCTCAGCCTTTCCTCACACAGGAGATGCTCCACTCCCTTGATCATCTTTGTTGCCCTGCACTGGACTCCCTCCAGCAGTTCCCTGTCCTTCTGGAACTGAGTGGATGTGCACATCAACACGTCATTAAAAAAAAAAAAAAAAAAAGAGAGACAGTGAAAGGAAGATGGTTCCTCAGTGAGGGGAAGTGAAAAGTACAGTTTCACTAGGAAATCTGATCCAGCTCTTGGCATTTCCATCACAGTTTTGTTCTTCTGGCTGTGGTGGCCAAAAAGGCGGAAGGAGCTTACGTTTTTGGACCTTCCTCAAAGTTCTGTAGATCAAAGTTTTCACGGCGATGTGCCTTTCCAGGTGAAGAAGACACACCAAAATGCCACTTTCATGGTAGATTGGATGGGACCATCCTGCTCCAGGAGGCAATGAGTTCAACCATACAGACATGGGTTGCCCTCAGGACCAAGGAAGGGGCTCAGCTCTGTTTTATCCACCATTAGGGACATAGTCCATCCCAGGCCACACCTGAGTATCCCACCACTGTCTCAGGTTTTCCCCAAACACTCTTAGTCCTTTCTCTCCTCTTCTCGATTCCTTCCCAGGGTCACCAGGAGATATTCATCCAGATCTCTTGGCCTGGCACGTGAAAGGTAGAAGCTTTTCACAGGACAATGAATCAGCCACATCTGAGCAGCATTTCCCAAAAGACTGCACCTGCTGCACCATTTTCTCCAGCTAGTTTTTCCTCCCAAATTGTGCAAAAGTTTAAAATATTCAGTGATACTTGATTGGATGAAGGAGAGGGTATTATTACTGTAAGATTCTTGGTTTGGTCTTTCATTTTTGGTGGGTTTTTTTTGCCATTATTTGACATAAACATTTCCCTGACCTGTGGACACATACTTCTCCCCTCCATCAAGAACTTATCAATCAGAGAAAAAAATAACCTTGGTATTTTTAAAAGGTTTTATTGTGTGAAAGAGTACACGGGGGAATACTCATATTCACCCTCAAAATGCAAATAGACATTCTATACCAATTTTCAGTGACTTGAAATGCGATGGGAAGTTTAGAAAGTCTGGCCGAGGGCAGAATTAAGGCTCTTCAGATACTTGGAAATTCTACATCTTAATGCATTAGAATTTTTAAGTTTAACATTAACTCTGCCTGTCTGGGTTTATTGTCCTTGGCTCCAGGATAATTGTAGCATCCCTGTAATTTATTTTTCCATAATTACTGATATGCACTGCCAATTTTAACTGTGTTTTAGGACTGATGCCACAGTCCTGTGAGAGAAGGTGGTGATCTCTAGTGTTGTGAATGGCTGGAAAACACTTAGTCCCATTCAGAAAAATAAAGAGAAGTCACAATTTTCTCAAAATATCTCCGGACTAAGGGCAGCACTGGCTTCAGTCCTATCAGGAACAACAAGGGGACTAGTGCTTTTGAGGGAGGAGACTCTTTTTCTCAGTAAATGTCTGTATCCTTCAGCCTTCACTGAAGAAGATTCTTTCCATTATAAAGAGTAATGGAGAAGAGGAGAGGAGGAATAAGCATTAATCCTAAAAAAATTTGAGTATTCAAGAAGGAGTTGGACAATGCCCTCAGACACATGGTGTGAATTTTGGCGTTGTCCTATGCAGGGTCAGGAGCTGGACTCCAATGATCTTTGTGCCCCTTCCAACTCAGAGCATTATATGATTCTATAGCTCTCACACACCTGGACTGTGCTTCCCACAGCAGCATTTAACACAGCACCCAGGTAGGACAGCATCCAGAGGTAGCTCCACACTCTGGTTCGTCATCACATCCAGGTGCATGTGGACCCGACCTGTGCTTTGTCAAAGAGAAACTCCATTCTCTTCCCTAGAAGTGGCCTTCCCAAGCTGCTCTCCAACTCCATCCTGTGTAACACTGTTTGCTACAGCGTGGTCTCATGCATGAGGAAATCAGGCACCTGAGACAGGAGATGGGAGTGCAGCCTTCACCTGGGCTACTAAATTAGCCATGTGTTTGACACATGCAGTCTCCAGCTGTCCCAACCAGGATTCACATGTTGGCTCACCATGAAGAGCTGAGGTTGGCCACCTCAAGCCATCCAGGCTTGACAGAAGCAGTGTTGCAAATGCTTGTCCCAGATGGAGAGGACATTTGCATGGGGTAATCTGTGCTCAGTACCCCCAGGAGCTGTCTGAACCATGGAGACCTTGCAGCAAGTCCCGGGATCCCTTGTTACAGCACTACATTGCCAAGAAACAGAGGCAAAACTCAACCACATGTGCCCAAGAGCATCACATTTCATTTTCCCATGAACAATTTCCCATGGGTAAGGAAAGCCGGACCAAAAAGTGAGTTGCTTTAGCTCTATGAAATAAAGGGAGGTGGATGGGTAGATAGTCAGAGCCATGTACATGAGAAAATTAAGACCTTCTTTTATCTTAACAGATAATTTACAAAAATGAAGCCCAGGAGAAAATTCTGAATTCAGAAGGAATCTCTCAGTGAGACTGAGACGCGAATCAGGAGACAGAAGAAGGGTTGCTCTTCTCTCTAGATTGCTGCAAATGGTATGAAGACATCAGTGTACACATAGCTGTAAAGTTTATCACTCACTAACCTCCCAGAGAGGAGTTGGGGAGAATTTTTCTACTTAAATCTCTTATAGCCAGAAATTGAGATCTAATGATGTTGAAGTATTTCTCAGATACATTTCAATTTCAGTGAATTTTTGGTGCTAAAGTTCCCTTCGTAATTCCAAGAAATTAAAAATAGAATGAAATGCATTGAAAGAGACATTTTCATTTTGCAGCTGGGAACAACTAGTCTAATTCATCTTGGAAAATAAAAATTCAAAACTTGCAGCCAACTTGGAGTGTTTCTAATTGAAACAAAATATTGCAGCCTGCTCACAACCAAACATCTCAATAGGCCAAACTCAATTTTTTTTCCAAATAGTCAATCTGCTGAAGTGTATAAAGAGATATTCATTTCCATTCCAATCCAATTTCTAGAATTCTGATGAACCTGATGTTTTTATATCTGCTCGACTTTAAGAACAGACCCACATTCTCTGCCTGCCCAAGTTTCCCTTTTGGGTTTCTGCTGTTCTCCCTGCAGCCCCATCACCCAGGGGATGGACCCACAGATTTAGGAGGGCTGGTTGCATTGCACTGTGCACCAATATCCATGTTCAGCCCCCACACAACGTCAGCCCATCCCCAACCTCAGCTGATCAACTTCAACCCCTCGCCAATCCCTTGTGCATGGTTCTGGTTCTGGCATGGCTTCCAAAGAGACTTGAGCCAACAGCTTCAAATCTGGGATGGACGATTTCCCAGTTCCCCCCTTCTGAGCAAAGATATATAATATATTGCTGGCTGCACCCTACTCACAGATAATCAGATCATGCTGTGGCTTATTTTTCCCTCTAACACAGCTCCTGGTTCTGGCACTTGAGTTCATCCACAGACAGAGCTTTCCCATGGAATTTAGGACTGGACCACAGCATGGGAACATGTTTTTTTTTCACAGAAGTGCTCTGAACGTGAAGCCTTTCAGAGGCTCATTTCCTGAGGTCCCTCTTGCCTGCAGAGAAGGACTCAAAGGGAAGGACCATCATCTGATCAAGACTGAGCTGGGTCAGTGTCAAGAGCATGATGCAGCATACACAGACTCTGTCTGCTGTATGTTTTGCATGGAAAGATGTGGACAGAAAAAGGACAGGAGTCCAGAATTTCTCCCCAGCCACATCTAGCCATCATCAACTCATTTTCACCCATGGATCTCAAAGCGCTGTGAGAACTGAGGCATCACAGCCCAAAGTGGCAGATGACAAGCAGCTGTACCCTGAAGCCCATCCTCCTGTCCTACCCAAGTTGTTCAACAGAAGTGCTGTTGACTGCCCAGAAACTGGAGGGACTCGAGTAGCCTGGGAAATTGGAAGGGAAGAGATTTCATTTGTTTGATGCCTTTTAATGATAGCATTTCATCTGGAGGCCCCGTACCGTCTCTTCAACCACTGCTCGTCCGCAAAAATCACCCCACCTCACCATCTACAGATGTTACCCTATGCAAGCAGCAGGGAAGTTGGGAAGGTAATCATGGGTGGATTCCCAGAAGACCACTTGAAGCAGCATTGCATCTGGACCGGGTGTGGACAAAGAAGGGCAATGCAGCAGTGAGATAACATGAGGGTCTGGTCCACACTCCCACCAATCCTGTGAAGCACAAAATCATAGAATAGAATCATAGAATGGTTTGGATTGAAAGGGACATTTGAAGGTCATCCAGTCCAAGCCCCTGCCATGAGCAGGGACATCTTCACCCAGATCAGGTTGCTCAGAGCCCTGTCCAGCCTGGTCTGGGTTGTCTTCGGGGATGGGGCATCCACCACCCCTCTGGGCAATCTGGGCCAGTATTTTACCACTCTCAAAATCTGGATAATACCTGGAAAATATCCAAAGACAAGTAGATGAGCCACAGAGAAGGACTGGGCTGGATGAGCCTTTGGACAGCATCAATGGCTCTGAGCAACCTGAGCTGGGTAACGATGTTCCTGCTCATTGCACAGGGTTGGACAGGATGAGCTTTGAAGGTCCCTTCCAACCAAACTATGCTATGATTCTATTACTTTGGAGGTCTGCTATTTGTTCCCCACATAGTGCCAGCAAGCCATAGAGCAGGAAGGAACAGTTCAGAAAGTCTGTACGTGGGACTATCCCAGGTCTGACAAGGCTAATTAGTACTTTTTAAAAGAAGACACCAAGACAAGCCTGGGTGGAATGATTCCAATGTAGCAACAGCTGATGGAGGTCACCCCACACTGCTGTAGCCAGGAAGACTAACATTTAGGGCAGGGAATCCATTTCTCCTTTGGCTTTGCAAGGCTCAGAGCATGGAAGAGTCTCTCTTTGAGGTGTTGCTATCATATATGTAATGAAAATGCAGCAATACCCCTGCCTGGACTTCCTGTGGGACAGCTCTCATGAAGGAAACAGACCACAGTCCCTCTAGAAACCAGAAACATCATGCAAAGAGAGTGCAAAGTAGTGTGTGCAGAAAGGGCAGCCTTCACTATCTGCTTCATCCAAGTGGAGAGCCTGATGGTAGGTGATGGGAAAAAGCACCCAACAAGCAAGGTGGAAACTCATGCTGGAGTTCAAAAAATGGGAACGTGAGTTTGCACAGGAAACAATAAGGCAAATTTGTGAACTAGTAGAAAAGGGAAGAAAGAGAAAAGGGACATATCACCTTACAGAACAAGAGGCACTGGAGAGCGTTCTTCAGAGGCACAAGAAGCAATAACTTGCTCTACTGACCATTTGGGAAGGGAGAGAGGGCTGTGAGACAATCTTCTCTCTGTCTCACTCCTTCTCTCCTTCCCTCCCAGACAATCAAGTGAATTAAGTTTGCAGAGTTACGTAGAAGGCATCAGGCGTCAGATACAATTACTCACCCGCTGCATCATAATTACTGCAAATGGTCCATTAAAGGAAAATTATCATCAATATGATATTATCAGACAGCGAGTAAATGAATAAAGGAAAGTGCTTATTCTTCCATTGTCCTGTTAATAGAGACGTCTTTGAAATTGATAATGTGAAGGATGCCACCTCGCTGGGGACTGTGGGGCAGTGGGATGCGGAGGGGAACTGTGGGTAATGACACACAGACAGAACCCACCTTTTAAGATGGACGTTCGAATGCAGGTGTGCACCTTCATGTGATTGTCCGAACAGTGGACAAGAATAGATAGAGACTCTTGGGCAAGGTGTCATCTCTGTTCAGGACACCCTCACACCACCATCCCATCTACTCAAGGGATCCAGTGCTGCCTTCTGCAGATGGTGCTTTAATCTCTATGCTAACAAACTTTAAGGGAGATTAATCCAACCCAACATGCAAACCCAGGCCAGAGCCAGACCATCAGCCTCACCTTGCTGTTAGGAGGCTCTTCTTCAATGGCTGCATCTGGGACCAGCCACACCTGGAGATGAGGAGATCAGAGTTGCTCATCAGGCAAGAGCTTTCAAACTCATCATGTTGAAGTTAGGCCACAACTGCAGAAAAGCATAAACTAATTGCAGCTCTGGATCACCCAGGGTGATTCTAGACAGGAAGAAGAAATTTTTTACAATGAAGGTGGTAAAACACTGGCCCAGGTTGCCCAGAGATGTGGGGGATTGCCCATCCCTGGAGACATCCCAGGCCAGGCTGGATGGGGCTCTGAGCAACCTGATCTGGGTGATGTCCCTGTTCATAGCAGAGGTTGGACTGGATAAGTTTGGAAGGTCCTTTCCAACCCAAACTGTTCTGTGATTCTATGATTCCTCTGCAGTAGGGTGGGACCAGGGATCATAGAATCATAGAATGTCCTGAGTTGGAAGGCATCCACAAGGATCATCGAGTCCAACTCCCTTCCGTGCATAGGACAACCCCAAAATTCACACCATGTGCCTGAGGGCATTGTCTAATTGCTTCTTGAATAATGTCCCATTTATAAAGAAAACTTTGATTTTCCCAAAAGGCAAACATTCAGAGGTGACTTGCATGTCTTAGAAAACCATATTTTGTCTTTCTCCATGTGCTTCACATGGTAGACTCCACCACTGCCCTGGGCAGCCTGTTCCAATGCCTGACAACTCTTTCCAGGAATAAATTTTTCCCAATAACCAAACTAAACCTCCCCTGGCGCAACTTGAGGCCATTTCCTCTGGTCCTGGCACTTGTTCCTTGCGAGCAGAGCCCGACCCCCCTGGCTCCAAGCTCCTTTCAGGCAGTTCAGAGATCAGAAGGTCTCCCCTCAGCTCCTGTTCTCCAGCTGAACCCCCCAGGTCCATCAGCCACTCCCATCACACTTGTGCTCCAGCCCCTCACCAGCTCCGTTCCCTTCTCTGAACTTGCTCCAGCACCTCAAGGGCTTTCTTGTCATGAGGGGCCCAAAACTGACCCCAGGATTCAAGATGCAACCCCTCCAGTACCCAGTACAGGGGGACAATCACTGCCCTGGTCCTGCTGGCTGCACTATTTCTCATACAAGCCAGGATGCTGGTGGCCTTTTTGATCACCTGGGTACACACTGGCTCATAGTGGGCTAACAGACTCCAGTGAGAAGCAGTAGAAACACCCACCAGCTACACACTGCTGAGCTGACCTGCTACAACAGGGTTGCCTTTTCCTTCCTCCAGCACATCGGTGGCTGGACACTAGGGTGACAAGGACCCTTGTAAGGCCATGGAGAGGTAGACAGGTTATGTCCACATCAACCAACCAACTTTCTGTTTTTCCACACTCAATCAAGAGTCCCCTGTCCCAAGAGGGCCTAGGATAGGTGGCCTTCACAGAAGAGTGAGCATCTGGCCGGAGCAGGAATAGGCCTGCGGGGCCAGGTTTGGTAAAGCGGCACGGAGTTGCATCGGTCTCAAGTGTAGAAAATAGTCAGTGAAGGGAGTAAAGCGGATCTGCTGCTATTCATTTCACAGCTGTAGTGGGATTAGTGGAACGAGGGCGATGGGGTAAGCTGCCCCTTTTATCTCGTTCAAACATGTTGCTAATTCAGCAGAGCACCGCAGCCAGGAGCAGCTCCCAGCCTAATCCACTGTATCATTCTCACCCAGCGTGAAGAAACGAGAATTTTAATCCGCTCCCCACCCCCTCGCCCCATCAGCTGCTCCAGCGGGCTCTGCCTGGCCTAACTAGGCACAGGGACCCACTCCATGCCTGGCACTGCTTCCCCCGGCCCAGTTGACTGAATCTCTGGATCTCCCACTCTCCACTTCATAGGCTCAACTGGGCTGTTGGTGGTCTCACAAAACCCCAGGCTCCTGGGTGGCCATGGGAACAAAGAGCATCAAGAGTAAATCCATCTTGAGGGGCTTCAACTGGCAACCTTGATGCATGAGTTGCGTTGTTCTAAGGATCATAGAATCATAGAATCATAAGGTAGTTTGGGTTGGAAGCAACCTTCAAAGCTCATCTAGTCCAACCCCCCTGCAATAAGCAGGGACATCTTCACCTGGATCATGCTGCTCAGACCCCCATCTAGCCTGGCTTTGATCTTCTTCCATGTCAGGTAAAGCAGTAGTGGAGAGGTGATATTTCTGTGGCAATGAGCAAAGTACCATGCAAGATGTCATAAGGACAGACCTTGGCCCAGGCAGACCTCCAAACCTGGGAATTTAAGAAGAGGACAAACCAGCAGGTGACAGAGGATGTGGTCTCCAGGTCTCATGGCCCTGTGGTTCTCCTTTAAATTCTGCAGGTGGTTCAGAGCTCCCCTACCAGGTAACATGTGCCTCTCAGTGCACACGCAATAAACTCTGAGGTGCCTTCCTCTCTCTGGAAACACAGTCCCTAAACCAAATTCCACCACAAGAAATGCCACCTGAGATGCTTCCTTCCTGAAAGCCACACCTTCTGCACTCCCAAATCTTTCAGCCATGCCTTTGTTCCCAAGCAAATACTGATCCACAGCCCATCTCCCACGTTTTCACCCATGGATCTGAAAGCACTGTAAGAACTGAGGCATCACATCCCAATGTGACAGATGACAAAAAACAGGTGGAAGTGGACTCTGACTTGCCATAGGTCACAAAACTGGCAGACTCTGACACCCAAGTAGAAGTGCAGAGTCTGAGAACAAAGAAGAATCCAGGTGTTTTGGCTCTAAACAATCAAGACTATGCCCAAGCATACATTTTAGGTAATTAGCACAATTTCCAAAACCTGTTGTAGACCTTACAGAAATACTTGTCTGTATAGCCAGTGCTTATGCCTTGTCCTCACTGCTGATAGTGCTCAGCAGCTGACACACATGCAGACACACCTGTGTGCACCAGTATGGGTCAACAGAACCTTCGCTAGGTCTCACGGTGTCTCTGCTTCTAACGCTTCCAAATCCAGTCTTAAGCACGACTCAGTAAAACTCATCTAGGCTTGTGTCCCACAGGTTATAGACAGGAGGGTTCCATCACGCCTCTGAATCCTTTTTTTGCAATGACCAGCATCTGCAGACAAGGTAGTGACTGCAGAGCTTCCAAAAGCATCAGTTGTGAACTTTGAAGTCCCCTCCAACCTCCTCAGGCTCTGTGGAGCATCTTTCAATATCACTGATGCCTACATTGTGCATCTTGTTTCTCCAGTGAAGAGCTAGGATGTGCCCCCAGTTTCCCTTGCATTACACCAAGTGAATGTCTGCTAGGTCTTTTCTT
Organism: Streptopelia decaocto; assembly: GCF_964273445.1. NCBI lineage: Eukaryota > Metazoa > Chordata > Aves > Columbiformes > Columbidae > Streptopelia > Streptopelia decaocto. Next base: position 2,017,957 of record NC_138655.1, on the reverse strand, counting down.
GCAGTGTAGAAGTTCTCCAGAGTTGCTCTGTATTTAGCCAAGTGTGGAGCTGTCTGTTCTGGGATTAGGGGCAGCCTGAAGCCCTATGCAATTTTAAATCAATGTATAAGTTGTACAGATCACCCCACTGAACCCCATAAACACTGCAAACCCCAATTGCTCAGCAAGAAATCATACCAGGGATTTTAGAAAGGAGGAGAAACAAAGAAATGCATAACAATGTGATAAGTTTCCCTAAGCTTCTATAACTTGTACAGAGGATCATGCCTTCAACTTGGAGCCTGTATCTAAGAGGTTTTAGGTGTACAGCAGTACTTAACAAAACTGGTAGAAGAATCTCTCCCAAAGGGACATATTTACCCAGTTTCTTCTCTAGAGGTAATAGCAGAAGTGTTTTCTGGCAGAAGCACTAAAAAAGTACATGAGTTGCAAGAAACCAAAGCCTTTGGACAGCATCAAGGTGGTCTGAATCCCTGCATCCCTCAGGGACTGACCCAAAGATGCTCCCATGGGGACACCCTACCTGACTTGCTATGGGACACCCCCCCATTCTTTCTAGGACCTTTGAGATTGAAGCTAAAAAACCCAAACTCACCACCCCACCCCCGACCCCAACACCCCCTGCCTGGTCCAAGGCTCCTCCCCAAACATCTCCCTCCCCACAAATCCCCTGAACCTCTTCCAATTGCACACCAATAAGAAGTGCACTATTAACATGCCTCTGTCTCCACTCCCTCACGCTCTCTGATGGGCAATGAAACCTCCCTGAATTATGCCACTCAGCATGCTTACAATTTAATTACATTTAAAGTCAATCAAGAGCTTTTCTGGAGCTGAATGGCTGTTAAAGCGTTGTAGGGGAGGGGTGGGAGGAAAGGATGGGACAAAGACCCCTGGAGCTGATGTGCATGAGCACACAAACACACACACACACACACACACACACACACACACACACACACACACACACAAGTACAGCAGTACCTTCTGCGAAATCATTATCATCAATCTATTTTCTACCCTTCCTCCTATTCTTCCTCCCCCCTACCCACCTTGCTGAGCTTTCTGTGGCTTTCTGGGGAGCAACCCCATAGCGAAGTCCCCCACAGAACTGGGGAGGGGAGACAGGCAGGGAGGTGGAGGAGGTCTGGAAAAAAGGGGGATAAGTCAGAGAGCAGCAGCCTCCCCCACTCCCCGCCACATCCACCCCTGTGTCATTGAGGGATGGCACATGCCTATGTTTTAATTAGATGGAGGTAATTGCCTCGGTGCGGAATAACATTGTTCGCACTGGTGGGAAGCGAGAGGGGCTTCAGGCTTGGCTGCCCCCAGGATCTGAGGGAGGGAGGGTTGCGTTGGGTGCTGCTCTGGAGGACCTGGCCTGAGTGATGAGATTAATTCATCGCTCCAAGAGGACAAGGGCAAGAGGGGTGGCTTAACCCTTGCACCCCCACACTACAAATGAGCTGCTTCTGTCCAAAAGCAGGAGGGGGAAGGGTCCAGCTGTGGGGTATGGGCAAGTCTGGTGTCTACCCAGGGTCCTCTTGGACTCGGATGTGACTGCCTGCTGTGTGTCACCCAGAGGAAGATCAGAGCACCCCAGGGACAAAAACAGGGGAGAAGAGTCTGTCTGCTAGCAGAAATCAAAGCAATATTCTCCCAAAATGTCAGCAGAGGGAAGCAGGAGGATTGCCTTGTGTCCCCACACATTGCAATGCACAGGCTGGATATTGCAGCATGCGGAAGAGTCCCCTGGGACAGCACAGATCATCACCATGGAGCCTGTCTTGTTCACATACCATGCCAAAAGAGCCTCTAACACAGGAAAAATGGGGTCTTTGGAGCCCTGACCTCCACCCTGCTCCCAGACCCCTTGAGTAATCCCTTCCAGACCCCTGGAGACACACGGGTCGAGCCCTGGAGCGTGACATTCGATTGCCTCCACCAGCAGATCAGTATGGTGGCCTCATCCATAGAACTTGCCAGGGAAACCACCACTTTGGCCTCTGCCAGCCCCGCACTGTGCCCACAAGCCACCCAGGTCCATGGCAGCCAGCCCAGGTGGAAACTCTGTTAAGGTCTGGGCTGAGAATTAGAATCATAGAATCACAGAATCATTTTGGTTAGAAGAGACCCTCAAGATCATCGAGTCCAACTGTTATCCCAATACTGGCACTAACCCATGTCCCTCAGAACCTTGTCAATGTGTCTTTTAAACCCCTCCAGGGATGGTGACTCCACCACTGCCCTGGGCAGCCTGTTCCAATGCCCGACAGCCCTTTCCAGGAACAAATTTTTTCCCAGTATCCAATCTAAACCTCCCCTGGTGCAACTTGAGGCCATTTTCTGTTATCCTATCCCTTGTTCCTTGGGACAGAGCCCAATCCCCCCTGGCTCCAACCTCCTTTCAGGCAATTTTAGAGAGTGAGAAGGTCTCTCCTCAGCTCCTGTTCTCCAGGCTGAACCCCCCTCAGAGACAGTGACTGAAGGTCTGTGCCACGGTCCTGGTTAGTATGCAAATCCAGATGACAGTGGCTACACCCCAACATGTTCCCAGGTGTGTTTCCTCCCTGAAGAGTTTTGTGGCAGCAGATCAGAGCTGACTCAGGAGCTGCGCTTTGCCCTGAGCGCACCAGGGGCACTGGGTCTCTTGGAAACTAGTGCTTTGGAAACACCCACAAAGGCGATAGATAGTCAAACATCTCCTACGCGGCCCCAGCAGCTGGGATAAATATTTATGAAGGATGTCAGTGTTGTGTTTCAGGACACACGCCAAACACGAACCACTTGAGGTTAGCAAGAAACTGCCCCCATTGGCATATTATTGGATAAGTGTCCATTACAGGGGCTGACTCCTTCCTCTGAGGCAGATGGGAGGGGATGCTCTCAGAGACAGGATATTGGATGAGATAGTGGCATCCCCGCGTTCCTTGATGATTGCTCATAATATTAGCCCTTAAAAACAGTCCTCCCTTGTCGATATTTAACTGCAGGCTGTCAGCGGGGGACGGGAGGGAGAGGCCCAGATTCCTGCTGCTTCCAGCGTCCGCTGAGCAGGTTGCCTGGGGGTTTGCACAGCCCTGTCCCAGACCTGGTTTTGAAGTGTGGTCAGGGTCTACCCCGTGAGCCACAAAGCCACCCATGGTTGACATTGGAGTGCTGGAGTGAGTTCAGAGAATGGCAACAGAGCTGTTGAAGGGGCTGGAGCACAAGTGTGATGGTAGTGGCTGAGGGACCTGGGGGGTTCAGCCTGGAGAACAGGAGGCTGAAGGGAGACCTTCTCGCTCTCTGCAACTGCCTGAAAGGAGGTTGGAGCATGGACAATGTTGGCCTCTTCTCCCAAGGAACAGGTGACAGAACAAGAAGAAATGGCCTCAAGTTGCACCAGGAGAGTTTTAGATTGGATATTAGGAACAATTTCTTCCTGGAAAGGGTTGTCAAGCTTTGGAACAGGCTGCCCAGGGCAGTGGTGGAGTCACCATCCCTGGAGGGGTTGAACAGATGAGGAGATTAGGTTCTTAGGGACATGGGTTAGTGCCAGGGTTAGGTTAATTGTTGGACTCAATGAGCTTGAGGGTCTTTTCCAACCAAAATTATTCTATGGATGATCAGAGGTGGAATGGCGCCCTTAGGGAGACACATGGAGAAACAGACCCAGCTCAATCTGCCCAGCCCCAACAGAAGCAGAAGAAGAAGTGGGGAAGGAGCGTTTCACTGGGAAAACATCCCCTGGGGTCAAATGCAAGGCTGACAGGGCTGACAGTAGATCACCACGACTCTCTCACAGGAGCATCTGCAGCACCCTGGGAGATGAAAACCTGGCAACCTTGTCAGAGCAAACATAAGGTTCAGATGTCCTACTAGGGTCTCATTGGACCAAAGAGGGCAAGGAGGCATATTCTCAGTTGTAGCCCACGGATGCTGACGAAGCTTCACCTCTGCCATAAGGAATCCACATGAAAATAACTCCAAAGTCACTGCATGGTGGCAGTGAAAGGAGACAGACAGAGAATGGGACTCTGGGCTTGAAGAGCTTCTCTATTCTGTAATGCTTTTTTTTGTTTGATAAGATCTTGGCCACAGTGATACCTCTGATGGATTTAAATGTCTTTCTTTCATAAATAACAGTGGAGCATATATACATACCTAAATATACATGCATAAAATTCATTTGCAACAATAATAGAAGTGATGACCTTGCACTTTCCATCTCCGCCTGTCAAATCTTCCTCTGCAGTGCTGAGAGGATGGATTAGAAGTGGTTTGATGTATGGACGGGTGAATGGATAAACTAACCAGAAATGGATGGAGGGGAGATGGATGGGTTCCCCACACATCCTGACTATTGTCAGTTCATTTCAGTTCCCAGCTATACAGATCTGAAACATTTAGACTGCCTAAAGCTTTTCTGCTTTGAAAGGTGGCTGCATGTGTATTTGCTCAGCATGTTCACCCATTTTCATTTCTTTATTACATTAACCCAGTCTTGCTCCCCTTTATCTCCACCCTGATTGTTGTTGGGAAGCAATGGGATTGGTGCAAAGACTAAGAACTGATCTCTGTTGCAACGGAGAATGATTTCTTTTTCAAAAGGATGCAGTTAAGTCTTGCAGACCCTAACTCTAACTATGAATCTACAATATCCCACCTGGAAAGATCAAATGTCCATAGAGATCGCTGCTTCTCCAGTTCCTCAACTCCTACTGTTGGAGAGGGTCAGGAGGAGGCCACAAAAATAATCAGAGGGATAGAACAGCTCTGCTATGAGGAAAGGTTGAAAAGCTGGGGTTGTTTAGCCTGGAGAAGAGAAGGCTCTGGGGAGACCCTATTGTGACCTTTCAGTGCTTAAAAGGGGACGATAAGAAAGGTGGGGACAAACTTTTTAGAAGGGTGGGTTCTGATAGGACAAGTGGTGATGGTTTTAAACAAAAGGAAGGCAGAATCAGGCTGGACATGAGGAAGAAATTTTGTACACTGAGGGTGGTGAAACACTGGCCCAGGTTGCCCAGAGAGGTGGTGGATGCCCCATCCCTGGAGACATCCCAGGCCAGGCTGGACTGGGCTCTGAGCAACCTGAGCTGGGTGAGGACATCCTTGCTCATGGCAGGGGTTGGACTGGATGAGCTTTGAAGGTCCCTTCCAACCGAAACTATTCCATGATTCTGTGATATTGCAGCGACACTCTCAGGGCCACCACCACAAGAAACCAGTAAGACAGATGAATTCAGTAATGGAGGAACATACCCAGGGGTGGTTGGCAATCACGAGATCCACTGCTTGTCCATTCCTTGGACTCCTACACTAACTTTATGACGTTACATCTTACTAGGCCAAGCATCAGTTTTTATTTCCCAAGCTAAGCTGGGCCAGACTATGGAGGGCTAAGACTCAACTCCATCTCAGAATGGTCTGGACAAGACACACATATACATGGTGGAGAGGGTGATACGAGCTCTTGCTCTCCATGCAGAACAGATACCTCTGAGCACTTAGAAATTCCCTGCACTGAGCTCCTGAGCACAACTCCATCACAATAACTACAGAGGGGCCAGAGACAGAAAGGGAGAGGGAGGCAAAAGGTCCAGATGACAAGGCTCTCAATCCACTTTGGCAAATGCCACACATCCATAACAAGCCACAGACCAACCACACTGCACCACAGAAAGCATCATGCGAGAATAAAAGGATAGCGGTCAGAATATGTACCTATCCAGCCTCCTCTGTCACATCCTGACATTTTCCTCTTCAAACCATCAATTGCCCAAAGTAAATTTTGTTCCATCTGAGAAGAATTATTACCCAGATTAGAGTGTTTCCGGAGTTTTCCTGTTGACACACCACACTTCATCCCAAAGTGCTTTGCAGGGGCTGGATCTACATGTCCATCCCAAGCAATTTCAGCTGAGGGGGACTATAGCTCTTCTAACGGCCCACAGCGACACTGCAGAGCCAAACAGGCAGTAAAGACTATATACCATAAAAGAACCTGCCAAAGAGAGGGTTTGGAGCAGAATGGTGTTAAATCTGTACGTATCTATATGATTCCTTACCTGTTGGCCTGGGATGAAGGTACTGAGCCCCGGGTGTCCTTGCAGGCGAGGTTTACACTCTGTAAAACGGGATGTACCTTCAGGTCAGGGAAAGATGGGCAGAGGGGAAGGTTGTGCAGTGGCAGGGATGCTCTCCCCTGCCCCAGAGAGGCCGTGCACAAATCCTGCCACCGCTCCTGAAGCTCTGGCCGAGCATCTGGCACGGGGCTCTGGCCCCTCCATCTGCCTTGCAGTAGTAATATAGTAAGTGCTCTTTCATGTCGTGTCGCTTTGGGCTTTCCAGGATCTGAGGGGGAGTGGTTCTGACACACAGCATTTATCTCAAGCGGCTATTGATCCCCAGCTCTATAAAAATGATTACACTTGACCCGAGGCTGCACTCGCTTCGGTGTCTGAGCTGGAGAGCTGGAAGGAGCTGCCCAGCTGGGGCAGGGAGGAGATGGGGTGCTGGGAGGTTTATTCAAAGATGAGCAGATAAAAGCCTCAGGGCTCTCTCATTTGAGCAGGGTGTAGGTGGGAAAATGCTCACCTGGTGGAGCCACTCAGTTGCTGCAGGACCATGGGATTTGAACTGAGGGTTTAGAGGCAGTTTTGGCCAGAGGCAGCACTTTTTAGGCAGTCCATAGAATCAGAGAATGTCCCCAGTTGGAAGGAAGCACAAGGATCATCAAGTCCAAATCCTGTCCCTGCATATTCACCAAAATTCATACCGTGTGTCTGAGGGCGTTGTCCAGTCTCTTCTTGAACACTGTCAGGCTTGGGGCCATGATACCTCCCTGGGAAGCCTCTTCCAGTGCTCCAGCACCCTCTGGGTGAAGAACCTTTTCCTAATGTCCAACTGACCCTCCCCTGACACATCTTTCTGCCATTCCCTCGAGTTCCATCGTTGTTCACCAGAGATAAGAGCTCAGCACCTGCCCTTTCTCCTCCCCTTGTGAGGAAGCTGTAGACCGCAATGAGGTCTCCCCTCAGTGTCCTCTTCTCCAGGCTGAACAAACCAAGTGATTTTAGCTGCTCCTCATACAACTTCCCCTCCAAACCCTTCACAAATTTTGTGGCCTCTTCTGGACACTCTCCAGTAGCTTAATATCCTTTTTATACTGTGAAACTCTGAACTGCACACAGTTCAGCTGAACTTTCAGTAGTTAGGGAGTATTCGAATTCAGGATGCTCCTGCACACATGAGAGGATTGAGACAAGGCTAGTGGTGAGCCTGAAGAAGATACTGGGTTGTAATGATTGCTTGCACTAAATCACTACAGACCTCAGCAGAATGAGGGAGATGAAACAGGAATCACTGTGGAAATCAGCATAAAGGGCAGAAAAGCAGCCAGACAGCCCAGCCCAAGGCGCTGTCCCTGAGAGGACTCCTTGGGATCAGGAATGCTTGACTTCACTGGGGCAATGTGGAAGGAGCAGAGGAGTTGGGAGAAGACAGCAAGAAAGCACAGACACAAACAGAGCAGACACCCATGGTGGAGTCCCTCAGCACATTGTGAGCAGTGGTGCCCTTGGGATGGGTCTACTTGGACTCAGCATTAGGGTCTCTAACAGAGCCAGAAGCCCCGGGATCCCTCTGCAATTGCAGTTTGCAAAGCCAGTGGTGTTTGGGAAGGCTTTGGTCAGACACATACACCCTACTATATCTGATCCAATCCCTGCTGAAGGCAAGCTCTACTTGCTAAGTAGAGCCTCCTCCATCTGCCCAGCCCACTGGAGCACAAATGTGCTTGAGTTGATACCCAAACCAACATGCCACAGGGCTTACCTGCCTCTGTCCTCCCTCCTACTCCTTCAGGCTCAACCCCAGGCTGATGCTCCTGCCTTGCTCCTGGTACCCATCAGACCCTTCTGTGTGATTTTCCATAGGATATCATGAACAGGCTGTGCACTACACATCAGAGCCCAGATGAAGAGATACCTGGAAGAAGACAGAAGTGGAATTTCTTATGATCAACTTAGTGGCCACAGGCTGTAAAACTGTCCTTGGAAATGCAATATTTCATGCTAAACTAATGTGAGGTCGTGATGCACAGCTTCAAGCCAGAAGCCTATACCAGAATCCAACAACCAGGAAAAGAAACCATGGACCAACTTAGGGACTTGCTACTGGATTTAACCAGTTGATGGAGATCAGTGGCGAAGCTCATGATACAGTAGGAGGCCATGTAACCTGCCCAAGAGCATGGGTCCCTCCTGTGCTTCAGGAAAAACGGAGCAATTTGGCTTGCAAAGCATGGAAGATGTGCAGGGAGCTGGGACTATGAAAAAAAATCTTCAGTACCTTTGCTAGAGGGCAGCAAGGATCGGGCTGTTTCCTAATATCCAATCTCAAACCTCCTCTGACACAACTTGAGGCCATTTCCTCTCATCCAGTCACTTATTGCTTGGGAGAAGAAACTGACACTTCCTGGGCTCCAAGCTCCTTTCAGGCAGTTCAGAGATCAGAAGGTCTCCCCTCAGCTCCTGTTCTCCAGGCTGAACCCCCCAGGTCCCTCAGCCGCTCCCATCACACTTGTGCTCCAGCCCCTCACCAGCTCCGTTCCCTTCTCTGAACTTGCTCAGCACCTCAAGGACTTTCTTGTCATGAAGGGCCCAAAACTGATCCCAGGATTCGAGCTGCAGCCTCAAATGATGTTCATCGCGAGCTGTACCAAGATCAGTTCAAACAACTTGCATGACAAGTGACTTAAATTATTCCCATATAGAGCTGGACTTGGGATGTGCCTTATCCAGCAGTGACTCTGGGGCTATTGAGCCCACTAGACCTGGTCCAACCCAACTGAGATCTCACTCACACCATCAGCTTGACTGGATATGAGAGGGGACCATGCAAGACTCTTCTCTCCTTCAGTCTGCTTCTTCTGCCTAGATCCTTTCCTCGAGCATGAAAAATAAAATAAAATTTAAAAAGCCCTTCAAACAGAAACTAATCCTTTTGCAAACTGCCCTGAATTAGGACATAAAGAAAGAGGCTGTCTCAGAAGTGTGGCACTTGCCTGGAGCTCCAAGCAGAGAGGGAAACAGAGGGATATCACCAAAGCTGATGTTCTGCAGAGCTGTCTGTGCACACTTATTGGTGCGCTGAGTTGGGGAAGGCTTTGCTTCCAGCATAGGAGGGTTATCAGGGGATTTGCTGCTGTTGCAAAACTTTTGCATGGATTGGGAGGGAGAGGGAGAGGTTTTTCCAGCAGTCAGCAGAGCGCGATTTAGCATCTGCAGAGTTGAAAATGACCCTTGCGATTACACTTACTTTAGGGGACCTGGATTTTAGATTTCCCTGTGTGCTGGATAGAGATGCTTGCACCTGCTGCTTGGGGGGAGGGTTATGTGGGAACACAAAGGACGGATGAGGGGACAGGCCATTACTGCAAAAGTCATTACTCCAGAGGGAAAAGGCTGTGCTGTAATTAAAACTCTCAGACCTGTGAATTCAGGTGTGGGGATGGGATGATGGGAGAAATCATCTCTCTCCCTTGACTGTAGAAGGACCCAACAGTGATTAATTTGGTGCTCAGTTTAACCCCAATGAAACCCTTGAATGTGAGGATCTGGACAACCCATGTACCCCCAAGACATTTCTTTAACCAGGCAGCAGGAAGGTCAAGGTGCCAAGAGGTTTCACCAAGCACATTGCTGTAATTTCACTATCTCACAGACCTGAGCTCTGATTCATCAAAATCTAAGTTCTCAGCAAATTTTGTTGGCCAAGTGCCCCAAAAAATCATGGATGTTCATGGCTGCCCCGAGGAGACCTTCTTGGGCTGCTAATTGTGAACACAACCCTGAAAAGAGAGCAGAGCCAGACTCCAGGTCATGTGTAACCAAGAAAGCAACTTTTCTCCAAAAGGGTGCTGAAATGGGTTCATCCGCTGCAATAAGGCAAAATTCTACTGCTTTTGGGATAAAGTCCAGTAAAAGCAATGAAGGCACCACAGGGGCACAGGGGTGACCCTGAAATGGTTACGTTACGTCCCTCCTTGTAATCTGTGTATGGAGTTCCTGGAGATGAATGTACGATGGATTCTTATGAAGCGCTTTTCATTAGAGGAGTTTGGCTAAAACTGTAGATTTATCTCATGGAGAAGGGACCTCTTCTGGATGTGGAAAAGGAATTGCAAGGGAGAAAGCAAAGTATGGCATGAGGCTGAAAACCTTCTTAGTAACAAGAAAGATCTTTGCACAGAAACATCAGCATCTCAGCTGGATCGTGTTGAGCACAGACAAGTCAGGGATGCTGGGGAGAAGAAAAGAGTGAAAAAAATATACATCTAGTCCTGTTTCCAGAACCAAGACAGTTTTGGGACAGCACAGCTTTCCTGAGTTGGCTTAGACATTGCTAAATTTGGGGAAATGTCTGCTTTTTGAAACAAAGAGGTCCACATCCAAGATTAGGTCATGATTTGAACTGTGATTGTGTCTGGGCACAAGAAAATTGAAGAAGTGAGTGAATGCTACAAGGATGTGTCAGATACAAGCCTGGGTAGTGCAGCTTGGAGATGCTCTGGGAAGAGCTTGCTGGGTCTCTGACACGCGGAAATTGTGCCCAAAACCAGCCAAGCAAGAACACAGGCAGTGCATTGAGCAGCCACCTGTACTGCTCAGATTGCACAGAGTGGACCCAAAATGTGCACAGCCATAATATAGAATCATAGAATCATAGAATTATTTTGATTGGAAGAGACCTTTAAGATCATCAAGTCCAACTTTTAACCCAACACTGTCACTAATCCATGTCCCTAAGAACCTCATCTACAAGTCTTTTAAACCCCTTCAGGGATGGTGACTCCACCACTTCCCTGGGCAGTCTGTTTCAATGCCTGATATCCCTCGCTTTGAAGAAATTTTTCCTAATATCCAATCTAAACCTCCCCAAAGATGTGAACAGGGACACACATGCACACGGATGCTTGCACACTACACGTGTCCTGTAAGGACTCCACAACCTACAGCTACTCAGGAACCCCCAGACTTCTTGCAGGACTACTGTCATAGAGAACAGGGCAGGATCCCAGAAAGGAGAAAGAACAGCATTTGTGGGAGCCTGTGGGGTCCAGCAATGAGAGCAAGTGGTGTTTACAGGGAAACCCAGGCTTCAACCCTGGCACATGACTGATCTGAGGGAGAAAGCTGCTCTGGACCATCCTCCAGAGTCCAGCTGGCCTTGCATCCAAACCATACAAAAGCCCTCTTGGCCATTTGAGACCCCACCTGGAGTACTGTATTAAGCTCTGGAGCCCTCAGCACAGGACAGACATGGAGCTGTTGGAGCAGAGCCAAAGGAGGCCACAAAAATAATCAGAGGGATGGAACAGATCTGCTGGGAGGACAGACTGAGAAAGTTGGGGTTGTTCAGCCTGGAGAGGAAAAGCTCCAGGGAGACCTTATTGCACTCTTTCTGTGCTTAAAAGGGGCTGATAAGAAAGGTGGGGACAGACTTTTTAGCAGGGCCTGTTGTGACTGGACAAGGGGTGAAGGTTTTAAACTAAAAGAAGGGAAATTCAGGCCAGAAATGAGGAAGAAATTTTTTACAATGAGGATGGTGAGAGCCTGGCCCAGGTTGCCCAGAGAGGTGGTGGATGAACCATCCCTGGAGACATCCCAGGCCAGGCTGGACGGGGCTCTGAGCAACCTGAGCTGGTGAAGATGTCCCTGCTCATGGCAGAGGCTGAATTAGATGAGCTTTGAAGGTCCCTCCCAACTCAAACTATTCTATGATTTTCCAGTGCTGAGGAGGTGCACATCCTTTCTGGCCTGGTTGGCAGGTACATCTCATCCAAGCATTCCCTCCAGGGCTGCCCTCCGCCACTGGGGTGCAGGGAGCTGGGCATAAGCCATGCCTGGCTCTCAGGTGTCCCCCTCCCTGTCTCCCAGCCCTCCCCTCCTGCAGAGCAGCTGCCACAGGGGCTGCTCGGCTTCCTCACCCCGAGGGCAGCACCAGGTCCCTGATTGCTGTTAGAAGACACCCTGGCTGGCACCCAGGGCTGACACCTGATGCATCACCACCTCCTGCTGGGATGACACTGAGCTCAGCCCCCACCCACGGGCTTCCCCCAGGGTCACCAGCAGCCCTGCAGCAGGAGAATCACTGATAAATGGAGCTACGCCACAAGAGGTACATGGCCCCACCATCCCTGGACATCCAATCATAATAAAATTGAGCATCCCCAGGAGGTTCCAGGTGGAGAAGGATGAAACCTACATGGTGCAACAGGTTTTACTGTAGGGATATGCGCAAGGATGAGCCCTTTGCAGAGCACCTGGGCATGGAGCTGTTTGGCTCAGCAAGGGGCTCTCATCATGGAGAGAAGATGCCATCTCCTACTCAGGGGCCTCCCTGTTGGAGGGAGCACCTCCAAATTCCTGGAGGTGCATTCTAACCAGCACAGACTGTGCTGGGAAACATAACAAGCTGTGAGCTGCAGGGATCCACTTACACCACTGGGGCCAGGGACCTGGCAGCGCGATGTGCGAGGCTCCAGCAGCAGATATCTTCTCATGCAGGGGGACAAAATATATCAGACTCCAAACTGGCACAGCCAGAAGTCCCAGCATCAAGCTAAGGTTTCACCCTGGAGGGACAGGTGGGCCAGGGACCGCAGATAGACCATTCAGTGCTGCAGACAAGGCTGGAGCAGCACAGCACAGCCACAAGCTGAATCTATAATACCCACAACATTGGGAGTGAGAGCAAGAAAGCCAGCCATCACCACGTCCCCTTTCTTATCCCCCTGTCTGTCCACCTTTACATGCTGACTGTCCCCATGCTTCCTTTCACAAGCTTTAGACCTTGCCTCCCATCTCTCTGTTCCTGCTCATGGCCTACAGCTTCCTCACAAGAGGAAGAGGAGGAGTAGGCACAGATCTCTTATTTCTGGTGACCAGTGATAAGACCCGAGGGAATGGCAGGAAGATGTGCCAGGAGAGGTTTAGGTCGAACATTAGGAAAAGGTTCTTCACCCAGAGGGTGCTGGACACTGGAACAGGTTCCCCAGGGAGACGTCATGGCCCCAAGCCTGACAGTGTTCAAGAAGCGATTGGACAATTCCCTCAAACACACGGTGTGAATTTTGGGGTTGTCCTGTGCAGGAACAGGAGTTGGACGGAATGATCCTTGCAGATCTCTTCCAATTCAGGACATTCTATGATTCTATGATCCTGCGTGGTTGCACCACCCTGTAGTGCATTCACAAAGCAACAAGACTGCACAACCAGCCTTTAGGTCTGTCCTTGGGCATCCCACAAAACTCGTCCCTCCTGCCAGACCCTTCACACCCCAGTGCTGTTGTGACAGCCCTGGAGAACTGTCAAGAACCTTCGCCCCACTCCCAGGGCACAGGGCAGCCCAAGATCAGGGAATTGCAGAATAATTTTGGTTGGAAGAGACCTTTAAGACCATGAAGCCCAACCATAACCTAAATCTAGCACTAAACCATGTCCCTAAGAGCTAAAACTATATGTCTTTTAAACATCTCCAGGGATGGTGACTCCACCACTGCCCTGGGCAGCCTGCTCCAATGCCCAACAGCCCTTTCTGTGAAGAAATGTTTCCTCATATCCAATCTGAACCTTCCCTGGCACAAATGTCCTTGGCAAACCAGTACCAGCACCAGCTCTCCAGGCCATTCCTTGGTCCACAGCCACTTCTCCTTTGTGAGCTAGCAGGGGCCCTGAGCCAGGACCCTTAATGCACTCATACTGGCTGCTGGCTCAGTCACTTAATAGAGTCCAATTGTCTATTTTTCATTATCGAACAATTCCCTTTATTGGGCTTTTTGGCTTGTCCAGGAAGTCAAATCAATAGGGTTCCCGAGGCAAATGCTGGCTTCGCATCCTCTCCCTCTCACTGAAGGGATCTGCTGTTCCTCTGCATCTGACCACCCCATTGGCATCATTGAGGCCAGAGGTTTGGGAACTGGAGGGGATCTCTGGCTCTCTTGTCACCATTGAGTGTCATGCCAGTGGGGATGTTGTGTTCCCAGGGTGGGAAGGCAATGTTGGCTGCTTCTCCAGGTGTGATAACCACCCACATGAGGGTTTTGGGGGGTGCTACTGATTCAGGGGGGATGTGCAGAGCTGGGGGATGCCGGTGCTGGCTTGAGCTTGAGACCTCTGCTGAAATGATCCAGCTAGAGCTGGCAGTCTAGTTTTCACATCAAACCCCTGCCTACTTGCAGGTAAGACGTGGGGTCTTACCAACCCAAGCACGTGGCAATGTAGAGGGACTTCTATACCTCCTAGAAAGGGAACTGCACGTGGCAGCACATCTACATAGCCCCAAACATCCCCGGTGATGCTGATCTGGGAATTGCTGCATGTACACAAGGGACATATGCACACTTTCTTGTTAAACAGACCTAGGACTGCATGTCACAGAGCATCCATGACATTTCAGGAGTTGGACTCAATGATCCTTGTGCGTCCCTTCAAACTCAGGACATTCTATGATCCTGTAGCCATGCTGCAACTGTCTTATCTTCCTTCACAGTGTGGGTATCTCTGTGCTGCACACTGCAAATAATCTTCAGCCCATCCTAACACCTGAACCACACTCACAAATCACTGGAGAAAGCATCTTCTGGGCCCAATGGAGCAGAGCAGATGTTGGAGCCACTAAGGGAAGAGAACAGGTGAATCCCTGCTCTCACACCACATGAAGAGACACATAAGGGTCAGCAGTGCATGATCTGTGCTGCTACTCCCCTTCCCGACCAGTGCACCCCATTTTACTGGGCCGGTTTTGAGCTGGACAGACAGCAGAGTGCAGAGATGGAGTCTGGGAAAGATGTTCTCAGAGAGGCACTGCAAGCATTTTTCAGCCCAAACCAACAGCTGCATTGCATTTCCTGGGTTGTTTGTCTTTCAGACCCATCTTCTGGAATCAGGAGAAGATGCAGTTTCCAGCACAGTGTCATCTGCCTCCTTCCTCACCACGTCTGCTGACACTGCATTCCTACCTGTGTCACAAAATCATGGTGGTGGGGGAGAGACCCAGTGCCAAAGAGAAGGGAAGGGTCATGCCCAGGAAAAGCCACCATCAAGTGTCACCAGCCCTGTTAGCAACTGGGGACACTCAGCATGAAACCAGGCATCCTGACGCCACAGCCAGCTCTTACAGGACATTTCTACTTTGTGAGGCTGCAGGGAAATGATGGAAATCTTGCTAGGAGTGACCCCTAAAGGCTGAGAAGCTGAAGAAACCCAAAGAAACAGATTTTCTTAAGAAAATAAGAGGGAGCATGAGCAGAGGGAGGAGAGGGGTGACGGCTTCCAGTTTGGGTATGTGACCATCCGTGTACAGGGA
Source organism: Streptopelia decaocto (assembly GCF_964273445.1). Taxonomy (NCBI): domain Eukaryota; kingdom Metazoa; phylum Chordata; class Aves; order Columbiformes; family Columbidae; genus Streptopelia; species Streptopelia decaocto. Next base: position 2,002,603 of record NC_138655.1, on the reverse strand, counting down.
TAGTGCATTCATGCGTGAGCATGTGTCTGCATGGGATGCATGGTGATGCCCGTGAGTGTGTCTGCAGCATAAGGACAAAATATGCTGGGACAGGGCTGGCTCAGATGTGTTTTTAGAGGGTGAAGCTTCTCCTTGTGTGTCAGAAGCCTTTTTCTTACCCTGAACAGGACATTCAGAGCCATCAGTTGTAGCAAACGAGGCAGCAATGGCTAACGGGGCAGCATTTGTGCAGATGAGGTTCTTAGGGGCATGGTCTAGAGGTGAACTTGACAGTGTTAGGTTAACAGTTGTACTCAATGATCTTGAAGGTTTTCTCCAATGAAAATTAGTATATGATTCAGACACATGTAAACTTTAAGGCACCTGCAAGGCTCTTCCTGTGTTGAGATGCACACATGTATGCTCACAGCCCTTCTCAACACTGCCTTGTGCCTTTCTGATGAAATAATAGAATCATAGAATCATTTTGGTTAGAAAAGACCCTCAAGATCATTGGGTCCAACCATTAACCCAACACTGGCACTAAACCATGTCCCTAAGAATCTCATCTCCATGTCTGTTCAACCCATCCAGGGATGGTGACTTCACTGCCACCCTGGGCAGCCTGTACCAATGCCCAACAACCTCTTCTGGGAAGAAAGTTTTCCTAATATCCAATTTAAACCTCCCTTGGTGCAACGTGAGGCCATTTCTTCTTGTTCTGTCACTTGTTCCTTGGGAGAAGAGGACAACATTGTCCATGCTCCAACCTTCTTTCAGGCAGTTCAGAGATCAGAAGTTCTCCCCTCAGCTCCTGTTCTCCAGCTGAACCCCCCAGGTCCATCAGCCACTCCCATCACACTTGTGCTCCAGCCCCTTCCCCAGCTCCATTCCCTTCTCTGAACTTGCTCCAGCACCTCAAGGGCTTTCTTGTTGTGAGGGGCCCAAAACTGACCCCAGGTTTCAAGGTTTGGCCTCACGAGCGCTAAGTACAGGGGGAAATGAATGGCTTTACACACAGGACGTCATGTGCACATTGCCATGAACATCCACATGCACACACTCAACATCCCAGAGCCAGATCCAGATGCCACCACAACACACAGCCTGGGATGGCTGAGGTTCAAAATCCTGCATGTCTCAGGAAAAGCTTAGGGCCATCACGATGCTGTGTGGTGTCCTGGCAAAATGCTGATGCCCGGGGGTCATCTGGGATCTTCCAGTGCTGTCATCACGACCACATAGTGAAGGAGCAGGATCTGGCCCTCAGGGACATTGCTCTTCAATCCTAGAAAGGGAAAGTTAAAATGCCCCAACCCGGAGATGTTTTTAACTGTCCCCATGCCTCAGTGTAATCAGAGAGTCAGTAAAATTAAAATCACTCATCGCGGGATGTTGACGGGGGGAGATTAATGGACCTGAACCACGACAGCTCACAGGCCAGACAGACATGTGCTCCCAAAACTGTGAAGTGAGAAACTAATCGCCTGGAGGCACATCCAGGAAAGTCCCAGGAACGGCCAAGCCAATAATCCTGGGCACTGATGTATTCCTACTCTGGGGTGGGTTTTCTCTTCTTCTTTTTCTTCTCTAATCATTCTTCAAAACATCTTGCTCCTTTCTGGGCAGGACTCTTCATCTGTGGTGGATTTTGGCACTTCTCTGTTCCATGAAGTCCCTGTTCCCCCTCCAATTCATTTGTCTTCCAAGTGCATAGGGGATAGTTTCTGTTGCCCAAAGGAAGGAACCAGATTTTTTGGAAAAAAAAATGCCTCTGAGAATACCAGAACATGGAGTGCAAAAAATCCCTGAAGCATCCTATACTGCATGTGGTCCAGGGCACTGCAGGCAGTTTTGGAGAAAGGGGCAAAATGGTCCAAAAAGGGAAGAGAAAACTGAATTTGGAGTGGTCGCTATTCAGCAGGGTGCAAAGCAACACTTGACAGGTGCATCTGCCATGATGATGGGTACATTTAAATCTCAAGCATGGACAGGTGCAGTTCCCACAACACAGTCCACCCAGATTCACTAAGATTAATCACCCTGATAAGTCAAATCCCATTTGAAAGACATACCACAGTCTGAGCTCAGGTGTCCCTGCAGGTCCTCCTCTCCCAGGCTCTGCTTCTGCCAAGAGCTACAACTGGGGGTGTCTGCAGATCAATGGACCCACCATGGCCATGCCTCAGGGTCCCTCCACTTCCACAGGACCCTGGAACATGGGGAGAACCCCTCCTAGGATGGGACAGCAGCGAGGGTGGAGGGCAGGTTTCATGGATGGACAGGCTTTCACCACAAGGCGCAGGTCCAGACATTGAGCTATTCTGGGCAGCTCATTTTCTCTCCCATGCTCCGTTGATCAGTTTTCCTTTGGCTCTTCCCCAGCAGACACAGCCCTCATCTTGACACGCTGGAGCTGTTCTTCTTCCCCTCCAAATGTCATCCTCCTTCAAAAGCATCCCTGCTATGGGGCATCTTGAAGATGTGTGGAGAACTCTGAGCACCCACAGTTCACATTGGTGTCCCCTGGAGCCACAGGTGCCTTCAGCCCTGAGCATCTGAAAGGAAAAAGGGGCCACCAAAATAAGAAGTTATGAAACATGAAAGCTTCTGCACTGCAGGAACACGTGGGACACACTTCAGACCTCAGTAGATTCTTGCTAATGTCAAATATCATCTGCTCATCTCACCTCATTCCACTCATGCCTAGAGGAATTAGAGCAGTTGATTTTGCCTGTGAGAGATCCATGTACTAGGTGAGTGCCCACAAACCCCTCTGGACACCATTTTGCAGAGATATCTTCTCATTATCAGAGCCATCAGGCTCCTCCTTTTGTCTGCTTGTCAAACTCTCCTCCAAGAATCATAGAATCATCAAATGGTTTGGGTTGGAAAGGACCTTCAAAGCTCATCTAGTCCAACCCCTGCCATGAGCAGGGACATCTTCACCCCGATCAGGTTGCTCAGAGCCCAGTCCAGCCTGGCCTGGGATGTCTCCAGGGATGGTTCATCCACCACCTCTCTGGCCAACCTGGGCCAGTGTCTCACCTCCCTCAGCATAAAAAATTTATTCCTCATGTCTGGCCTGAATCTCCCCTCCTTTAGGTGCTGCTAAAAAGTCTGTCCCCATCTTTCTTATCAGCCCCTTTTGAGTACAGAAAGGCCACAATAAGGTCTCCCCAGAGCCTTCTCTTCTCCAGGCTGAACACCCCAACTCTCTTAGCCTGTCCTCCTAGCAGAGCTGTTCCAGCCACGGGTCATTTCTGTGTCTCCTCTGGCCCCTCTCCAGCAGGTCCATGTCTGTCCTGTGCTGAGAGCTCCAGATCTGGATCAGCACTGCAGGGGGGTCTCACCATTGCAGAGTGAGGGCAGAATCACCTCCCTCAACCTGCTGGCCATGGTCCTTTTGATGCAACCCAAGATATGATTGGTCCCCTGGGACTCTGGAAGAGTCAGAAGGTCTGAGAGGGACAAGACGTGCCAGCATCATTGCCATTCACCATATCACCACTGTATCGCTCACACAAAGCCCAGTGTCTGATGCCCACAGTTTCACTATATGCCAGGAGCATATAGGCCACTGGAACAGGTAGAAATTACATTTTTTTCTCCAAAATAGGGAAGGTAGCTCCCAGCTCCAGCTAAATGCACCCTCTGATGAGGGCTGCATCCAGGCACTGAGATGCTTCCTCAGAGCATCACCTCTTCCCCAGCACACAGCCAAGTGCTTGAGCAATACACAAGAAGGGACCTGGCCAAAGACATGCAGAGGGCAACCCAGCAGCCCCATTCTGCCATCCCACCCCTGCCAGCTTCTCCAGCAAGCCCCGAACACTGCATCTATCTTCCCCACCCCAGCCTTTTCCCCACAAATGTGTTGCCTCTTTATTTGCATGGACCACAAAGAGCTACTTAGGGCTGATGCATGTCTTGTATCACAGCCAGAGGCTGGCAAGAGAGAGGCCTAAGCAATTTGAGGATTAAACACACTTGGGTTTATTGGTGGGAAGCAGAGCCAGAGTTGGTATTTTCATCGGGTTTATCTTCTGGGACATCTCTGCTCTATGTCTGGGGAGAGAGGGGTGAGACTGGATGTGCAAACTCTCTTACAGGTGGGATTGTCCCATTTCTGCTTGTGGCAGGACAGTTACCCTGGATGCATGGTCCTGTCCACTGGCTTCCCCTCTGGTGAGGACAGCTGATGTCTAGATGCTTTAGGAAGAAGTCAGTGAGGAATTAATGTTTCCAGTGTCACAACCCAGTGAGTCCTGATTCACACCCAGGTCAGACAGCTGGGCCCCAGAATAAGTCCAGGATAATGTAGATGCATTTGGAGGACTTTCTATTCATCCTCCAGTTTCTGAACAGTCACCTATGCTTGTTCATCTCTTTTTTTCCTGGACCAAAGAGATGTGGCCATGGACTTGATGTTCAAATGATCCTCTCCCCTGAATCTCAGTGCTCCAGGCTCAAAGCAGAAGAACAAAACCCTTCAAGAGAGAGTCAAAAGGCAGCTCATACCCCAGCTATAACCCCTTATTGCTGGGATCCAGCTGCCTGTATGTGGTCTTGGAGTCAACTGTGTGAGATCCCTACAGCTCCTAGACCAGAGGAGGTGGCAGCCTTCTCCTCTATTTAACAAAAGTTGGCTGGGATGCCCATCCTGTATTGAGGAGAACAAAAGAGCCCAGTAATAGGGACTGGCCAGGGACCTTCCCTGGAGGCAACGTTGCCCTTCACTCCTCAGCACCAGGGTGGTGGGAAGGGAGATTGGTAAATTATTAAAAAAGTGTGATTTTGTCAGTGTAAATCCTGAAGTCACTATTTTTATGGGGTGGAATCACACTTGGAAAGATGCAAAGTGTGATAGTAGCAGCACTACACAAGTGATGCTGGTCTAAGGATGCAGGCACAGCAGGGAGGTGAAATGTCTTTCATTAAAGCAAGTGACGTTACCAAAAAAAATCACCCAGCCCAGTTGCCTCTCATTCCCACGTGTATGAAAAGCCCTTCCAGTGCAGGATTAATTTATTAATTTATTTGGTGCTAATAATAGCACCAAAGACCTGGATCATCCCCAGAGGAGTGGTCCAGCTGGATGAAAGCAGTTAAGGGCTTTTCTTCACTTCCAGTCCCAAACCACTGAGCATGACGACAGGCAATTGTCCCATTCCTGTCTCCTCTGACCTTGAGCTGGCCTGGGTGACATTTCAAGGTGCTGCACGTGGACAAAGGGATGTTGTCAGGGAAATAACCATCTCCTCACTACAATACACATGAATGTGAGAGGTGACACAGTTTGGGAGAGCCCAGGTCCTCCCATGTAAGAACGGTCACGGAAGGTTCACATTAATGTGACACTGAAACAGAACTTGAGTTGATCACTCCATGAATTCCTTACCTTTGCCTGGTTAAAATCCCATTCAACGTGGTTTTCAGAGGGGCTCTATTGACACCAGCAGATGCAGAACACCAAAGCAGCAGCTTTTCACACCAGCTTTCCAACAAACATCATGCAAATGGCTGACGGGACCTCAAAAGGTCTCTGAGGACGGACAGCAACCATCCCAGCAAGACCTGCTGGCTTGGAGGGGTCTGGCATCGGGGGGAGGCATTTGGGAAGGAGTAAAGGGACCACAGAATAACAGGATCACAGAATGGTTGGGGTTGGAATTGACCTCTAGAGACCATCGAGTCCAACCCACCTGCTAATGCAGGTTCACCAGAGAAGATCACAAAGCAGAAGTGTCCGGTTGGGTTTTGAATGTCTCCAGAGAAGGAGACTCCACAACCTCTTTGGGCAGCCTGTTCCAAGGCTCTGGCACCTCAAAGTAAAGAAGTCTCTCCTCATATTCAGATGGAACCTCCTGTGTTTCAGTCTGTGCCTGTTGCCCCTAGTTCTGTCATTGAGCACCACTGAAAAGAGTCTGGATAAGTTCAGCAAAGGGACAATTCAAAGGATGGACCAGAGACACTCCAGAGCCAAATGACAGATAACCAGAGAGGTACATTTGGCAGATGGACACAATTCTAACATACCATACAGCAAAATAAATGCATTAGGGAGATCAACAAGCAAATCAAACATGCTTGGTGTGGGTGGATGGATGGGTGATAGATTTATGGCACTGCTTGACATGTGATGGATACCGGGGTGGGGGGATATCATAGACAGGCAGAGGGATGCGTGCGCCACGGGAGCCGTGTGTAATCTCTCTCCCCATGTGCGAGTCACTCGCCTGCAGTCCCCCTGGGTCCCCTTTAAAAAAGCATTTCCAGAACCTGCTTCATAAACATTACAGGAGGGGCTGAGTAGGCAGGGTGGGGATAGAGGAGTTTGTTCCCAACTCACCAGGTTGTCTTCAACAGAAAATGATCCTTAAACAAATCAGGCTCGGTTTATCAGGTTTTCAAATGCCTGTGTGTGCTCACACGCATGCATGAAGAAAATAAAATAAAAAAAAAAAATAAAAAGCAAAACAAAAACTGGGAGGAAAAAAAAATCAAAAGTAAAAAGAATAATTTAAAAAAAAAAAAGCCCCATATTTTAGAGTCAGCTGAGAAGTGACAAAGTAATTTGCTCCTGGCAGTCTATCACGGCAGTCTAATTCCCAGTGACACCATTCAGCTGCTGACTACACTAACTGTCAGAGTCAATTAGCCGGGAGCCAGCAGCGCAAAGTGTTTACGGGTGCTAAAATTCACTCCACACGCTGCGCGGAAGTGAGAAAAAATTACTTTGAGGGAAGGGGGGAAATTCAAGCAGCTGGTTTAACGCTAACGATTGCCTCTGCCGTGCCCCAAAACAACAGCAGGACCCCGAGGATGCCAGGAGGTGAAGAGGGAAGGCAACATGTCCAGGACCGAGGGCACCCAGGGGTGTCATGGATGTATGAGCACATTCACCCATGGAGCTCATCACCATGGGAGGTGAGACAGATCCTGCAGTAGAGCTGGGATGGAAGCCAGAGGGCCAGCTGGAGGAGACAATACAACTAAGGGCTTTCCCCATCACTGCAGAAGAATCATAGCCTGGAGCACAAGTCTTATGAGGAGTGGCTGAGGGACCTGGGGGGTTCAGCCTGGAGAACAGGAGCTGAGGGGAGACCTTCTTGCTCTCTACAACTGCCTGAAAGGAGGTTGGAGCATAGAGGGTGTTGGTCTCTTCTCCCAAGTAGCAAGTGATAGTACAAGAGGAAATGGCCTCAGATTGTGCCAGGGGAGGTTTAGACTGGATATTAGGAAAAAATTGTTCACAGAAAGGGTTGTCAGGCACTGGAACAGGCTGCCGAGGGAAGTGGTGGAGTCACCATCCCTGGAGGTGTTTAAAAGGTGTTTAGATGAAGTTCTTAGGGACATGGTTTAGTGCTAGAGTTAGGTTATGGTTGGACTTTATGATCCTGAGGGTCTCTTCCAACCAAAATGATTTTATGATTCTATATTTGGAAAAATTTTCTTCCCAGAAAGGACTGTCGGGCATTGGAACAGGCTTCCCAGGGAACTGGTGGAGTCTCCATCCTTGGAGTGGTTTAAAAGAGGTGTAGATGAGGTTCTTATGGACACAGCTTAGTGGTTGACTTGATAGTGTTGGGTTAACGGTTAGACTTGATGATCTTAAAGGTGTTTTCCAACCAAAAGGATTCTATGATAGAAGAGTTTGGGTTGGAAAGGACCTTTTAGTGCCATCTAGTCCAACACCAATAAGTGGTTTGGAGAGACAAGGAAGGGGTAGGAACCACCCCAGGGATGGTGTGTACTCACTGCAGGATGCCTAGCAGAGAAATAACCCATCTTTCCTGCCATCAAGGCCACGTGCCAGGCACGGAGCTGCATGGACACCATCCCCAGGCCACCCTCACCACCCTTCACCCCTCACAAGAGGAGCAAGGAGAAGAAATCTGGCAGACAGATGACAGTACTGTGATTTCCTGAGGTCAGGGTGTCTCCAGGAGCAGTGAGGAAGAGGAAGAGTGATCCCAGAACATGTGCCTGAATGAAGAAATCATTGGTGTAACTGCACAAAAACAACCCCATCAGCCCACAAGCACCAAGGCACAGACGAGCATCAAGGTGTCCCCTTTCACTGCATTGCCCTGTGATAGACAAAGGTTTTTCCATCCCTGCCTAAAAACAATGCTGTGTCAAGGTGATTTCGAAGTCTGAGAGTGATCAGAATTCCTTGCATCCTTTAAATCCTGAAATTTTTACATTGTTTCCAGACAGGAAGGTAGGACAAGCACATCCAGAAGGGGCTTTTGCACTGTGATTTAAGGATATAGAAATCAGTAGGAGCTGGATGATTTCCCTGTTTTGAGAAGTTTTGAGATTTATTTTTTTAACTCTTATTTTCTTCTCTCTTAGTCAGTAGCCAGGAAGAAAATTCGTCACAACTCATCTGGGGCCAAACCAAAATGTTTTTTCCCCTCCTTTTGCAAATGCATTACAATTATGACTTTTTCCTTTTTTTGTAGGTATTTCAATAGCAGCACTTTCACCCTCCCTGAGATGAAGACAAAAGGCTGAAAGCAGAATTTGTGTGAACAGGGGATATTTTGACAGTTTCAAAGTTTTCCATGACAAATTGATCAATGAGTACTTGGGACTTCCTTTTCTTAGGAAAATTATCAGTTCTAGACAATTGCCTGTTGTTTATTTAAAGCAAGAAGGTCCTGGCCAGATGCTGCACAAAACCCAGAGTGTCCAAGGCAGTGGGGTTAATTCAGGCTCTGCTCTGCTGAAGAAAAGATCTCAAACCCATCTCCTCAGGCCTATGGTAACACCAAAGCCAAGCTCAGAAGAGATCACTTCTTCACCGCTTTCCCTCCTTGTCATGTGAAGTGTGCTCAGATGTTCCTGTTTTTCCCCAGTTTTTCTCAAGTCAGCCATGAAATGAGAAATAAACCAACCTCAGGGGCAGGTTGCCCTGCCAACTGCTAAAATGTGGGTGTCCTACAGACGTCACCATGTTCGTCACTGCCCAAAGCAGGACACATGGCTCGTGGGGTCAGATGTCTTCGCACCACACTTGTTTTGCTACACCCTCTTTTTGCTCTGGTCTGAGTCCGAGGCTGGATGAGAACCAGGGAGGCGGGGACACAACTTTCTGGTGTCTCTATGGCCTTCTAGCAAGAGCAGGTGGTCGAGGAAAAAGGATATTGATCTGGATCCAGCCCATAGCCCTGGCCTTTAAACCTGCCCCTTTCCAGGGTTTTCTGGCCCCTCTCCATGGAGAGGAATCCTCCTCCCCTGCAGAACGGGGTGATCTCAAAGGGCAACACTTGTATTTACTGAAGTAGCTCTGCTATGGCTCTTGAAGCACCAGTACTCTAATAGCTTAGGGTTGTTCAGCCTGGAGAAGAAAAGGCTCCATGGAGACCTTATTGAGGCCTTTTTGTACTTAAAAGGGACTTCTAAGAAAGATGGGGACAAACTTTTTAGAAAGGCCTGTTGTGATAGGACAAGGGGTGATGGTTTTAAATTAAAAGAGGGGAGATTCAAACAAGACCTAAGGAAGTAATTTTTTACAATGAGGATGATGAAATACTGGCCCAGGTTGCCCAGAGAGGTGGTGGATTCCCCATCCCTGGAGACATCCCAGGCCAGGCTGGACGGGGCACTGAGCAACCTGAGCTGGTGAAGATGTCCCTGCTCATGGCAGGGGGTTGGACTAGATGAGCTTTGAAGGTCCCTTGCAACCCAAACTGTTCCATTATTCTATTATTATAGGATGTACCAGTCCTTATGAGACTGGGCAACGTCATTTAGACATGGAGAAACTGAGGCAGGAGGTAAGAGAGCTCACCCAACACAGATGTTTTCATCTGAGGTTTTCCCATGGCAGAGACACAGGCTTAGCATGTGTCACTTCACCCTAAAGGTTTGGAAATTGGTCAGACGACTCACACCTTAAAGTGATCAATCGTAGCATCACAGAGTATCTCCCCACAACAGGATCTGGGGCTGACCAGCTCATCCCACACATGCTGCCTAGCTTCTGCTGAGCTGAATCCAACCATAATACTCCAGCAGGAGAGGTCTGGGAGTCCAAGACTCACACCCTCTGCTCTTCCATCTTCTTCAGGACATGGTTGAACACTGGCCTGTCATGTCCAGCCTGGCTGCACCCTTATCTCCATTGCAGAGAACAACCAGTATCAGGCAAATACAAGTAGGCAGACAGGAGTGCTTTCAACAAAACACCTGTGCATCACACCTAAATTTGCTCCTTTCCCCATTTCCCACATGCACACACGCACACTTTCAAGCCATGTAAAATTAAAGGCAGTAAAACCCCCCTGAAAGAGGCAAGTGGTGTCCCAACAAACTCAGAGCAGGAGGAGGGGGATGCCATTCCCAGGGCTGGCTCTTGGGGAGAGATCTTGGAATTGCAGAGGACACAAAACACCAAGTCATGCTCTGTGGCCGTGAACTCAACCTTCTGGCTCCAAATCACTAAATGCAACCTAATAGCAGCTATTTCTGCCCCTAAGCAGCAGTAACATTAAACGTTGGACCCCTGGCTTGCCCACGTGCTGCTCTCCGCCTGCTTCTTCTCCCAGCCTTCGATAGATTGCACTCGATGAGCACTCCCAGGAAAAACGTTCACGTCCCAGCCTTGCTGAGGCTCATTACACTGGAAACATCTCATCTACCCTCCAGCTGCCTGCCCTGCTGTGAACTTTCTGCAGTTTTAGCTGTTCAAGCTCTGGGCTGTGGTCCATAGCTGCTGTGAGCACCGCTGTAAAGCAGGTAGCAAGAGAGGACGAGTTACGTAGCCCAACCAAGGAAGAGAAGTACCTACCACAGTGCAGGCAAGAGCTCCTACCCCCTCAAGATAGTCCTGGGCAGCTCAGCACTTTGGTGTTGCGGAGTTAACAACCCAACAGCACAAACTAAGGGGGTTTCCATTGCGTTAGTAAAGTTCCTGCTGCACAGGACTGCTCTGGTCAAATTGTCTTTTCTGTACAAAGACAGTTGCACAGGAAGGATCCTTATTGTTCATGTTACAATAGGTCCTGACACAATCCCATGGCCAGACTCCACCCAGACACTTAGGGAGACCCCAAAATTCTTCTGCAAGAGGATACAGACCAGTGAAGGCAGCTTTGTTGTCCTACTCCCATGAACAGGCAACTGTGGGCAAGCAAAGTGCTTCACCCAGGCAGGGCACTGTATCCAAAATGATCCCTCAAGCCTTGAACCACCCACTCAAGACAACCACAATGACACAAACAGGTCATCATCTTACCACTGAGCTTGTTTAATTGTTAAACCTCTAGATTTTGTGGAGCTTTTGTTACAGAAATGTCTAGAAACCTCCATGGGAGAAAAAGGAAAAGGAAGTTGTTCTCCCTAAATACACCCAGAACAAAATCCACCTGTCTTCGGAGGAAGATGGATCCAAATCCATCTCTCCCGCTCAGTTGCTGATGAGTTATCAGGACATTACTTGGCACAGTGCCCTTCAGCAAAGTGGGTAAGGACATTCTGGAAGAAGCTCTAAGTCCTGAGCACACCTGGCATCCCAGGGGACAGCTGTCCTAATGTCGGTCCCATCCCCCAACCGTAGAAGTACTCTTGAGGCAATGTGGATAGAAGCAAGTATGAGTCTTCTCAATTATCAGGAAAATTTTACTCCTCCTATTTCTCAGCATCATACTGCACACCTCACTTTGTACACAGAGTGAGGACCCAGGCTCCCATCAGTTTCAGTTGAGCATTAGCCAAAGACAGACAAATCCTGGTGCAGGACTCCTGCCTGTCCTACATATCAAGTAGTGCAGCTTTGTGGGACACTCCAAGGAAAGGGTTTTGTGAGAGGCTGGGTTCGTTGAAGCTCGGCAAGTAAAACAAACCTTAGTTTCTCATGTGCTTAGAGAAAATAGAGTGGTGCAGAGAGGGGACTTGGACTCCATTGATCTGGAGAGATCTCTAGAACATTCCTCAGTAGGTACCAAGTCACTCTGGTGGGTGGCGTGGCTGAATTACCAAATACTCCTTGAGTTAAAGGACGCAGTTGGCCCTGGAAGAGAGGGAGAACAACTTTGTTCTGAATAGCACCATCCATGCTGGAAGAAGATCCTAAACCAATGATTCTTTTACAACCAGAGACTGAGCTCTATGCTGAGTTCATCTCATTCACCACAAGTCTCTATACCCTGGGTGGGAACACATAGTGCTGAGAAACCTGTGCAGTGAGTCTACAGGATGTTGGTAGCATGATATTCATGACAGAAGAGCTGAAGTTCTATCAAACATTGCAAAGCACCCCCATGGGAGATTTCCATCACCCTCCAAGGCTCACCCATCAGCTCCTTTCCAGTAGCCCCCATGACAAGGTCTGAAACCTGGACCTAAGACATTGCTGACACGCGGGATCTGCCGGGCATGTCCCCCCAACAGATCTTCATGATGTAGGAACCTTATACAGGGCAGTTTCTGACAGCAAGGCATCGTCACCATCCCCCTGTGACATCTCTGGGACCAGTTCTGCTCAGATGGGCCTGAATATCAGATTGATAGAGCCTGTTTGAGACTTGCTAATCAAACAGTTGTTCACTCTGCTGTATTTTTTAAATGAAAAACAGAGCACAGAACAATACAAAAATGTCTGTGTCATTCGCACGTCTTTTAATCTGCATCAAAGAAAAGTAGCGGAAGTTTGGAGGTTTTATTTTCGACACAAAAAATTATAGGGCGCATCTTTTTACTGCAGAGATCTTTTTCCCCCTTTCATGATAATTATTTTTCTTTCTCCTTTGCTAGTGGAGAAGAAGGAGGGGGTTTATTTTTGCTTTTGTTAAGGAGGAAAAGAAGAAGAAGTAGCAAGTCAGAGGGTTCAGAGTTTAACAGAGAGCTCCTGGAGGTCCCATGGGAGAGAGGGAGGCTGTGGCAGGGCAAACACATCTCTCCATTTCAGAGCAGTTTTTGTCTCCTCCACTGGAATCTCATGCTCTGTTATTGTGGGACCTGCAGAGATTCAATCTCATGCTGCTCTTTCACCAGTCATGTGTCCCATTACCCTTCGTGTCACTTCAGATGTGTCCTTTGGACACGGCAAGTGCAACAGAAGTTTGGCAAAAGTTTTGGAATTAAAGGCAATACCCACCTGGGGCATCTGTGGTGATTAGCAAATTTCACCCTTTTTCTTTTTCTTCTTTTTCTTTTTCTTTTTCTTTTTCTTTTTCTTTTTCTTTTTCTTTTTCTTTTTCTTTTTCTTTTTCTTTTTCTTTTTCTTTTTCTTTTTCTTTTTCTTTTTTCTTTCTTTTTCTTCTTCTTTTTCTTTTTCTTTTTCTTTTTTCTTTCTTTTTCTTTTTCTTCTTCTTTTTCTTTTTCTTTTTCTTTTTCTTTTTCTTTTTCTTTTTCTTTTTCTTTTTCTTTTTCTTTTTCTTTTTCTTTTTCTTTTTCTTTTTCTTTTTCTTTTTCTTTTTCTTTTTTCTTTCTCTTCTTTTTCTTTTTCTTTTTCTTTTTCTTTTTCTTTTTCTTTTTCTTTTTCTTTTTCTTTTTCTTTTTCTTTTTCTTTTTCTTTTTCTTTTTCTTTTTCTTTTTCTTTTTCTTTTTCTTTTTCTTTTTCTTTTTCTTTTTCTTTTTCTTTTTCTTTTTCTTTTTTCTTTCTCTTCTTTTTCTTTCTCTTCTTTTTCTTTTTCTTTTTCTTTTTCTTTTTCTTTTTCTTTTTCTTTTTCTTTTTCTTTTTCTTTTTCTGTTTCTGTTTCTTTTCCTTTTTCTTTTTCTTTTTCTTTTTCTTTTTCTTTTTCTTTTTCTTTTTCTTTTTCTTTTTCTTTTTCTTTTTCTTTTTCTTTTTCTTTTTCTTCTTTTTCTGTTTCTTTTCCTTTTTCTTTTTCTTTCTTTTTCTTTTTATTTTTATTTTTATTTTTATTTTTATTTTTATTTTTATTTTTATTTTTATTTTTATTTTTATTTTATTTTTATTTTTATTTTTATTTTATTTTTATTTTTATTTCTTCTTTTTTTCTTTTCTTAAAATGTTTATAGCTGTCCTAAGAAATTCAAAGACGGAACCCAAATCAGTGTGAAACTGCAACTGAGTCATCATGGAGCTGTGGGAACCTGGCTATGTGCTGTCATCTGTTTTGGGTTTATTTTTTTAATACAACTTAGAGCAGACAAAGTCTGGAAGATCCAACAGCCAAAGGTAAAGCTTGACCAATGCATCCTGGAGATGCACAGCAAGTTGTTAATGAAGGGGGTAATTATCCATGGTGAGAAGGAAGCAGCACTTCCATTACTGTCCCTTCAGCCTTTGTAGATACTGTTGTATGTGAGATGGTCCCGTCCAGCCTTGGGTTCAAGGGAAAGCTCATGGCAAGGGCAGATAACAGCAACAAAAAAATAATTAGAGCAGCTTAGTGAGTTGCTCACCACCAGCTGAGCTGTGTGTATTTTTTACCTACAACTGTGTGGTTTCATTTCAGCCCAAATCAACAGGATTCACACTGAAGCATTTTGGTGGCTGAGAGTCCCAAGGACAGGGGGTTACCACAACTCAATTCATTAATGAGAAGATGCTAAATTGTAGTAATTCCATCATGTGTCTGAGACCAGCACCTTGGGCTTAATGCAGCCAGTACTGCCTTGACATGTCCTACCAGTCTTGTCTAGAAAATGTTGGTATCACCACATCTCCCAGTGAAATACATGAGAGTTTGGCACCTAAAACCTAGTGAAGATCTACCCTGTGTCCCTGCCTTAGGGCTGCCTCTTTGTGCAGAAGCACTCCAGTATGTCCAGATGTTCATCAAAAGCTGGTTTTGATTCTAGGATCATGGACTGAAGCACATAAAAGAAAATCATAGATTTGCATATGAACATGACTGGTACCCTCTGCTCTTGCCCCCTGGTAAACTCCCACGTGATTTATCAGATAGAGAAATGAGGTCATATTAATTTCATAAATTAGTGAAGCAATTTATCTACTCCCTTTACAGGAGAAGAGCAGTCCCATGCAACACTGTGGGGTTCAAAAGACACATCTTGGCAGGTTGGATGGGGCTCTGAGCAACCTGATCTGGATGAAGATGTGGCTGCTCATGGCAGAGGGTTGGGCTAAATGACCTTCGAATGTCCCTTCCAACCCACATTATTCTATGATTCTGTGAACACACCTCCCAGCCAGCATGTGGCATGGAGGGGAAAGGGAATTTGACACTGAGATATTTAAATGACAGCCTTGGTAGAGAGAAGATGGATGGATGGATGGATGGATGGATGGATGGATGGATGGATGGACAAAAGGATAAAAGAACACATAGAAGGGTGGATGAACAGTCAGATGGAAATATGTGTGGATTTTAGATTTTGCAGTCTTAATGACATCTACAGTTTCACTTAGGCTGGTAGATCCCACCAGGCAAAGCATAGCCCATTGAAAAGACTCATGTTCCACATTCTTCATGCATGAAAAATGATGACCAGGTCATCTGGCAGTTTGCAAACTGCCCCCACGTTGTGCATAGCAGTTCCCATGCACACCAACCAGTCTTAGTGAGCACTGCTGCTGCCCCCAGTCCCCGGAGTTAAGCCTAAGCCTGAGGTGCACTCAGGTATTAAATACGATGTGACAGCTGCCAGCCATCAGCATCCCACCTTGAGCAAAGGACCGTTAGGAGCTGCATGATTTCCAAAACACTTTGATCCCACCGCACTGGACCTGCATGCAAGTTCGACCTGGAAGTGCTCAAGGATGCGGAGATCTTCTGCAAATCTAATCCCAGGTCCAGGCATAGGGCTGGAGTGAGCACCTGGCATCGCACACCTAAATATGAGTGGGGAGGGTCCACATCACCTCTCCAAGGTTACCCGTGGAGCCAGACAACATCTCTGGAAGTCACACCAGCTTCTCTTGGAGTAATTAGTGAGAAGCAGACATTTTCAGGTGCAATTCATGTGGCTTTTTGCAGACATCAGAGTTCAAATAAGATGAATTGGCCTGTTTTTCTCCCTGGCAGCAGAAGCAGCCACAACGAGCAAAGATAGCTACTTTTGGAGGGATAGGTCCCTCCTGGCATCTCTATTCTCTTTAAATAAGAATCAGGTAACACATGTATTTCCTCACTGAAAACACCCATCAGTTTAAAAATCCCCAAAGAGAAGAAGCCGTCAAACCTCATTTTCACCCCTGTTTGCACACAGATTTCCTCACCCCTCTGGAAATCTCATCTCCAGAGGAGGACCTGCTCAGGGGAAGGGATTTTGCCACCTTCCCTCTCTCCCACTGGGGTGGTTTATGTAAAAAAGTGTCCCAGTTCCAGGACAGAGGGGTTACAACCCAAAGCTATGTTGGCACATGACATTTATTGAAGCACCTGCATCCCTTCCTGGATTTGGATCAAAATCACTGGCTTGTGAGGAAGTGAGGAACCTGCAGCAGAGGCAGTGTTTAATTCCCATCATCTCATGGATCCCAAGTTGAAAGCATCACCAAGACCCAATATCTCTCCTCCACATGGATAGACATGACGAATACATTTTTTACGAGGGTGGTGAAACACTGTCCCAGGTTGCCCAGAGGGGTGGTGGATGAACCATCCCTGGAGACATCCCAGGACAGGCTGGACGGGGCTCTGAGCAACCTGAGCTGGTGAAGATGTCCCTGCTCATGGCAGGGGTGGCACTGGATGAGCTTTGAAGGTCCCTCCCAACCCAAACTATTCTATGATTCTGTGTACCTGCCACTCCAGGACCAGTGTTCACCCCAACAGGAGGCAGGAGGTAACACTCCCCAAATTATTCATAACACAGCCCGTGGCAGTAGCTGGAGAAAGGAGGTAGGAGGTAGAGAGGGAAGTAGAGAGAGAAGAAAAAACACATACGACAAGCTTGTCAGTTCACTTCTTAAGCAAAAGCCAGCAAACCGTGCACTCAGGCACCGAGTCGGGTTTCTCCCAATTAAATTTAACAAGTGACGCCCCTGAATCTTTCATGAGCATTCAGAAATTTTAGCCCATCTGTCTTAATGCACACACACAAGTCTCGCTCCTGCTTACGCTTTTAAACGCCACGATGCTCCAGTGATCAAGCCCTCCCTTTATATACCACACCAGCAGCACCCAGGGGACTTCAAACACCTCTGCGCTGGGTGGTGAAGGCATAAGGGTGGCCACAAAGCTGGGTTGGAGGTGGCCAAAAGGGGTTTCATCCAGGTCATCTCCTCGGCTTGACTTGATGCTGCTGTGGCTTCCTCGGGGGAGGCATCACTGCCTCCATCGTCACCACATCCCCCCTTTTCCTCCCACGTGAGCGATTGTCACTTTAATTATCTGTCGGCCCCACGACGTGCCGGCAGGTTCTCCAACCTGAGTCAGGCTTCAGAGTGGCTCCCGGGTCTCAGTGTGTTTGTGTGACGACTGCGCTCAGCGTCAGCTGCTTTCAATTAAAGCTTGGAGGTAACCTGAAGGAGGCTCATCGGCTGCTGGCGGCGGTGAGCACCAAGACGGGGAGAGAAGGGGCGGGTGAGTTGAGGGAGGAGGATGCCACCAGGTTAACCACAGAGGGTTGCAAGGTTGAAAACACTGGGATGAGGCGGTGGAAGCCAAGAAGATCTTGTCGCATGGGCTGGGGAGGAACACAGCATCCCAAAGATGCTTGATATGTCTTTGTATGGGAGGAAAACAATGTGTTGTCCCTCCCATGGGCTGCTCCATCTCACTGCTCCACCAGCACCACTCCCCATCTGGAGCTCTGCGTCCAGCTCTGGAGCCCTCAGTACAGGACAGACATGGACCTGCTGGAGAGGGGTCAGAGGAGGCCACAAAAACGGTCCAAGGGCTGGAAGAATTCTGTGAGGACAGGCTGAGACAGCTGGCTTTGTTCAGCTTGGAGAGGAGAAGCTCTGGGGAGACCTTATTAAGGCCTTTCTGTTCTTAAAAGGGGCAGATAAGAAAGATGGGGACAGACTTCTTCAAAGGGCTTATTGCGATAAGACAAGGGGTGATGGTTTTAAAGTAAAGGAGGTGAGATGCATGCTAGACAAGAGGAAGAATTTTTTTACACTGAGGGTGGTGAGAGCTTGGCCCAGGTACCCAGAGAGGTGGTGGATGAACCATCCCGTGAGACACCCCAGGCCAGGCTGAACAGGGCTCTGAGCAACCTGAGCTGGTGAAGATGTCCCTGCTCATGGCAGGGGGTTGGACTAGATGAGCTTTGAAGGTCCTTCCAACTCAAACCATTCTATGATGTTCAACAGCACAAAGCTGGTAGATACAGCCAAAGACCTCTTCCACCCTTGGGAACAAAGGATTTTGAGACATGGGGATTCCTCTGCGATTGCAATCCCTTGGTCCCGGCCTCACTTAACCCACATTGCATGCGACACCTCTGCACAGTGACAGGGAGGGGTGAATGTAATGCCAGCACGTGATGGGAGCAGGACCCAAAACCAAGCAGATGGAAGATGGTTCCAGGGCTTTGGGATCATGGCAGCTTGTGCCTGATGCCTCCTGCAGCTTTGGAGTCTGAAGGTGCAGCAAGAACAAAGCGAGGCTCAAATTAGGCCATGCCAGTGAGCTGAGATGGAGAAGTCAAGACAAGAGAGGGTACTGGGACTAGAGGAATTAGCAGGGTGACCACGGCCCCGTCGTGGTGGCAAAATGACTCATACAGACACCTGGGTCACCCACCCAGGTCCACAGGAGCTGGGTGTAGGGCAGTGTAGAAAGCCCAGACTGCAAGATCCACCTCTGCTCTTCCTGCCTTCAAAAGATATATTTCTCAGGACGTTTTTCATCTGCTTCAGCAACACACTTCACTGAAATAAATTCAACTGATTTTACTCAGTATTGACATGGTTGCAGTAAATTTTCATGGGTCTGACTGATGCATTGGTTACCTTGTGTTGGATTCACATCTTCTCTAGGACATGAGCAGCCTTTTGAGCCCTCAGGGCTTCTGTTCCAATGTCTTAATGAGTGTTTTGATCAGTTATTGCTGACCTTGTCACACTTGCTGTGATGGCACCTGGCCATCCCACTGAAACCAGGCCCTCACCATGCTCTGTGCAGCATACGGACAGAAAAGAACAGGTCCTCACCACCAGAAGCCAGCTTTCTAAACATTTTACAATTTAAATTGGATTGCACACATTCACAGCCTAAATACACCTTGGTTATTTCTGGAGCGCAGGTTTTCATCCAAGCTGTAATGACTCAGTGCTCCAATAGCAAAGCTTTTGCTACTTTCAACCGGTTATGTTCAGTGCAGAAGCTGATGGACCAAAGGGAATGGTTTCTATGTCTAAGCAAAACAAAACTCATGTGAACATGGGTCATTTGTTCAGGGGAACCGACATGGAAAAAGGTGTGATGGGAGCAACTTGAACATCTGTGGAGAGATCCATGACAGCTCTGATGGGCTCTGGACCTGCCTAGCAATGAATTCCAGACATAGGCTGGTTACTGAATTATCTCCAATATAGGGCAAAACCGACCATTTCATGGTAAGCCCATGTGCAGAGGTGTTGCACCAACAACCCTGTCCTGGTTCCTCTGCACACCTCTCCAAGCCCTCCAGCAGACACAGGGTCTGCCATAGACCCAAGGGTGTCTCACAGACCCTGGTGCCTCACAGTTTAGTTTCTTCCCCTCGTGCAGAGACCTTATCTCTCTTGGTTGGCCAGAGAAGCCATAGTCCTCACTCCAATATGGCCCCCAACTCCCAACCCACCAAGCTGCTGGAGAAAACCATCCTCACCCTAGAATCATGGAATAGTTTGGGTTGGAAGGACCTTCAAAGCTCATCCAGTGCCCCAACTGCCATGAGCAGGGACATTTTCAAGCAGATCAGGTTGCTAAGAGCCCGGTCCAGCCTGGCCTGGGATGTCTCCAGGGATGGTTCATCCACCACCCCTCTGGGCAACCTGGGTCAGTGTTTCACCACCCTCAGGGGCAAGAGTTTCTTCCTCACATCCAGCCTGAATCTTCCCTCTTATAGTTTAAAACCTCTCTCCTTGTCTTATTGCAACAGACCCTGCTAAAAGGTCCACCCCATCTTTCTCATAAGCCCCCTTAAAGTATTCTAAGGCCACAATAAGGTGTCCCCAGAGCCTTCTATTCTCACATTACCTGAGCTACTGTCCATTACGATCCAGTCCCCATTCTCAGCCCTCCACTTTGACACATATTCTGCCTCCGGATCCCTTGGTGGCAGGGGCTGCCCATTTGGAAGCAAATACATAAATGCCTCTGCTGTCGCACTCCACCCAAGGGATAGTGTTGGCTGTCAGCTCATGCACAGCTTGGGAAAGGTGGCGCCAGCCCCAGGAGGATGCAGACTCACAGACACGGAGAGATGGAATTAACTGATGTGTTTCTGCAGGGGAATTTCTCAGCGAGGACAATCCTCCTCGGACACCATTCCTCTTTGTTTGCATCCTACTCAATTGCTTGGCTGTCACTGCTTCCTCTCATCCTACCCTGGGGGCTGGCAGGACCCAAAGGCCCAGTGATGTACCATGCAGGTAAGGCACCAATGCTGCAGGGACCTCACTAGATAGACAGATGTGTAGACAGATGGAAGAAGGGTCTCCTTTACCTGGAGGGCAGAGGTCCCTTGGGAAAAGGAGGAAGCTTAGGTTTTTCTAACTAGAAGAAAAAGGTAGAAATTTCACAGAATTTCATGCACAGGCAGGGAGAGGTGCTGGGCTCTGTTGCTGTCCCCAGAGGAGCACCATGAAAACCCCACAACAGCAGGCATTTCCATTCCAGACAGCTCAAGGGGACAATCCTGCCAGCCCTCCTGGGGATGGAGCAGATGATCTAATGGCTCTTTAGCATCTTCCAGCTCTCAGCTTCTCCCTCTCAAAGCTGAGCTTGCGTTCAGAGACCAGGCTCTGGCTCCAAGTCCCATCCCAAACCAGCAGCAGGCAGAGCTCCTTTCTCCTGAGTGATGGAGAAGGCAAAATCCAGCCTTTGAATGAGGAGGGATACTAAGGAATTCCCCCAAGCTCCACCTTTTTCATAACATCCCATGGAGCTTCTTGCATCTTCCTTTGTGCTGCCTGTTGCCACCAGCAGTTGCTGTGCTAAATGCTCCCCAAGCTTTTGCAGACACAGCAGTTTCTGAAGATCATAGAATCATAGAATGTCCTGAGTTGGAAGGGACCCACAAGGATCATCAAGTCCAACTCCTGTGCCTGCATAAGACAACCCCAAAATTCACACCGTGTGTCTGAGGACATTGTCCAGTCTCTTCTTGAACACTGTCAGGCTTGGGGCCATGACATCTCCATGAGGAGCCTCTTCCAGTGTCCAGCACCCCATGGGTGAAGAACCTTTTCCTCACGTCCAGCCTAAACCTCCCCTGGCACATCGTCCTGCCACTCCCTCGGGTTCTGCCGTTGGTCACTAAAGAGAAGAGTTCAGTGCCTTCCCCTCCTCCTCCCCTTGTGAGGAAGCTGTAACCACCATGAGGTCTCCTCTTAGTCTCCCTTTCTCCAGGCTGAACAAATCAAGTGACTTTAGCCACTCTTCATACGGCTTCCCCTCCAAACCCTTCGCCAACTTTGTAGCCCTCTCTGGACACTCTCCAGTAGCTTTTTTTTATCCTGTGTCCCCAGCCCTGCACACAGTGAATGCTCCAGCTGAGGCCACAACAGTTCAGAGCAGAGCAGGACAATCCCCTCCCTGCCCAGCTGTTGATGCTGTGCTGGATACACCCAGGGCACAGGTCCCTCTTGGCTGACAAGGGACACTGTTGGCTCATGTTCAATTTGCCATCGACCAGAACCTCCAGATCCTTCTCGGTAGAGCTGCTCTCCATCATCTTGTCTCCCAGTCTGTCTGTACAGCCAGGGTTGCCATGTCCCAGGTACAAAATCCGGCACTTGGCCTTGTTGAACTTCATACAGCTGGTGATTGCCCAGTTCTCCAGTTTGTCCAGATCCCTCTGCAGGGCCTCTCTACCCTTGAGAGTGTCAACAGCTCCTCACAATTTTGTGTCATTGACAAACTTACTTAGTATTCCCTCAAGTCCAAGTCACTTATAAAGACATTGAAGAGCGCTGGCCCTAAGATAGATCCCTGCAGAACTCTCTAGTGACTGGTCACCAGCCCAACATAATCCCATTTACCAGAACCCTTTGAGCCTGGCCTGTCAGTCAATTGCTCACCCAGTGCATTGTGTGTTTATCCAGCTGTGTGCTGGACATCTTGTCCAGGAAGATATAGACTGATTCAAAGCCATTATCATTCTTGGATCCCTTTGTGGTGACAAGCAAGGTCCCGCATCCCCTTTATGCTGTGCTGGGTTGACAAAGCAGCCCTGGCTGCACTGGAGCAAATATTACAGGTTTGCCCCATGGTTTTAACTTGTTGACTTTCTCAGCCCTGGTCCACATTCCCTCTCGGCCATACACAGGGTGAATGAGAGGAAGCTTTTCCAGCTCTGAATCATTGAGTTTTATTCTGCAATTTGCAATATCATGATTAACTGGTTGCAAACAGAGCTCAGTTCATGGAAGGGTTGTGTTCTTGCCTTGCTCCATCCCCAAGGCTCCACCACTGACCAGTTCTGGAAATGGGATCCTGGGCTAAATAGAGCAACATGGCTATTTCTGCATTATGAGTTGCCATATTTCTAGCCCAAACTGCTGGAGATGTTTCCTCCACATGAACAGCACAAGGGCTCCAGGGATTTGTCCAGCACATTGGTCCCCTTGGCACTCAAATGACCTCAACTCCCCCTTGACTGTCACTGCAAACCCACTGCTGGCCTGAAAGAAAATAATAAAGAATTAATCAAGACAAAACTCTCGACAGTGTTAACGCTTCACAGTTCCTTAGCCACTATACTGGAGCATTTCAAACACCTGGTAGTTTGCTTTGCTTTATGAAATAATCAGGATGGAGAAGCAGCCAGTGTGGTCACCTCAGCCCTGAGTGCTGCTTCCGCTGTCGTGCCTTTCTATGTTCTCCTGAAATGGGCATGGAGGAAATGGCCTGCAAAGGGCTTTCAAAGACCCCACTACTTTATTTCAACAGCAAAGGGACCATAGATGAAAGGGAAAAAAAAATAAGCACTGTTGGCACTGGAGTAGCTGCCTCACCTCATGGCTCCTGGGTTTCTGCCTTAATGTAGAATCACAGTTGGAAAGACCTTTAATATCATCAAGTCCAGCCATTAACCTAGAGCTGCCAAGTCCACCACTAAGCCATGTCATCAAGTTCATACATCTTTTACATAACTCGAGGGATGGTGACTCAACCACTTCCCTGGGCAATGTGTTCCAAAGCCTGACAACCCTTTCCGTGAAGAAGTTTTTCCTAATAATCATGCTGCTCTTCTCCCTTTCCTTACAAACTTCTTTTCTTTCTCTTTTTCTCACCACAGGGGATGCCCATGCCTACCCTGCCATTTAACCTCACACAGTCCCAGTCTTCTCCAGTGCAGACCTCAAGGGCACTAACTGCTCTGGTGACATCCTCTAGGAGATGGTTTCAAGCTCCAAAGCATGACGTGGCATTTCCATAGCATCACTCTACCCACAGCAGCCATCACAGGGCAATATTACTGCAAATAAACCTCATGGATGAGGTTCTTAGGGACATGTTTTAGGGACAGTGTTAACAGTTGGACTCGACTATCTTGAGGGTCTTTTCCAAACAAAACTATTCTATTATTCTATATCACTGTCTTGGTGAAGCACCAAACCTTCAGAGCCCTCTTAGGACCTTGAGGCTGCACAGGACAATTTTGAAGGTACAGTTGTCCCACCACACAGAATCACAGAATGGTTGAGGTTGGAAGGGACCTCTGGAGATCATCTAGTCCAATTCACCTGCTAAAGCAGGTTCACCGGAGTAGATCACACAAGAATGTGTCCAGGTGGGTTTTGAATGTCTCCAGAGAAGGAGACTCCACAACCTCTCTGGGCAGCCTGTTCTAGGCTCTGGCATCTCACAGTAGAGAAGTTTCTCCTCATTTTTAGATGGAACCTCCTGTGCTTCAGTCTGTGCCTGTTGCCCCTCATCCTGTCACTGGACACCACTGAAAAGAGTCTGGTCCCATCCTCTTCACACCCACCCTGGAGATATTTAATAAGATCCTCTCTCAGCCTTCTCTTCTCCAGACTGAACAGCCCCACCTCTCTCAGTCTCTCCTCATAAGAAAGATGGTCCAAGCCCTACACCTACAGCAGTGATCAGCCACCTCCCTCTTTTAGATATGCATGGACCTTGCTATTGTTGTATTGGAGCATCTCAAGACCCACTTTGACCAAGAGGAAGAGTAACATTGATGGCAGTTCGGTTAATTCAACAGGCAACATACTCCAATGCTCAAAGGTTTTGAGAGCCAAAGAGCTGGTTTAGGGCAACGAACAAGCTGAACTGAGCAGGGAATAATTTTCCTCCCCTGCAACACTGCTTGGCCTTCAGCTCTGAGGTCCTAAGAGACAACGTTTGCAGGTCATTGAAACATGGGCTGCAGAGACCATGTTATGTCCACCAAAGCTGGATAGGACTGACAACCAGGGCTCAGCAAAAGGCATTAGCATGTCTCCTAAATTTAGATGTCTCTCTTGTAAATGTCTCCATCTCAGCTGTGTATTTGTGTATTCATCCACGTTCAAGAGAGAAAAAGCCAGCATTTTTGTGGTGCATTCATCCAAACAAATGTAAGCATTTACTTTAGGTTGAATGGACCTCTGGTGACTCTCTCCAGTGATGACAGCGTGACCTAAGCTTCCTGTCATCGGATGAAATCTGTGGTACCTGACCAAAAACTAGGCAGCATCACCCCAATGTAACATAATCACCCCACAAGTCTGGTTCTCCTTCAGCTCTGCAAGTGGGAAAGAAGGAAATTTAGATTGAGGCTTAATTGCTCTTGATTTTCTTCATCTCAAGCAAGTTTCATCTTATTCCACTGGTGGCACAGCCAGTTTTTTTGACCTCCATCACTGGTTCTTCCATTACAGGAGCAGATGCATACGGCTTAGCCTCTGCCAAACTGCCCAGGAATAGCAAGTCTTGCACACCAGACAGTCACAAACAAATGACAGGTAGCACATGGCCTCATGGGCCTGATTGTACACACAAGGGAAGAAGGACAGGATGTGTCCTTCACCCTGTCAGCTCCCATAACTCTCCAACCAGGCAGCAGTTTGCACACACTGCAACAGGACCTCCAGCAAACCCACCTCCAGCATCTTCATCTTAATCCTCCTGCTGGGAAAGCAAGATTGGATTTGGAAGAGTGAGAAATTTGGGATTTGTGGGCTCCTGGCTTTGATTTCTGTGTGACTTGTTTGCTGCTGCACCAGCAGTGAGACAGAAGCTCTGAAGACTGATGAAGACAGATTGTTTTCGAGTCTTGCTCGACCTCCGTAGCAGACATCACCTCTTACACTGGTTTCCTGAAATCACCTGTATTTACATGTGTTCCTGGTACCATAAGCAGCTTTCAGTGGGTTTTAACAGAGCACACAGACTGGGGTGCTCGCTCAGAGCAGTTGTTGAGAGCCCTGACAGCATTTCATTTAGACAAGGAGGCTGAGAAGCAAGAGAAAAGGGGGCTTGGAAGCAACACCAGAAGCAGCGTTAATTATTTCATGGACAAAGTAGGGAGAAAAGACACGTTGGACACAACAAGAGTGAAACTGCAGTGTGCACATCCCAAAAAACAGCCCTGAAAACCCGATGGTTGAGACACACCAAGAGCTGGACCCTTGCTCCAAGGTGCTGATCGTGCTCCATCTCAGCCCTGTTGACAGAGCATTAGAAGAGCCCTTGGGGGTTAAGATGAAGATGCTTTGGCCCATGCAAGATTGGACCTCCCCTCTGCACCACTGGACTTTGCCACTCTCCAAGCCACCATTCAGGGCTTGCTCCAGGAGCTGCAATAGAAGTGGGGATAGAAAGCAACATGGGTGTTGCTGACAAGCTCATTTTAAATCTCAGCTCACCCTTCCTCTGCCAAAGACCTCCCTAGACTTCCCCCAGACCCATCATCACGATGGGAAGAATTATTAGAGACATGCTAGACTGTGGCCGTCTCCTTCTGCAGGCTTAGAGAGCTGCACATGTAGAGGATAGAAAATTAGACCATGCCAAGGACTGTTCCTGGGGATCAGGACTAAAACGTACATTGGATGAGGTCAGCCCTCACTGTAGCTCAGTTTAGCTGGTTGAACACAAGCATTGTCATCCCAGCCACTATTAGGACTAGAGGTCTGTGGCCCTGTTGATATTAGCAGCAGAGACGTAGCCAAAAGCCCGGCTTCTTGGGGAAGTTTTAGGTGCCTTTAGGAGCTATATGACTCCTTTTGGAGGAAGAAATGGGTTTAATCACCGTATTGCTTCTCGCTCTGGCACATGGGTGCAGAGGAAGTCCTGTCACTACTTCAAAGGGGCCTAAAGAAATATGGGGACAGATTTTTTTAGGAGGGCCTGCTGCAACAGGACAATGTGATGGTTTCAAACGAAAGGAGGGGAGATTCAGGCCAGACATGAGTAAGAAATTGTTGCCCCTGAGGGTGGTGAAACACTGGCCCAGGTTGTCCAGAGATGTGGTGGATGCTCCATCCATGGAGATATCCCAGGCCAGGCTGGATGGGGCTCTGAGCAACCTGAGCTGGGTGAAGATGTCCCTGCTCATGGCAGGGGTTGGGTTAAATAAGGTTTGAAGGTCCCTTCCAACCCAAACTTTTCTATGATTTTAAAATATTGAACCCACATTGCCAGCCCTTGCTCCCGCCCCGCTGGGAAAGATCACCCTGACAGCAAACCCAGCACAATCAAACCAAATCAAAACACAACAAGGAAAGACAGCAGGAGAGGAGAAGCCGCGAGTCGGTGCTAAATGCTCAGTGTGATGTAAAATCGGCCTCGGCTGCGTATGCAAAACTCGGCCCCACGGAAACGATGCGCATTAGGAAACCAGAGCTGCCCCTGGATACCGCGCATGTTACGGGGAGATGATTTACATCACGTCTTTTCTAGAGGAAACTGCCAGCCTTGACAGGCAACAGATTTGACCTCCCTTGACAATTGCCCCAATTCGTTCAGCTCTTTGCTTTATGGATCGTGGCCAGGTTTTGTTTTGGTTGCTTAAAAATGTCTTCTTTGTGGGTTTGTTTTGTTTTTGTTTTTGTTTTTTTTAAAGTGAATTTAGCACCATTAGAAGATGCCTGACTGACAACCCTGTTGACCAGGGACTCTTTAACCCCATGATGCATGTGTCACCATAAGGTGCAGAGGAGTCTTCTGCGTAAACAGCGGCTGCTTTTAAAACCATCAGCAAATATTCAGTCATGAGAACTGTCCCCACACCTTTGCTTGCTTCACAACTTGGACCAGAGAAGCCTGAAAATTTGCTATCTTAGCTGTGGTGGCTAAAGAGGCCTTGGGATTCATCTTATATTGTTCTGTCCCGATTTGCTTATCACATCAGTAATTCTGCCTTGTTCTATACTTTTGGGGATTATTTTTTAATTTCCTAGAAGCATCAGTTGTTACCTGTAGACCTGCAAAAGGGGAAAACTACATCAAGGAGCACAGAGCAAGGACCAGTGGCTCATGTTCGCACAACTAACAGCTCTGTGTTGGTTTTAGTCAACACTTAATTAAACACCCCACTTGCCATTAGAAGGAAAAAAACATATCAGTTTAAACTGCAACTTTCTCAATGCAGTGCTTAGGAGCTGGTCCAAATTTCTGTATCCTCCGATGAATTTTTGGGAAAAGATCAAAAAAGGTTAAGATTGAGTACTCCTGCTAGCCTTGGGTGACAAGCAGGGAGAGAAGCACACACCTTCCCAAATGCTGGAAGGACAGTCAGCCTGTCTTTACCCATTTTTTGGGTTATTTTTGCCTTTGAAAAGTCAGCTTCACATCTTCACAGTGCTATTTCTCCTTAGAAGTCCCTGGCTTTGGGGAGAGGTCACAAACCTCCAGGGCAAGAGCTTTGCTCAATGGGCTGGAGGACATGCTGGGACTGTGGATCAAGAGCAGCTCAGCAGGGATGGGTGGTGGACATGGTGACCAACAGCCCCACACCAGGCTGTTATTAGAGTAGCTATATGAACCCAGCTCACTGTTGTCCATCCACAGCTGAACTTGCATGCTGTAGGATCCTGATGTTCTCTCTTTGTGCTGGACACCACTTCTGACCGCATGTCTGACCCACAGACCAGCCAGATCAGACAAGACCAAGGCAACATCTAAAAGCCAGACAGTGTGTTCTTACATGGGATCTGACAAAAACCTGCTCTGTGCAGCTGGGACGGTCCTCAGCATGATGTATGGGCTCCTGCACTCCAAAAGGCACTGATGGACACATGGAAGGTGCCCAGATTCTCCATATGAGATTGTCTGTGGAGAAAATGCAAGAACAGGAGAGCAAAACCAGTAACCCAAATAAACACTGAGGTGCTGGAGTGAGTTCAGAAAAGGGTAATGGAGCTTGTGAGGGGCTGGAGCACAAGTGTGACGGAACCATCTGAGGGACCTGGGGGGTTCAGCTGGAGAACAGGAGCTGAGGGGAGACCTTCTGATCTCTGAACTGCCTGAAAGGAGCTTGGAGCCAGGGCGGGTCCAGGGGGTCCACCATGGTTTAGAGGTGGACTTGGCAGAACTGAGTTAAACATTAGACTTGATGACCTTAAAGGTCTTTTCCAACCCAAATGAGTCTATGATTCTAAGCAAAACTAAGCTCCCATGCTGTAACTGCAATCTCATGCTCAGATGAGAGGATCAAACAGATCACCCTCTTCTCTCACCCTCAGCACGTGGATGAAACCAGGGAATAGCCAAACACCTTGTTCTTCTGCAAGAGCACCCAGGAAGGGTGCAGTCAGGAAAAGCAGAGCTTCCCCATGGTGCCCAGGCCACTGCTGAAGGACATGGTACAGTCCCATCAGGAAGGGTCTGGCATGGAAGAGCCCTTCAGCCTCTGCCCTGCACTGAAATAAAAGGGCAAATATGGCCTTCTTCTAGGACTTGCCATCAAGGAAAAAAGAGTCTGGGTTTTTTTCCTTACTTTTTTTTTCTAGTTTTCTGTAGCACATTTTCACGTGATCTGGATGGAAAATACTGTAGATCTCTTTCATAGCATTTCATCTCCAATATCTGGTAACAACAGTTCACCTATCATCCCACTCCTTACCCCAGATTGCTGTGGTGCCCCAAATCCCACTCATTGTCCCCCCATGGGTCAACAGGTCTAATTCTGCTATCCCCAAACACTTCCCTGCCCTGTCCCTGGAGAGACTTCTGCCCCAAATCCTGCTCCAATGTCCCCCAATGTTTCAGTGCTCACGAGTCTGTCCGCAGCATCCAAGGAGGATCTACTGCTCACAGCATCACCATAGCTCCATAAGACAACCCCGCCCTATTGCTATGGAAGCCCAAATGCCCCCAGTACCCCAGAGTACCTCAGTGCTTAAAACCCTACCCAAAATCCCAGAATATGTTGTCGTCCTTTTGCACTGGCTTCCCGTGTTGCCCACAAACCTAAACTAGCATCATCCAATGTCCCATCTCACCCCCATCTCCCTCACAGCTACCCCAAATCCCCAGTAGGTCCATAAATCGCTTGGCCACCTCCCAGCAGAGCATCTAGCATCCCAGTCTGACTACTCAAAGGCCACAAAGCCATTTTTCTCCAGCCCAAAGTCCCCCAAACTGGTCTCTTCTGGCCCTCCTGTTGTGACAAGACAAGAGGTGATGGTTTTAAACTAAAAGAGGGAAGATCCACATTAGACATGAAGAGGAAATTTTTTACAAAGAGAGTGGTAAAACAGTGGCCCAGGTTGGCCAGAGAGGTGGTGGATGCCCCATCCCTGGAGACATCCCAGGCCAGGCTGGACGGGGCTCTGAGCAACCTGAGCTGGTGAAGATGTCCCTGTTCATGGCAGAGGGTCCGGCTAGATGACCTTTGAAGGTGCCTTGCAACCCAAGCTATCCTATAATTATATAATTCCATAATTCTGCTGGGTGATTTCAGGCTTTCTGGGGATTTTTGCATGGGAAGCTGTATAGGGTAAGGGGGGATGCGTGGAGTGTCGGTTGCTCTTGCAGCTTGGGTAGGGTTAACAGCCTGGAAGCAGTGGCTGGAGATGTCACAGCAGGAGACCAGTGACCCACTAACAAACAGTCCTTTGCAACCCAAATGATTCCCGGTCTCAGGTTTCTGGTGTATCACAGGGGAAGGGGGAGCCGAGGAGGGATGTGGCGGGGGGAGAAAACTGCCGACACGGTGGAAACATGAAAAATAGTAACAACAAAAAGGAACAAAAAAAAAATCAAAGAGAATAAGTGAGTGCTGATTACACCACAAAACAAAGCGATAGCGAGCGAGCGGCAGCCGGCACCAAGCCCCCTCTTTGCGCCCCTCCTGCTTCCAACCCCCACGGAGAGCAAACGCCCATGGGGAATGGAGCACAGAGCAAAAATAAAACATGCAGGGACCACTAAGAGCTGAGCAAACTCACCCTGTCCTCACCGGCTGCCACCGAAGTGTCCCCATGCTTGTGGAGTGTCAGTTCCCCAGCTCCCTCGTCCTATTTCCCCATATTCCCCAGCAGCACTGCCTACCCCTGAGCACAACCACTGGGATGAAGGCAGTGGAAAGGAGGTTGGAAATCCAGGTGATGGAAAACAGTCCCTGCTCCAAAAGGCACTCAGACAACATGATTTAACCCTCAGCTGGATGGGCCAAGCCACAGCCCCCACACACATTTGCAGCCAGGGAAACTGAGGCACTGGGTCGGGTTCTTCTCCAAGAATGACATTAGAGGTCCTTACTGGGAGAAGATCCTCCTTCAGCCCTCCCACCCATTTCCACAGAAGCTAAATTCATTGGAGCCCATAAAGAGAACAGCGTTGCTTTAGTACTGTGCATTATCCTAATTATCACCATGGCCTTGTCCAGCTTCTGGATGATGACACAAGAGCACAACCGAGCCACACGTGCCACTTGGGACCTTGCGCTTGGAGAAGGGTGCAACCAGGAGCAACTCCCATCCTAATGAGTCTCCCATGCCCCATAACACCTTGTTTCCCCCTTACAGCATCACAGGGTGGGTTTGAGACCCTGATGATGCTGCTTGGTCCAGCACCAAGTGCTGCGCAGGATGCTCTCCATGGTGGAGATGACATCCCAAGATGTTCCAAAGAGCACCAGCCCAAGAAGGGATACAGACTAAGCTGCTTTATGCCTGGGGTGGGGTGTCAGGGCAGCACCCCCCATCATCAAGACATTAGCAGCAACTCCCCTCCCTCCAGTTCACTCACCAGAGGGGGACACATCTGTCCCCATGGCCCCAAAACCACCTGGGGACAGGGTGCAGCCCCCAGCGGAGCCACCGGAGCTTATTTCCCAAGGCGCAGGCACAGCTGCGAGT
The DNA here is from genome assembly GCF_964273445.1 of Streptopelia decaocto. NCBI lineage: Eukaryota > Metazoa > Chordata > Aves > Columbiformes > Columbidae > Streptopelia > Streptopelia decaocto. Next base: position 1,971,270 of record NC_138655.1, on the reverse strand, counting down.
GCAGGGAGGCTGCCAAGGTCCAGGAGAAAAAAAACCACACAACACTGATTAATATCATCCTCCGGTGGATCCTGCGCTTGCAGATGTGCAAGGCTGCTGACTCAGCAGCTCCTCGCAAGGAGACCCAGAGCCAGCAAAGGCGGCAGGAACGAGCGTGTGTGCACGGACCCGCGTAGATCCCAGGGGGGATGATACAGTGCGGGGGCAAGGCTGGTGGTGGGATACACAGAATGGATGCTGCTCTCCTGTCTCATAAGGGTCCATAGCAAAGAGTCGCTCTGTCCTAAAACATCTGGTGGCACTCGCCACATCAGGAGCAGCATCCCAACAAGATGCCTGTGACAGGCCTGTGGAGATGGCAAGGGCAGGCTGCCTGCAGGCTCAAGCAGGTGACAATGAAGCCACTTACACCAGCTCCTAGGTCAGACGCTGTCCTTGTAAGCACAAAGACCAGAGACCTTTTATTCCTTCTTTTTTATTTCAATTTTATTTATAGAAAAGTTGAAACTCCTGGCACACTTCTGTAAAAACCCACCACTGGGCAGCTGCATGATAATATACACTCATGCTACCTGTTTCTAATTAAACTGGAGAGCTTCCTTCTCTGATGAACAAACCCATTGAAAATTAATCAGCAGGTGACCAATACCAGAACTAAAAACAGGGAGAAAGACGTTGCCATCAGCTGGGCTTTTCCTGATTAGGTGGAGAAATAAAGTCTCCCAGCAAACTGGAATTGACTGCTGAGTGTTGGGCCAGTAACACATCGATCCATGCGGTCGCATTGAGGAATGCTAATGAGCTCACACGGAGGCAAAAGGAAATAATTTGCATAAGAAAATGTGACTTTTGTTGGGGTATTATTTCTAGGAAGAATTGAGCCAATACTGGCTTGGGAATGTCATCTTCAGGGTGGTCAGGGGCTGCCTGGAGGAGAGGGTGGCAATAAGGAAGGAAGGAGATGGTCCTTGGGCGTGGGGCTAATTGTCTGCAGGACGTGGTGGTGGATTTGGGAAGGATGCTCTAGTGTAGACACAGGCAGGGCATGGAGAGGCCAAATAAATATGCGACTGCCCTGAAAAGGGAAACTAGCCCCCATGTGGGGACAGGTCTTCACCTGAAGGCTCAGTCCCTCCTGTCCAATCACCTCCACCCCATTGCCCATTCCTCCCACAGTCAACATGCCTCCTATTGCCTACCCCTCTAGCTCGAACACCTCAATTCAATTGCTTATTCTTCCCACTGCAACCACTTCCATCCCTCCCATCACAACCACCTCCAGACCATTCTCTATCCCTCCAACTCAACCACCCCTACCCCAATGCCCATTGCTTCAGGTCAACCACCTCCATTCCATTGACATTCCCTCCCACCCAGCCACACTCCTGTTGCCCATCTCTTCCACCAGAACCACCTCTATCTCATTGACCATTCTTCCTGAACAGCTACCTCCATCTCGCTGCCCATCTTTCCTGGCTAACCACCTCCATCTCACTGTGCGTTCCTCCCACCACAGTCACCTCTAGCCCATTGTCCATCCTTCCTGATCAATCACCTCCATCCCGTTGCCCATCCCTCCCACCCAAACACCTCCATCCCATGGCCAATTCTCCCACTCAACCACTCCACCACCAGGACCACACCTGGTGCTTCCCACAAGGCCTGACCCACACAGTGTCACTCACACTGGGACCACTATGTCTCCCCTCCCCGTCCCACCACCCACCTTTTACAGACCACAGGAGAGGAGCTTCAAGGAGATGAGGTGTCAGATGGGTCTGGTTGCTGCTGCAGAAGTAGGCTCATACATCTTTAACCACCACCCAAATTTTGCCAGCTGTGCATTTGTGATGAGCAAGAAAGAAGCCAGATCTGGAGTACCAGCAGCCTCACCAGGGCCTCCACACCTCCCTTCCAGCGCGACATGGCCCCATCAATATTTCATGCCCAACTTTGTGGCCTTGGCAGCCTTTTGCTTGGTTTTCATTGCATTTTCTTCATTCCTCCTCTGCTGTTTGCCCGCTGCTTCCTCAGCCTGCACTAATGCCCCATCCCAGGAGACCCACGCTGGCTCCTGAAATATTCGTGGGGCAGGCACCTCTGACCAGGGAGGCTGAATGGGGAATCCTTGCTTGCCATGGCCCCCAGCACACTGGCTGGTGGAGCATCCAACCCTCCTCTCCTTCCCCAGCCTATCCCAGAACCGAGCACAAGAAGACCCGCCCACCGCCAGCAAGAACCCTTTTGGGCAGAGCATTAGCTGTGCTCCTAATTGCAATTAAAAATCATAGAATCATAGAATCATTCCAGTTGGAAGAGACCCTCAAGGTAATCGAGTCCTATCATGAATGAGCTCTGCCCTTGCAATGAGACAAAAAGAGGGGAGGGAAGACATGAGCAGCATAGCCCTTATTTTAGGGACTATGGACAACTATAAAGGGAAATTATTTTAATTTTATTTTATTCCCTCTTTTTCCCATTGGCGATGCTGCTCCAGGAAGGCTTTGCTGTTGAAAGGAATCCAAGAATCACAGAATGTTAGGGATTGGAAGGGACCTCAAAAGATCATCTAGTCCAATCCCTCTACCGGAGCAGGAGCACCCAGATGAGGTTACACAGGAAGGTGTCCAGGCGGGTTTGAATGTCTGCAGAGAAGGAGACTCCACAACCTCCCTGGGCAGCCTGGGCCAGGCTCTGCCACCCTTACTGAGAAGTTGTTTCTTCTCAAATTTAGGTGGAACCTCCTGTGTTCCAGTTTGAACCCATTACCCCTTGTCCTACCATTGGTTGTCACCGAGAAAAGCCTGGCTCCATCCTCCTGACACTCACCCTTTATATATCTGTAAACATGAATGAGGTCACCCCTCAGTCTCCTCTTGTCCAGCTCAGAGCCCCAGCTCCCTCAGCCTTTCCTCACACGGGAGATGCTCCACTCCCTGCAGCATCTTTGTTGCCCTGCGCTGGACTCTCTCCAGCAGTTCCCTGTCCTTCTGGAACTGAGGGGCCACAACTGGACACAATATTCCAGGTGTGGTCTCCCCAGGGCAGAGTAGAGGGGGAGGAGAACCTCTCTTGACCTACTAACCACCCCCCTTCTAATACACCCCAAGATGCCATTGGCCTTCCTGGCCACAAGGGCCCAGTGCTGGCTCATGGTCAGGAGACTGTACCTCTGCAGCCACAACGATCACCAGGCATGGAGGACCTCACTCAGGTCAGTCGAAGCCTTTTTCTGTGGTCACAGCAGTAAGGCTGGCATTTCCTCTCCTGAATTCAGCTCTTGTTGCTGTGGTGGTGAGTTCCCTCTTTCTGGAGGTGCTGGGGTCTCTGTGCATCAAGTCAAATCCCCAAATGGGAGCAGAGCCCAGCCTGGACCTTTCCCTCTATGTTCCCACAAGAATTTCCTGCATGGAGTCCAGACATGAGCAGGGAAGGAGCAAAACCCTCCCTATCCCTCTCACAGATAAAACAGAGGGGGTAAACCACAGACTGATGTCTCACCACCCCTGAACCCACGGCCTCTGGGCAGCTGGAGCACAGCAACCCACCTGGGCAACATGTCCCTTCCTTAAAACTTAATCAGCCACTGATGAATATTTCACAATGACAAACAGGCCAGGTAGATAGGGTCGATCTTTTATTCATGAGCATCGGGGAAGGGGAGGCTGTGGGCAGAGAGATCCAGGCTCAGCTGGGTCTTGGACATAGAATCACAGACTCATAGAATAATTTTGCTTGGAAGAGACCTTCAAGATCATGGAGTCCAAACGTCAGCCCAACACTGGCACTAAACCACGTCCCTAAAAACCTCATGTGAGCATCTTTTAAACACCTCCAGGGATGGTGACTCCATCACTTCCCTGTGCAGCCTGTTCCAATGTTCATCTCCAGATTAAGATCTTAAGGCCAAGACCTCTTGCACGACAGATGCACATCCCTGCATCCATGCCAGGAGATGAAAATGTTCCACCAGTCCCAGCCATGTTCCCCTGCAGATTTTCCCTGTGGTACCAGCTCAAGGGATGAGGCAGCATGAAAACCCCAGGGAAGCAACATGGGGTGAGATGATTCCAAGCCTAGGGCACACTGGCAAATCTTCTGCCAGCCCAGAAAGAAACCCAACCCAAACCTCCACCTTCTGTCTCAAGCTGAGCCTAAGATTTGTCTGAATTTTCACAGTGGTCAGTTTTGGAGTTGGGCATGCTGGGCAAATGTGGTCACAGACGCTGGCCAGTACATGGCCCACACCACTGTGCCCATGTCCATGCCAGGGACTCTATGGCTTTGTCCTCTTTTTTGGAAGACCAACCCTTAAACCTAAACCCTGCTCTAAATCAAACAACGATGGACCAGCACTGATCCAGGCAGTATCCTGACCCTTTTGCAAGACCAAAAAAAAAAAAAAACAATCTCATCCTGCATCCTGACTTGTGGACAGTCCCCAAATCCCATTCCAAGCTAAGCATGAGGATGAAGCTTTTTACAATGAGGGTGGTGAGAACCTGGCCCAGGTTGCCCAGAGGGGTGGTGGATGAACCATCTCTGGAGATATCTCAGGCCAGGCTGGAGAGGGCTCTGAGCAACCCGAGCTGGGTGAAGATGTCCCTGCTCATGGCAGAGGTTGGACTGGATGAGCTTTGAAGGTCCCTTCCAACCCAAACGATTCTATGATTTCCAAACCATCCACAAACCCATCTTAAATCCACAGCCTGGGCAGGGCAGGAGCCATGACCTGCTCCGACTTGGCTCTATTCACATGTAACAGACACGAGTCCCTCTGTAATAACATGTTTAATTAAACACAGCCCGGCCACAAAGGCTGGCCTGACATTTAACTGGCATCTGAGAAGATGCTAACAAGAAAGACGTTAATTATGCAGCTTATTAGATGTCCGCATTATTAACATAACCCTGACGGAATTAACTTGATACAAACTATCCCACAAATATTAATTGCCGAAAACTTCCTCGTAACTCGAAGGTATTAATAAGACAGTAATTATGTATGGATTGTATAGCTGCAAGTTAATGACATGGCAATTTGATTTGTCTCTGAGAAACGCGATAAACCCAAGGAAGTGTTCTCCGAACAATCAATTGATATTTAATTAACGGACAGAACCTGTCGGCGTAAATCTAAATTAAACGCCCGCAACGTCTCATTCAAAGTGTTATGACAAAGGCTCCTGGGATGCGCCGCCTTGGCAGGGGTCTCCCGTGCCGTATGGTCGAGATGCTTCTAGAGACAGTGAGCAGCAGCATCTCCATTCCCTCCAATGCAGGAGACCATGGATGTGTCCCTCTTCCTCCTCTTCTTCCTTCCTGGCCCAAGGAGTCCTTGGGGCTACCCTGAGTTGATGAGGTGGGACAGTTCACAGCCTGGTCTTCTATTTAGCATCACTCTCACATCCATCACAAGCCCAGACCCAGCAAACACATCCCCACCAGGTGCCCATCTGCAGCTGTTGCTTGAGAAAATGGTTGAAGATCTCAAAGATCTTCCTGTAGGAAGATCTTCAAGGTGGCCTCTCCAGCCACCTCATGAGTTGAACAGCAAGAGCAAGGGGTAGAGACTCACCAATGGTGTTCAGATGAGAAACCAGCCAACTAAACTGAAGTGGAAGCATTAAACTCCTGGGGTGAAAGGGCATGAAGAAGCCTCAGGAAGAAAAGGACCTGCACTAAGAGGGACAGTGAACATGTGAGGTGCCCCCTCAGCTTGTGTTCCTGCATTGACTTCCGTGGTTAGTGTTGACCAGGCCCTTCTTTTTTGATCTGCACACACCATGGCCAAAGTGAAAACCCCAAATAAACCTACCTCGGCCCCCTGCAAAAGTGGCCTGACACCGGCAGGTCTTTCCTTTGAGCCAGATGATGAAAGCAGAAGTTCTTCCCCCTTGGGCTGTGCGGGCATTGAGATGGGGTTCTCACCTCACAGATGGAAGTGGGCCAGCAGCCCTGTCCCCACGGCAAGGAAGATGATGGTCCAGTCCCTCCATCTCTGTAACTATCCACTCCTCCAGCCACCAGCATCATCACCCAGATGGGCAGGATAAGACCCACAGGAGCAGGAGAAGAGCTGGTCCTCCAGCACAAGGAAGGTTTTGGCTCCCCTTCGCCCTCCCAGCCACCTCCCCCACCTCTCTTCCCTTTATGTAAATTGAAAATAACAATTAGTTTATTTTTGCTTGTGCAAATTACAGCTCGCGCTCCCAGGGAGCCGACAGCTGCCAGGGCTGCGCTGAGCTGCGCTCCAGCCTCGGCCTGTTACATGAATAAATAACCTGGTGTTGGGGAGGGGGAGGATGCTCTACCTGCCATCCCCTTCCCCCTCTCTCATCCACAGAAAGGGAGGAAGGAGGAGATTAAAAAAAATAAAAAAGAAAACAAGAATACTTTGGATTTTACTGGGTGGGTAATTAGACACTAAGCTGATGACCTAATTGGGGAGCTTGGCAGGTAGGGATGTGGAGTTGTGGGACCAGCGTGGGGGAAGAGGTGATGCCTGGGCATTGGGGATGATGACACCAAGGAGGGTTGCAATCCATGGGCAGGTGGGACAGCAAAGGGCTGATGGGACCCGATCACCACTGGACCTGAGGACTGACACTGTCATTACATGTTTTCGTTGCCTTTCAGTACTTAAAAGGGGCTGATAAGAAAGATGGGGACAGAGCTTTCAGCAGGGCCTGTTGTGATAGGACAAAGGGTGATGGTTTTAAACTAAAGGAGGGGAGATTCAGGCTGGACATGAGGAATAATTTTTTTATGCTAAGGCAGGTGAGACACTGGCCCAGGTTGGCCAGAGAGGTGGTGGATGAACCATCCCTGGAGACATCCCAGGACAGGCTGGACGGGGCTCTGAGCAACCTGAGCTGGTGAAGATGTCCCTGCTCATGGCAGGGGTGGCACTGGATGAGCTTTGAAGGTCCCTTCACACCCAAACTATTCTATGATTCTATGCTTTCCCACTTGGTAATGTGGCTTGTTTCCCTCTGCACAGACATGGATATGTGTCCTGCATTCTGAATCCCACCTTCTGCATCCCACCTCCTGCACAGTCACACATATGTTTACATGTGCACGTGCACACTTCTGCATGTAGGGATAACAGCACCCAAGAAATTGTCCTCAAGCATGCCTGGAATGAGTTGGCATTACTGATAATTATTGGCTTTGCATCCTCACTGGAGCTTGTGTGGTCAGGGAAGGGTGGGATGGCCAGTGCTGTGCTCCTTCTTGCTGCTCATCTGTGATCCAGCTCTTCCCCTTCTTCCCAGCACAGCAGCAGTGACAGACAACACACCATGACATGGCGTTGCTCTCACAGCCACAGGGCCTGCTGCAGGCGAGAATCCCATATACTCTATCCCCTATCCCATATTTTGTATCCCAAACCCTATATCCTGCATCCCCTATCCTATTTGTCACATCTCTTATCCCACATGATGCATCTAACATCCCACTACCTGCATCCCACATCTGATATTCTGTATCCTTACATCCCGTATCCCACCTCCTGCATCCCACATCCAGTGTCCTGTATACTTGCACCCTATATCCCACCTCCTGTGTCCAATTTCCCACCCCATGCAGCCTACGTCCCACCTCTTGCATCCCATATCCTGCACCCCACCTGCTCCACCCCCCTTCTTGTATCCCATATCCCACACCCATATGCTGCATCCCACTACCTGTGTCCCACATCCAATGTCCTGTATCCATGCATCCTGCACCTCATACCCCACATCCAGTGTCCTGTATCCTTGTAGCTCATATCCCACCTGCTCCATCCCACCTCCTGCATCCTATATCCAACCTCCTGCATCCCACATCCCATATCCAATGTCCTGTATCTGTGCAGACTACATCCCATCTCCTACATCCCACCTCCTACATCCCACCTCCTGCATCCCACCTCCTGCATCCCCCTTCCTGTATCCTATATCCCACCTCCTGTATCCCATACCCATATCCTGCGTCCCACTATCTGCATCCCATATCCAGCATCCTGTATCTGTGCATCCTGCATCTCACCTCCTGCATCCCATATGCTAGCTCCTACGTCCCATATCCTGCATCCCACGTGCTCCATCCCACCTCCTGTATCCCATATCCCACCTCCTGTATCCCATACCTATATCCTGCATCCCACTATCTGAATCCCATTTGCAGTGTCCAGTATCTGTGCATCTTGTATCTGACCTCCTGCATCCTATATCCCACGTCCCACACCCAATGTCTGGTATTTTCGCACCATACATCCCACCTCCTGTATCCTATATCCTGCATCTCACCTGCTCCATCCCACCTCCTGTACCCCGTATCCCACCTCCTGCATCCCACACCCATATCCTGCATCCCACTACCTGCATCTCAAACCCATTGTCCTGTATCTGTGCATCCTGCATCCCACATCCCGCAGCAGCATCATCCCTGGGTGATGCAAACACATCCAAAAACGAAGAGTTTGGGAACAAAACCCAGCTGTGATCCTGTTCACGGTATGCATAGGGGTTTCCCTTGTGCCGGCTGTTAGGAAGGACCTCGGCTCCCAACAAAGTCAGGGGAGATACCAGGATGTGCTGGCTGGGAGAAGGCGAAGGGCTCTAAACTTTGTTAGGCATATATTCCAGCCACAGGGATGAGATGTACAAGTGCCAGAGCAAGCGAGCCCACGAGCTGGCAGAAGTAAATTAGCTCTGTTTTGCTAAGGTGATATATGTATTTTTTATATATATTACATATACATATATATGGTGAGCAGGGCAGCATTTGGCTCCCAGGGACACACGAGTGGCAAGGAGGCAGCCAGACCCAGAGCACAAGAAGGAAGGAGTGTGCAAAAGGCAAATTTCAGCTGAGCCAGAATATAAAGATTAGCCTGAGCCAAAAAACATCAGCTCAAGCCAAAAAACATCGGCTCCGAATGGTGCCCAAGCACAGCTCGCAGCGGGTCAGCCCTGAGAATGGCTCAGAAACAGCGCTGCAAACCGCCAGGAGTTTCGTTTTGTTAGGGATTTATTTTCCGGGGAATTTAATTAACTTGCACTTTTCCACTGCGTGCACCCCCCGCCTCCCCAAATTTGTGTGTGCCCAGCAGCCCACCCCCAGCTTCCCAAGCTTGATCTAATATCTCAGGGCTGGAGTGATCATGTTACCAAGATGTCGGGACTTTGTGTTGAACACGCTGCAGCGGTTGGGTGGCAAATGTGCTGGGTATCGGCATCAATAATTGAGGAGGAAGGTGTGAGGGGGGTACTTGGGCAACGCCGCATTGATCAGCCTCTTGTAGTTGCAGAAAACCCCATTATCTGCAACAATCCAGCTAATTGCTACTTGGGGACAAGATGGAAAACGTGGCACCAGGGGGTGGGTGGCTTTTACAGGGCTTGGAACCAGGCTTGGGTGGAGTACCTGAGGGTGCTGCTGTGTTTGGGATCCAGCATCACCCCAAAAAAATCACCTTTTTATCCCATGGGAAAAGGGTGTAAAACCCATCAGCAGGGACAGCTGGAGGAGTTTCGGCTGTTTCCCAGGTCAACAGTGTCTTCAAGAGCATGTCGAGGTGCAAGTAAAGCTTGAAAACAAAATAAATGGGTTTAAAAAGCTCTGCAGGAGGATGGTAGGGAGGGAACAACATGCCAACCCCCCAGGGCTTGTCTCCACACCCCCACCCCAAAAACAACCACCCCATGGGGTTGGGGGTGAGACCCTGGGGCTGCTGCTTTCACCCCCTAAACCTTCAGGGCCAGGCTGGAGATGCAGTGCAGGAGATGCCCAGGATGAGTGCAGGGGCTGCAGATCCTTGCAAGAAGGAGACTGATGTTCTAAGGTCCTGGAAACCCATGCCGACCCCAAAAAACTCTAATCCCCCCCAAAAGACCAGGAAAAAAAAAAATGAGGAAAACACTTTTAAAAACAGCCAGAGCAACACAAAGAATTCATGCGTCCTCCTCTGACATGGAGATGCTACACCATATAAACATCCGCAGCCCTGCGGCACGGGTGACATGCGCTGACGTGCCACCGGGTCCCGCAACATCCCCCCCCCCCCATCCCAAAAACATGTACTGACATGGTCCGACCATGCACGGGCATCCCCATGATGCTGAACAACTCCTGGTCCTGTGGTGAAGGTCACAGCCCCCCCAAAAGATGCTGCAAAACCAAGCGAGGACCACCCAGCATCCCCCCTTCCCCCCCAAAAAAACCCCTAGTGAAACAGAGGGCTCAACCCTCCTGGCCCCAACAACGAGACAAGTCATAAACCAGCCCCATTTGGGGCATAAACCGCTTTAGCTTTTATTCTTTATTCACCAAATAGAATGAGGGACAGACCCAGGACGGCCCCCCCAGGAGCAATTTGGGGTGATAAGGGTGGCTTGGGGGACCCCAAATGCACCCCAACACTGTGAGGGGGCAGGGGGTGAGTAAAGCAGAAGGGTGCAAGTGCCCTGGACTCCCCCAATCTTTCTGTGGAGTATTCACCATTAACTCATGGCAATAACACCTTGTGCCCCACTCCATTCCCTTGCTTGGGGGGATTTCCAGGAGGTGCTGGTAAAATAATAAATCAGCGTAGAACAAAATAAATAAAAATAATGGTTAAAAGTTACAGCATTGCAAGGAGTTGGGGGTCACATCCCTGTTCAAAGTTGCCCTGGGAAGGTGAAGGATGAAGAGGAAAGGGTAACACCGCAGTCGCCAAAATAATCTGCTCCTGCTGTAGCTACATGGGGAGACGCGGGTTGTGCCTTCCCCACCTTGCTGCAGCGTGAAAAAGGAGAATATAAATCAAAGGAGAACTGGATGGAAGGACTGAGTAGTGTTGGGTACCAAGGCAAGGGGTGAAAAAATAATATAAAATAAATAAAAATAAAAATCAGCCCCAAATTGCTCCCTTTGCTCAGCTGATGTGGTGGAAAGATATCATGGAGCATCATGCCAGCCCCCCAAAAATCCTGCACAGTCGGCTCTGCTGCTCCACTCAGCCCCACCAGGGATGGGAAAGGGGACACCAGCCCCTGGGGACACACAGGACAAGCCCAAGAGGAGCGTGGACCGGAGCAAGATCCAAATATATGTAGGGGAAACAAGGTCTTCGGGATGGTTTGGGGAAAGCGCTGGCCTCAAACCCTTTATTTTCCTCCCCGAACTCAATTTTGTCATGGGGTGAGCAGCTGGAAGCGCTTCCCCCACCCCAAAAAAAGAAATTAAAATGACCTGAGGACGTGGATGTTGGGACAAAAAGTTGGGGAGTAACACACTGAGAAGCTGCAATTCACCCCCCCCCAAAAAAACAAAACAAGGAGAGGAGGTGATATCCTCTGAGACACTGCGCAGGCAACAGGACGGGTTATTTTATGTAGAGAAGGGTTTACTAAGCTTCCCTGGGTCTAAATTAAAACAGGAATAAGGGGTAAACCCCCCCCCCCCCAGAAAACCCAATTTGTACCCAGCTCTGGTGCATCCATCATGGGACAAGGGTCCCTCCCTGCATCCCGGTCCCATCCCAAAAACAGAGCCAGATAGAACTCCGGTTGCTCAAAAAACCTTCTGGACACAATAAAATGACAATTAGTCCAAAAGGGGGAAAAAAATAGAGGGATGAGGTCGGGGGTGCAGAGGAGACAGAGCAAGAGGTTCTGGGGACACAGACATCCCCAAAATCCCAGGGCCTGGGCGGGGGGGGGGTTACATCAGCCTAATTTATGGAGGTGATTTATGGAAGAAACACAGCGCAGTCAACGTGCCGGGGCAGCTCCCGGTCATGTCCGTGCAAAAATAGAGGAGGAAACAAACCCTTAAAATATATATATATAAAGATATAGCATAATTAGGAATATATAGAACCAAGGGCTCAAATTACCCCCCTCAAACCCAGGGCGGTCGGGGAGATCTGCGAGCGGGGCAGCCGTCCCAGCGGCACAAAGAGCGGCCGGGGACACAAACCCCTGCAAACAGTCCCAAAAAGTGTAAAAATACCAACCCTAAAGTTTTGTTCTAGATAACGCACGAGTTTGGTTTGGGGGTTATTTTTTCCTCCACTCTCCTTTAAGTAAAAACTCAAAAAGGAGAAAGGAAAGTAATTTGCTTTACCAATTAAAACATTAAGGGGGCAGCTCATCGGGGCGATGTCAGAGGAGCTGGGAGCAAATTGGATCCAAAGTGGCTTTTCAGCGGCTCTGGGGATGAAGGTCTCTGGGTGTCTTGGGGAGGAAAATAAAATAATTTAAAAGGGGAAAAAAATTAAAACACACAATACCCAGCTTAAAAAATAATTTAAAAGGAAATTTAAAAAGGAAAGAAAAGGTAGAAAAAGTGAAAAACCAGAGTTCAGCGGTGTAGAGCAAATGGTGGTCCCGGGTTCGCAAGTGATGGAGCGACGGGCGATTCATCCCTACGGAGCTCGGGGAGGGTTCCGCATCCGTACCAGGAACCCAAAGGAAGCAGCAACAACCCCCCAAACGAAAACGTGACGCTGTGGGATCCCCCCCGGGTTGAGAGAGAAAAACCCGACCCAAGCTCTAGTTGAATATAAGTTGTTTTTTATCTTGATGCAACATCGTTAAAACCGTCACAAATCGAAACAACAGGTCGTTAAAAACGCTTCGCACGATCAGTACCTAAAATGCACCAGGCTCCCAAGCTCGCTTTGTTCAAAGACCCTTTTTTTCCCCTCCCCAAGATTAATTTTTTTATCATTTTTCTTTTTTAAATAAGCAATTCGTTAAAAAAAAAAACTTATCCTTCGCGCTTTTGCTCCAAACACAATTGCACAAATTATTGTCTATTATTTTGCGCAAGAATGTGCATTTTCTTTCCATCTTTCAACACCGAGGTTAAAATAATACTCCGTTTCCCGAGGGTTAATAAATAAATCTGGTGCATAGTGAGATAGCAGCCAACCGTTTGCAGTCCATATATTACTATATCGCCTCTCAGGTCACCCTAGAATTGTTACCTCTCCCCCCCGCCACTATTTTTAAGAGCATAGATAATTTTAAATCTCTATAAAACAGTATTATTTAACCCAATTGATTCCTGTATATAGTGCATTCGGCTTCTTCCCAACATCGTTAAATTAACTCGGATATTATTTGCATGCTATTACATACAAACTTTTAAGACTCGTGTATTTTTTTTTCTCGTTTTCTAAAGGATTTTTTGTTCGTAAATCACCAAGCAAAATATAGGCTCAAGGAAAAGAAAAAAAAAAAAGGCAGAAAACTAACTAATTTCTACATATTTACAAGGGTGAATAAGTTAAATGTGGCTCAGATTTGCCGGCCGGGAGGGGGGTGCGGGGCCGGGCAAAGCGCAGCGCTGCCGGGGACCCCCCGTAAAACCCAATACAAATCGAATTGGGGGTAAAACACGCAGGATAAAGGGGGAGGAAGAGGAGGAGGAGGGGGGGAGGAAGAAGCCACCTGGATGGCGCTGATGCTCCCGGGGTTTGGGGGGGTGGGAAGCGCCGTACACGTCCCGCATGCAGGCTGGCTCCAGGTCCGCCCTCCCCAAAAATGTCAGGGGAGGAAAACAAACAAAATAATAATAATATATTTTTATACAAGCAGAGGGTTTGCTTTCCCCACGTGGGGTGAGGGGGGAAAAAAGGGGGGGACCCTTCCACCCCAAAGCCCGGGGCTCACATGAAGAAGTCAGCGGCGGGTTTAGGGGCGGCGGATGGGGAGGGTTCCCTCGGGAAACCCCGGCCGGCTAATTTCTCGTATTTTTCTTTGTACAGATCCCTTTCCTTGGCCAAACGGGTCACCTCCTGCTTGAGTTGCTCCACTTGGCTCTGAAGTTGACATTTCTCGTTCTCCAAGATGTGCCGCTGCTGGACCCGCTTGTAGCGGCAGGACTGAGCGTAGCCTCGGTTCTTCAAGGTCCTCCTCTTCTGCTTGAGGCGAATCACCTCCTCCTTGCTGAACCCCCGCAGCTGCCGGTTCAGCTCCCGTACCGACATACTCACCAACTGGTCGTCGGAGAAGCGGTCCTCCAAGCGCAGGTGGTGATGATGATGATGGTGATGGCCGGGGTGATGATGGGCGGCCGGCGGTAACTCCTCACCGCCGAAAGGCTGAGGTCGGAAAGACTCGTAAGCTTGGTGGTGATGATGATGATGGTGAGGGGCACCGATCAACGCTTCCACCGCGTCCTCCGGTGTCAGGTTGAGAGCTTCGGGATTGAGGTGATGCTGATAACCCGACATCCAGTACAGCTCCTCCAGCTGAGGTTTGGAGCCCAGGGAGGACGCTGTGGTTGTTGGGGGACCAGGAGCCGGTTGCCCACCGGGGCTGGGAGCGCAGAAACTGGGCGAGGAAGGCACGGAGGAGCAGGGCGTGCTGAGCGGGGTGGAGGAGAGGGAACCGGCGGGCAGCCGGTGGCACAGCCGCTCCGCCTCCGCCGGTTCTTTCTTCACTTCGAACTTCATCAAGTCGAAATCGTTCACGTATTCAATGGCGAGGGGGCTGGTGGGCAGTTCCGCGCTCATGGCCAGCTCCGAGGCCATCTCAGTCCATGGAGAAACCGGGGGGTGATTCCCCCGGGTAATGCCGCTCACCGAGGCTTGGGGGTCCCGAGGGCTCCGGGAGACTCCTCCGAGCGGGTTACGGGGGCTCTGGCTGCTGTGCAACCGGCTGTCCCGACCGGGCTTTGCTACGGCGTTCAGTTCTGCCCCGGGACCCTCCGAGCGGGCTTCGCTACGGCGTTCAGTTCGGCTGCGGGACTCTCCGACTGGGTTTTGCTGCGGCGTTCAACCCGGCTCCAGGACACGCCGACCGGGCTTCGCTACGGGGTTCAGCTGAGTTCCGGGACCCTCCGATGGGGCTTCAGTGGGGGGTTCAGCCGGGCTCCCGGACGCTCCTGCGGGACTCCGCTCCGGGCTGCAGGCAGACGCCTCCGTCGGGGCTTCGGTCCGGGGCTCCGCAAGGGTTTGAGATTGGGTTTCGGTGCTGGAGCCTCCTCCGGTGCTCGGCTCCGAGCTGCCGCCGGACTCCGGGATCCTCGCAGCGCTCCGGCTGCTCTCCCCGCCGCCGGGGGAAGCGGAGCCCCGTGGATGCGGGACCGGACACTTCTCCAGCACGACTCAGCGGGGCCGGGTTGTTGCCGCTGCCTGCGGCTGATTCCCAATGGCGAGGAACAGGCAGCGCCCTGCCCGCCCCTTCCTGCCTCCCCTGGCACCTGCCCCGGCCCCACCTCCCCGGGCTACGAGCCTTCTCCTGCCCTTCCTCCTCAGACACGGTGCCCGGGGGCGGGAGCCGCTCCCCGCCCGTTCCCGGCGCTGCCGCCGCCGCTACCGAGAAACTGAATGGAACCCGAGCCCTTATATATGGGAGTAAACTCACCCCGGCCCCACCTCTCGGGGCGTGTCCAGTCGCTTTCAGCCTATCAGCGCCGCGATCAGCCGTAGCGATTTGCATATCCCCATGGCAACGCCCCGGGGCAGCTGTCAATCTCCGCGGGGAGAGGGGGTCGGAGCTGCAAAGCGGCCGCTCCGGGGTGAGGGGGGAGCGGGGTCCCGGAGACCCCCCTGCATCCCTCGGGCATCCCCGGTCCCAGCGGCTTCACCCCCGCAGCCCCTACCGACCACCCTGGGCCCAAGCCGGGCTGAGCAAGGGGCGGAGTTAAAATGTAAAATAAATGCTAATTTCCTCCCCCCAAAAAACAAGAAAGACCCAAAATGGGCATTATTGATCCCTATTGATGCAAATCGTTTTTCACACCATCTCACTGAGGCACCACGGAAGCCCCTTCCCCATCTCTGTTTTCCCCAGCCCAGCATCATTCCTGGGGCACGAGGAAGGCTCGCCACCCTTGCAAAAAGCCATATATATATTTATGTATATATATGTATATATATGTGTGTGTATATATATATATATATATATTTCAGATTTTTTAGGTCTTTTTTTGGTTATTGGTGGTTGGGTAGCAGCCACATGCACCAGAGCTGGATCTGCTGAGACTGGACCAGTTTCACCAGCATGGCCACAGCTGTTCCCTACACCAAGGTGTTGGAGGGGAAACTGAGGCACGGGGTGGTCACCATGGAGTTGTCCCACCGAACCCCAAGGGATAACCAACTTCACCCCACTGAGGCCAACGACACCCACTCGCCACCCAGCAACACCCCTGGGGGACCAGGATTGTCCCCAGGATGTGACCCAGGTCCCACTACATCCCATCCTGGTCCCCACAGGGGGTGACAGTCCCCTCGTCCAACTGACAGCCACCCCCACTTGGGGGACACTGTGCCGACAGTTCAAAAGCAGGGATTATTTGGGGTAAATTAATGGCCCCATGTGTGTCCCCTGAGACCCCAGTGACACTGGAGATTGTCCCATATAGGACAGCCTGGGACACAGATACCCCATATTGGTGACTGCAAGGGGACAACAGGACACTCCCTAACTTGAAGGGAGGGCAGAGAAGGGGACAAAAAGGCCATTTTTGCAACCAAACCCACTTTGCATTAGGTGTTTCTAACCCCTATTTGCTTAATTTTGTGACCTCCAAATGCAGCATCGCTGCCCCTGTGCGGTGGGAGGTTGGGGTCCCGCTATGGGATGGGGGGTCTGGGATGCGGTGCCACCTCCCTACCCCTGGCACCGCATCCATCCCTGGAGCTCCTCACACCTTGGGGGCACCCGACCCCCACCAGCAGCTGCCACCCACGATGGGACAAGAGCCACCAAGGGATTAGGACTGGGCCGGGCTCCAATGGGGCCGTCGCTCACCCATGACACCCCCTTTGGGTATTTTTAGCGGGGTGGCCGGGTACAGTGACACGGCCGGGGGAGCGCGGCCGGGCCCTGTGGCATGTCCCCAGCCCTCCCCGCCACGCCAAACGCCGGGGTCGGTCATCTAAGTTTACTCACAGGCGGTCGAGTGACATAACCAGGTTGGTGGCCGCCGGGATGGCAGTGGGATGGCGTCACCGTTCGCTTTTAGAGCGGGGCAGCTCATCTGTCCCTTTAACCCTTCAAGCAGGGCTGGGTGCTGCCTCAGTTTCCCCGGTTGGTTGACGGTGGGTGCTGCTGGTTTGGGGAGTCCTTGTGGGGACACCACCCCATGGTGATGAGGTTCTTGGGGACGCTGTTAAGTGACGGTGTTGGGTTAACGGTTGGACTCGATGATCTTATAGAATAATAGAATCATTTTAGTTGGAAGAGCCTCTCAAGATCACACCATGGTAATTTGGGTTGGAAGAGACGTTCAAGGTTCTTAGGGACATGGTTTAGTGCCAGGGTTGGGTTAACGGTTGGATTTGATGATCTCGAGCGTCTCTTCCAACTAAAATGGTTCCATAAGACCAAGTCCAACTGTTAACCCAACACTGTCACTAAACAATGTCCCCAAGAACACCTACCGTGATGCATCCATGAGCTGGTGATGCTCCACCAGCATCCACAGCACAAATTCAGCGCCAGAAATTATTACGAAAGGGGGAAAAAATCACACAAAGCAGCTGGTGCCTGCGGTGGGACCTGCTATGGACATCAAGGAGGGCAGGGGACAGTCGCCCTGATGACAGGCAGAAAAGTGATGCCACCTCGTCACCTGCTGCCCCGGCGGGGGACCAAGAGCTTGTGCCAGCAGCACCCGCCGCAGGAGGGTTTTCCAAGAAATGTTTACGGTGCCCTCCAAAAACGCTGCCCCGTGTCACCAACCCTAGAGCCAAGGAACCCCCCCACCCGGGAATGTCCTTGCCCTGGGGACACTGGGACAGCCCCACCGTGTACCCACCATGTGCAGCTTCACGGGGAGGATGGAGAAACCTCCCATCGGAGCCCATCGCCGCGGCTGCCGGGGGTGAGGAACCCGTCAGGACTCGGCAAAACCACTCCAGGGGCCGCGTTTATCCCCGCTCAGAAAATTAATCACCCCCAAGCAGCGATTTAACGACAGCCGGCAATAAATTACAATCCTCCCCGGGAAGGGAGCCCCGGGAAGGGGCGGTGGAGCCGCGGCTCTCAGCGAGTTACTCATTGCTTCGGTTAATTAGTGCGGTGTGAGGATTAATCCCCGTTAACCTGCTCGTTATGGAGCCGCGGGTGTGGGAAGCACCGAAGGTCCCGGTCACCGTCATCCCATCCCCGGGGACTTGCAGCATCATCTTCTCTGGGGTGATTGTTAGTGAATTGAAGTGAGATTTTGTTAGGAAGAAACATCCTTTCTGGGATTGGGGTGGGAAAGTTATAATAATTAAAAATCCTGAAAGATTCGGGGGGTAGAGCAGCTTCTCTACCGCATTAGCAGCTCCTCGAGGGGATGGTTGTGCCATATTGTTGAGAAAAGAAAGCAAAGCCACCCTCCGACCTGGGGAAGTAACTCTTTATTTACATATCAAAACACACCAGTTAATAAAAGACATTTAATATCAACGAGGACTATGACATTTCTATCAAAAAACGTCTCGTTGGACACACGCAGGGGTATGAGTGCAGCCTGGGGTGGGGGGACCCGCTATGGTTGGGGGGACACTGGGGATGTGACACCCCAAACTGGTCTCCAAGTGGCACTAAACCCACCCCCGTTTCTGGTTAAGTCGCAGGAACCCAGGGAGGTGAGAGGAATGAATAAAACTGGTTTATCTGAGCATTGTGGTGGCTCTGTCACCCACGCCCCGGCAGGGACACCCAGGTCCCCAGGGAGCCCCCGCACCCACCCGTGTCCCCGCTGATGCCTTTTCCCTGAAGATGCCGCGATCAAGGAGCAAATCCCACCGTTCCTGCTTCTCGGCATCTCCTGGCAAGGGGAGATCTGCAGCTGCTCCCCAAAATTGTGTCTGTGTAGGGGAACGGCATCCCTCACCCCAAAAATCCCCCTGGAAATCGTACCCACGGACGCAAAACCCCATTGTGCCGGTCAGCAGTGCTCAGCTTGGCACAATCCTGCTTGTGGTTGGAGTGACCCCTAAAAAACCCACAAAAAGAGCCGGTTTGGGACTCTCAAGGAAGACCAAAACCCACTGGGATGGGGAGAGGTGGGGGTCGGGGTGCAAGTGGCCATGGGGGACCCCGACGTGCTACTGGAGCATTTGGTGGGAGCTCCACGTTTCCACTAGGGATGCTCTTGGCACACGAGAAACCTCCTTCTAAAACCAAGAGGATGAAGAAGGATGGATGATGCAGGGGGGTCCTGGCACGGGGAGATGGGGGATGATCCGCGCGGGGGCTTTACACCCCATTACATCCCAGCATGGTGACTTGTCACCACTTGTCCCCAATACAGTGGCTGACCTGGATGTGGGCACGTTGCCTGATGGCATTAAAGCTCCTCAGGTCCCCATGTCACCTCACAGTGAGCTGCAATCTCCAGGAGGATCAGTGGGGATCTGAGCATCTTCCCAACCCCGCGAGCATCCGAGGAGCTTGCCTTCAATAAACCGGGCGAAAAGAGAATTTATTGGCGAATTAAGACATTTCAAACAAAACTACTTCCCTGTGGGAATGGGTCGTGTTTCCCCACGTTGCCACGCGGCTCCTCGCCAAAAGAAAGTGTCCCCGAAAAGCAAAATGAAACGAAGGTGTTGCGTCCGGCCACTGCGTCCTGAGGTAGGTGCCGGGTGGTGCCCGGCTCTGCGGTTCCTGAGCTGATCGGCCGCCGCGGGGTCGGGTCGTGCTCACAAACGGGGCTTGATCTGCAGCTGTTTGCCTGGAGGAAAGGGAAAGGTGATGGTGGGAGGTGGGTGACAAACATCTGGACACCCCCTGGGCTTCTCCTTGTGTGGTCACGGTTGGGTTAACGCACCCGCGATGGGGACTGGGGATGCGGGTGGTTGTTCAACCCGGCAGCACCCAATCCCAAGAGCACCCACCTCGGCCGCCCTCCTCCAGACGGGTGTTTTCGGGGTCCGGCGCCAAAGTTCTCTTCCGTTTGGTGCTGCCTGGGAGGCGGAAAGGAAAAGAAGGGGATAAACTCATTGTGGTTGGCTCAGGTCACTGAGGAAACCCCGTGGGATGCGGGTGCGGGAGCGTCCCGAGATCATCCCGCAGCCCCGGTGCTTCGTGATTTAACAGCTGGAAAAAGGGTGTAAAAGCAGCCCCAGAGCGTGCGGTGCCACCAATGAGAAGGATTAATTAGTGAATAAACGGAGGAAAAATAAATAAACCCAACTAATTGCATCCTGGGCCTCCCATCCTGAAGCCCATAGCGATGGTTGGGGCTCCCCCACCGTCCTGCCAGCACGTTGGTGGGGACACATGTCCCCAGTGCTGTGCTCAGCCTGGTTGTGTTGTCCCTCGTCCTTTCCTCAGCCTTTTGGTGCAGATTGGGTCCCCTTGGGGTGGGGATGTGTCTCCCTGCAAGCCTGGAGATGACTTTCCACGTCACCACGGCGGAGATGGAGGTGGCTGGTTGCCCAAATCCCTGAGCATCCTCATCTCCCGCAAGCGGCGCGAGACGCTCACAGGTTCCTTCTTACCACAACAGTGTGTTTGCCACAAAACCAAGTTAAACACAAAAAAAAGCAAAATAAAAAGTAGGCAAACCTTCAAATGGCAGCATCACGACCTGTGGCGGGGTTGGGTTGGAGCAGGGAAGAGCAGAGCACCGGCAAACAAGAGGTAAATTTGGGGGACCAAACTTTTCCATCATCTCCCTGAAGATGCTCTGGGTGATGATTTGTGCTTGTTGGAACACTGGGCCTCCCTCAAAGAGGGTCCCGGATGGTTGGATAAAGCCAAAACACCACAAAGTGTCACCTCTGGGAGGTGACCTCATTGCAGGATGAATCCAGGCACATCCCACGGACCAGGGTGGATGGTGTGAAGTCCTCCTGGATTTCAACCATAACATTGGATGTGTCCTTGTGCAGAGTTTCTCCTATTTTCTCTCCCTGAAGGGCACGGAGAGGTGGTTATGGGGTTCTACCTACCAGACTGAACCACAGAATGTCAGGGGTTGGAAGGGACCTGGAAAGCTCATCCAGTGCAATCCCCCCATGGAGCAGGAACACCCAGATGAGGTTCCACAGGAAGGTGTCCAGGCGGGTTGGAATGTCTGCAGAGAAGGAGACTCCACAACCTCCCTGGGCAGCCTGGGCCAGGCTCTGCCACCCTCACTGAGAAGAAGTTTCTTCTCATATTTAAGTGGAACCTCTTGTGTTCCAGTTTGAACCCATTACCCCTTGTCCTATCATTGGTTGTCACCCAGAAGAGCCTGGCTCCATGCTCCTGACACTCCCCCTTTATATATCTGTAAACATGAATGAGTCCCCCCTCAGTGTCCTCTTGTCCAGCTCCAGAGCCCCAGCTCCCTCAGCCTTTCCTCACACGGGAGATGCTCCACTCCCTGCAGCATCTTGGTGGCTGCGCTGGACTCTCTCCAGCAGTTCCCTGTCCTGCTGGAACTGAGGGGCCACAACTGGACACAATATTCCAGGTGTGGTCTCCCCAGGGCAGAGTAGAGGGGCAGGAGAACCTCTCTGACCTACTGACCACCCCCTTCTAACCCACCCCAGGTCCCATTGGCTTCCTGGCCACAAGGGCCCAGTGCTGGCTCATGGTCACCCTGCTGTCCCCAGGACCCCCAGGTCCCTTTCCCCTACGCTGCTCTCTAATAGGTCATTCCCTACCTTTAAATCCTTTTAAATCCCCCTTATATCAGCATCTGGATGAAACAAATTTATTTTAACTTTCAAGTGCAGATGGAGCCACCGGACCCGGCAGCGTCTGGGGGAAAACCAGGTGTTATTGAAAAATATAATGGTGCCACCTGAAGCGTGATTTACTGCCCTGTCCACTCCTCGGACTTGATAATATATTTCTATTAGATTTCCCTCTTTTCCCTTCCTTCCCCTCGCCGAGAGTGGCAAGTTTCTCCGTCTGCCTGACACTTTCTTAGGTTTAGGCAAAATAAATGTTGATTTTCATCAGGAGGAAGAGCGCTGGAAATCCTCATTCTCCGGCGAGCTTGACAAGCTCAGCAAAAGCCGCTCGGTTTTTCGACGGAGAGCTCGTGATCCAGCCCCGGTTCTTCTCCTTCGGAAGCAGTTCAATCATTGTAATGAAAAAAAAAAAAGGGATTTTTGTTTCTTTCTTTTCTTTTTTAGCCTGGCTTTTGCTAACTAGAAATTATATACCTGGTTGCTGGAAGATGGATTGTTTGGCTGCTGAAATGCAGAGAGGAAACGGGGGGGGAACGGAGCGAAGACGCGTGAGACACGACCCAAGATGGATCACGCCATTTGTAGGATCTCCCATGCACAAAAAGCAGGAAATATCACAGAATCACAGAATGGACTGGGTTGGAAAAGACCTCAGAGATCATCGAGTCCAACCCTTGGTCCAACTCCAGTCCATTGACTAGATCATGGCATTAAGTGCCATGTCCAATCTCAGTTTAAAAACCTCCAGGGACGGCGAGTCCAGCACCTCCCTGGGCAGCCATTCCAATGCCTGACCACTCTCTCCGTAAAGAATTTCTTTCTAATCTCCAGCCTAAATTCCCCCTGGCAGAGTTGAAGCCCATGGCCCCTTGTCCTATTGCTGATGCCTGGGAGAAGAGCCCAATCCCCACCTGGCTAGAACTTCCCTTCAGGTAGTTCTAGAGAGTGCTGAGCTCAGCTCTAAGCCTCCTCTTCTCCAGACTAAACAAGCCCAGCTCCCTCAGCCTCTCCCTATAGGTCTTATGCTCAAGTCCCTTCACCAGTCTTGTTGCTCTTCTCTGGACTCGCTCCAGCACTTCAATCTCTTTCCTGAGCTGAGGGGCCCAGAACCTTTGCTGGGGTGGCTTAAGTGACACCCCCCTTTTCTCCAGGTCCCCCCCCCGAATTTCATTCTCCTTTCCTTGGGATGAAGCATCCGCTGCTCCGTCCTTTCCAGGAGCAGCATCTCCCTCCATCCGAGGTGAGAAACTGCACCGGTTTAGTCCTTTTACAACCTATTTTGGGTTTATTTCATCATCACCCTCTTCAATTGTTTCCGGAATACCTTCAAAATCAAGCGTGGATGCTCTAAAAGCATCTTGGCTCCGTACAACCCCATACCAGAGTCGGGAAGCTAATTACGGTTGATTTAAAAAATCACCTTTTTTTTAATCCTCTTAGAAATAAAAAATCGATATTTCCACTTCTATAATTATATTTGCTTTGCATTGCAAAGCGTGGGTTTCGCAACGCTGCTTGGATATTAGTTAATGAAGTTTCCTCGGGGGGGAAATTGAGCTGTTTCCACTGTTCTTGTCAGACCGAGGCCACAATCACGAAAGAGGAAAATGCCGGTTTTTAAGCCCTAATTCCAGCGACTGGGCTGAGATTTGGAAATTCCAAGCTGGAAAAAACAGCTGGATCGATGCCAAAAGGGATCAGCTGGAAAAATCCAGAGCGTTCTCAGCATCCAAGTGGGGTTTGATGGGTGTTCGCTCGGTGTTGCTGTTCCCCAAAGCCGAATTTGTCGCGTCACCAGTGACTAATAGCCCAGCCCGTGGTGGCTGCTGATGTATGGGTGTTATATTAAGGGTGGAAAGGTGCTAAATGAGCCCTCTTTATTTTACATAAATTAATTCCAAAGCGATGTATCACTGCCACGGCGCCTCCAACGCCGAGAGAGTTTGTTTGCCCAAGTTCCAAAGCGAAAGAAAAATTCTTGGTGACTCCTCGTCGTCAAATGCTGCTTGAGGTTCCTCACCCGTCCTGCTTCAAAACCTTCTCCTTCGGGTTTTCGAGGCTGCTGGAAGGTGCCCGTGGTCTCACTGCCACGTTGGGTGTCATTGTTTGGGGTGTATAATGTCCAAGTGCCACCGCTGGGTTTGTGCAAGGACATGAGCAAGATGTGTGGTGGATTCTCTCCATCTTCTCCACCTCCTGACCTTCTCCACCTCTTCTAATCCCAAGCAGGAGAAGACGTTTCCCACTAAAACTCATCACTCAACAAGCTGCGAGTCCTTTTTCTTTCTGGAAAACCTTCTCCTTTTCGCATCCTCATTCATTTTGGTGTCTTCTCCTTGCCCAAGTGGCCACCACACTCCTGCCCACCCCTCAGTATATTCATCAATGATCTGGATGAGGGAATAGAGTGCACTATCAGCAAGTGTGCTGATGACACCAAGCTGGGAGCAGTGGGTGACACTGGAAGCTGTGCTGCCATCAGAGACCTGGACAGGCGGGAGAGTTGGGCAGGGAAAAGTTTAATGAAATATAACAAGGGCAAGTGCAGAGTCTTGAATCTGGGCAGGAACAACCCCAGGGTCCAGTGTAAGTTGAGGAATGACCTATTAGAGAGCAGCGTAGGGGAAAGGGACCTGGGGGTCCTGGGGACAGCAGGGTGACCATGAGCCAGCACTGGGCCCTTGTGGCCAGGAAGCCAATGGGACCTGGGGTGGGTTAGAAGGGGGTGGTCAGTAGGTCAGAGAGGTTCTCCTGCCCCTCTGCTCTGCCCTGGGGAGACCACACCTGGAATCTTGTGTCCAGTTGTGGCCCCTCAGTTCCAGCAGGACAGGGAACTGCTGGAGAGAGTCCAGCGCAGGGAAACGAAGATGCTGCAGGGAGTGGAGCATCTCCCGTGTGAGGAAAGGCTGAGGGAGCTGGGGCTCTGGAGCTGGACAAGAGGACACTGAGGGGGGACTCATTCATGTTTACAGATATATAAAGGGGGAGTGTCAGGAGGATGGAGCCAGGCTCTTCTCGGTGACAACCAATGATAGGACAAGGGGTAATGGGTTTAAACTGGAACACAAAAAGTTCCACTTAAATTTGAGAAGAAACTTCTTCATGTTGAGGGTGCCAGAGCCTGGCCCAGGCTGCCCAGGGAGGTTGTGGAGTCTCCTCCTCTGCAGACATTCCAACCCGCCTGGACACCTTCCTGTGTAACCTCATCTGGGTGTTCCTGCTCCATGGGGGGATTGCACTGGATGAGCTTTGCAGGTCCCTTCCAATCCCTGACATTCTGTGATTCTGTGATTCTGTGAATTCCCTCAGATGGGGGGGGTAAAAGGACATGGGTCTGGTTCTTGTCCCCACATCCTCTCCCTTCCCACCGCTCCGCATTTCCGAGGATTTAAATATTGCTTTTTGTCCCCAAAACTGTGAGGGTTGAATGTAACTGGAGATGCCCCATGTCAGTGTGGAAGATGCCCCAGCCCCAAAACCAGGGGATGCACAAGAGGATGATTCATTTCCAGCTATAAGAAGCTTTCCCAGAGGGAAAAATGGTTATTTTGATATTTTTCCTTCCCTACCAACTTTCGGACTGACGGGATGTTTGGTCTCCATCACTCTCCTGATGCTACCTGGGGGATTTTATCCTTTCCTGCATCCAGCTGGGCTCAAGAAAGGGGCTTTGCAGCCATCCCTGTGTAAAATGGCCTAAAACGAAACAAAAAATCCCATTTCCCAAAGGAAAACAGGCTAACGAGGTGGCTGCAATTAGCAGGAGTTTTAACAGCCGGACGGTCAACGTTCTGGTTATTAATACAACAAGAATTACCATCCTGTGGCTCGGAGCACCGAGATGCATCCCAGAATCTCCCCGATGGATCCTCAATGTTCAACACTGCTAGGAAATCCTCCAAAATCCCCCAAAATTCCCAAACTCACTTTTCCCCCCCGCCCATTCCCAAAGGAAAAATAACCCTTAACCCCTTCCCAGCCACTTTGGTCGAATCTTTGTTGAAAATGGCTCTTTTTTTCACAGCAAAAGCGCTTGGCTGAGTCACCTCCTGGAGAAACTTGGGTTGAGAGATGCCTTTTTTTTAATGAATTAAAATAATAATTATTTTTTAATCAAGCCCAAGAACAAAAGGCAGGATGGAACAATGGTTAAGCCCCAGAATTTTTCCGCAAATCACTTTTTCACATGGAAAAAGCAGCAGGGGGGATGATGGATCTAGCACTAAATTCACCTGGTGAGACAACGTGCACCAAAATCTCACCCATCTGCTCTATCACTCAGACCTTCTGCCCCTCAGGTGAGGGAAACATCAAGGCTGGGATGTCAGGAGAAGCTTTGTCCACAAGGAAAAATGCTCGGATGTTTTCTTCCTTCCTAATAATGAAATCTGAAAGGGGAATGTGCTGGAGGAGATGTTCCACCACCACCGGGTGGTGTCCATCTCCTGCCATGTTTGTAGAGCTTGACATCTCTGCTGAGATGTTCTTTCCATGTCTCTTCTCCTTAATTCCTTCTTTTTTGGAGGAAAAAAGTCACCAGAAAACCAGCCATGAGCTGCAACAGTGGGAAAAGGGTCTTTGTTGGGTTGAGGGCATGGCAGAGATTATTTGTGGTCTGGTAGTACATGGTGACCATGAGGACATAAGGTGAAGACCACATGGGGTCTTTACTGGTGAGCTGGAGCTTATAGAATCATTTTGGTTGTAAGAGACCCTCAAGAACATAGAGTCCAACTATTAACCCAACACTGGCACTAGTCCATGTCCCTAAGAACCTAATCTACTATCATCATGAACCTCATGTACCTCATCATGATCATTATCCAGAAGAAGACAGGATTTCACCGTCTCGGAGAGCTCTTCTATCTCTAGTTTTCGGGTCACTAAATAACTTAGGGAAGGGACAACAAGGCTGTCCAGTGGTGACAGTTTGAAGGAGATGGGTTTTCAGAAATCCTCAGCAAAGTCTAAAAGCTCTGGTCTCCAGACCCATCATCACAGGTGGATGAGACCCCAAAAATGGGTGAAAAATTCATATGGATGCAGCAGATTTCAGTCCTAGCAAAGGAATGAGACTTGACGGGTCTGAAAATCACCTGCAAATCACTGACGAAAGAGGACTGGAAATGGGCAGGTAGCTCGGTCCAGGCAGAAAGTAAATCCTCAACCAACTTTTGTGGGGTAAAAAATGACGATTTCGAGTCAGAACGAGAGCTCAATTACAAAAAATCAAAGCACTCGTTTGGTTTACTGGAAGTTTCAACTAAATTGGCCAATTTGCAATACGGAAATTAAATGGCAGTGAAGTTTCTGACTTTTGGACCTTCTCAGAACCACTAGGACATGAGGAGATCCAGCCCCAACCTTCAGAAACACCTGTGTTGTCTGTAGCACCCTAAAGCCTGATATATCTTCAAGCCTGATGGTGTCCTGCAGGATCAGGGCTTTTGTAGGGGATGGAGAAGGAGGGGATGGAGGAGAAGGAGGGGATGGAGGAGAAAGAGGGGATGGAGGAGATGGAGGGATGGAGGGATGAAGGGCCACCAGATCTAAGTCATTCCTGCAGAGGAATGGGCTAGGTCCACCAAGGAGTCCCCCTGGTGAGGTCCACCAGCCCAAGTACCAGCCCATCTCTCTGGGATGGGAAGGAAGAACCATGACCAAGAAGAAGATGTTTGAAACCAATATCCAGGGTGGATGAAAACAACCTAAATCTCCCCCACTGCAGGGACCCCCACCAAAAAGCACTCGAACCCATAAGGACCTGCTGACTCAGGAGGAGAAGACGCAATTGCTAATGAACCAGGCACATCCAGCCCATTAACAGGAAACTAATTAGCCTGATACGCATTGTCCTGCTCCAGGGATAGGTGCAGCCCGCTACCTGCAGCTCAATAGATATTTACACTGAAAAAAGCAATTCTAGTAGAGATTTGTTAATTCAGTTATGAAAGGGTTTGGATGCTCATTAATTAAACTCTCCCTGCGCGCCCGATGGAGCGTGAGTTGGTCAGGGGCCGGTGAGGGCAGGGCCCACCAGCAGCGGGATCATAGAATCATTTTGATTGGAAAAGACCCTCAAGATCATCGAGTCCAACTATAACCCACCCCTGGCACTGCCCCATGTTCCTGGGAACCTCATCTCTGCATGTCCAACCCAACCCTCCAGGGATGGTGACTCCAGCACTGCCCTGGGCAGCCTGTTCCAATGCCCCACAGCCCTTTGGGGAAGAAACTGTTCCCCAGATCCAACCTCAACCTCCCCTGGTGCAACTTGAGGCCATTTCCTCTGCTCCTGGCGCTTGTTCCTGGGGAGCAGAGCCCGACCCCCCCTGGCTCCAAGCTCCTTTCAGGCAGTTCAGAGATCAGAAGGTCTCCCCTCAGCTCCTGTTCTCCAGCTGAACCCCCCAGGTCCCTCAGCCGCTCCCATCACACTTGTGCTCCAGCCCCTTACCAGCTCCGTTCCCTTCTCTCAACTCGCTCCAGCAGCTCAAGGACTTTTTTGGTTTGAGGAGCCAAAAACTGACCCCAGGATTTGAGGTTTGGCCTCATCAGTGCCCAGTACAGGAGATGGTTACTGCCCTGGTCCTGCTGGCCACAGTGGTGGTGCTTCAAGCCAAAATACTGGTGGTCTTCTTGGCCACCTGGGCACAGGCTGGTTCACATTTAGCCACTGCTGATCAACACCACCAGGTCCTTTTCCACTGGGCAGCTTTCCAGCCACTCTTCCCCGAGCCTGTAAAGGGGATGCTTTGGGACCCTCAGCACAGCCAAGTGAGACCGGCCGCATCCACCTGAAGGGTTGGAAGCACCAGTTTTCTCTTAAATTCCAGAGGTCGGGGTTGGCTGCTCCAAGATCCGGCACCAAAGGGTTGCCCATCCCCACAGTCTCATGCCCTGTTGTGGGCATCTCTCAAGCACGGGGTGGAGAAGGGGAGGAGATTTACGTTTCCAAAGTTATTCCTCCAGAAGTGAAGGCGGTAAACAAACCCAGAAGCGTTTGCACCTCCACGAATTCTTCCAAAGCCAAAGCGTTTTTGAGCGTGCTCAGCGGAGCCGTTAAAAAAGACTGTAGCGAGCATCTTCCATTAACGTTACGACCGTGAAATATGACAATAAAATGATAGCCGTATGGTCGCAAATTTGCAGCCCGCCGAGTTGCTAGGGGTTTATCGTCACTCAAACGTGCAGAGAGCTGTAAAATGTTTACAGAAAGGGTCGTTTGCAGCTATAAAATCCTCTTTTCTCTCCTAAACAAGGCTGAGTGGAGCCATTTACAAACCCCTGAATGTTCATCGGGGGAGAGGGGAACATCTGTTCTCTCCAGGAGTTTTCAGTGATCTTCTCGAACAAATTAACTAAAATGGGTGCTTTCTAATTAAATTAGCACTCGATTGGAATGGTTTGCATTGGTGCGCTTGCTTACAATTAGCGCGGGGAGGCCAGTTAGGCTCCAGCGCAAGCTATTTAACTGGAAGGTGAAATATGGAAAAGCCCATTACCTGGAAACGGGTGTCGGAGGGGTAGGGGAGCCCGAGTTCCCTCTGGCTCTGCCCTCTTGGATGGAGAACACAAGGAGGTGAAGGATGAGATGCCACCAAGCCCACACATGACAGCCAGAACGCTTGGCTGGAAGCGGTTTGACCTCCCCGTGTCGCATGGATGGACTTTTCAGAGGATGCTCAGAAAGCACCGGTGCCCTCAAATTACTCCTCCGACCTTAAATTACAACCTCTTGCAGGTTGGGAACCCTTCCTACGGGAGGACAGCAGCGGGCTCAACATCATGCCTGTAAACCACATCAACCCTTTCCAGTCCCCTTTTTCTACATCCCAAGGCTGCAACCTCCAACCAGACCCCCCAAGTTGATGCTATTGCCCATATTGGTCCTTAAAGGTCATCTCCAAACCCCCTCTCTCCATCCCTCCCGCACACGGTGCCGCTGTTTTTCTTCGTTCCTCTTGCATTTACCAGTATTAAAAGGGCATTTTCTCAAATGGTGACCGTTTAACCAAGCAATTCAGATCACTCCATAATGATAACCTGTCCTCCTCCTTATTTACAACCCTGACAATTTGCGTGTCACCTTCAGGCTTTACAAGCAGAAACTCAATATTATCTCTGGCACGACGGTGGCAGCGGGGAAGGCGCAGACCCCCAAAACCCATCAGCTTCACAAGGTCTCATCCTGACCTCGGCTCAGCTCAGAACAAGACTTCAAGCTTATAAGCACCAGTCCTGGTGGTTTTTGGCCACCATAGAATCATTTTGGTTGGAAAAGACCCTCAAGATCATCGAGTCCAACCGTGAACCCAACACTGGCACTAAATCATGTCCCTAAGAACATCATCTCCGCATCTGTTCAATCCTTCCAGGGATAGCGACTCCACCACTGCTCTAAGCAGCCTGTTCCAATGCTTGACCCAATCTAAACCTCCCCTAGCAGCATCCACAGTCCCATCCTGCGCCATTTCGGGATGATGGTTCATTAGCAGCCAGGGTTTCCTTTCTCCCATTAGGTCATGGGGGTCTCCAGCTGCTGCTGTGGCCCCTGAGCCCCTTCATTTGTGTGTGTTGAGATGAGACTTTAATTACGGAGTGCACCTCAGCATTGGATACGGGCACTGAAGAGCATCCTCACGCCCGGATTCACCACATACAATCACTGTGTCCCCTTGACAGGGAAATGGCTTTATCATAAGATGATTTTACAACCTACTGCAATTCCTGTCCAGTTTTCCTTTCCTATGGATCGTCCAATGTCTATTTTCCTGATGCTATGTGCTCCCTGGGCAAAGGAGCACAGATGGATGTGTTCCCGACCCCATACTCGCCAGCTCTCCACAACCTTCCTCCCAACATCTTTGGACTGAACCAGCTCCTCCTACTCAACCTCCCACCCAAAACACCTGGAAATCATCCTCCCCAGCACGTGCAAACCAGAGTTAAGAGGAAAGAGACGCCTGCACGGCCAGGACGATGCCTCTGCCCTCTCGACCAAGTTACTCCAGGCTGCCAAGCGCAATCCAAGGTGTTTCAACAGCTTCCTTGTATGCGGATTAATTGCTTCATCTTCATCGCAGTGATAAAAACAACCCGATTAAGTCGCTGCTTTGGGAACACTTCCCTGGCCCCACCGCTGAGACCAAAAGGGAGTTGAACTGGGGCCAAGGAGAGAGAAGGAGGGAGGCACACGGTGGGAAGAAATCCCTGGAAAGGGGAGCCGAGTGCTTCATCCCGTGTCACAGAGAGGAGCTTTCCCAACCGGAACGGTCCCTCGCCGTCTCCACCGCACCGCGGTTCGACAGCGCAATCGCTCGCCCGTGACTTCAGAAATATGTTGCTAATCCTGGGAATTTTCTTCCCGACACCGTTAAGGCATCTCAGCCCTCCCAGGCTCAAAGTGCTTTGCGGTTGAGCCAGGCAAAGCCTTGTAGATCCTCAGTACCCGCTTACGGACAACGGTGCAAATGTCCCAGTGTGGCTTTTGGCGCTGGATTCATCCCTTCTCCAGCGGGATCCTGCTCCAGCTGCACGCTCAGTCGGAGTGAAGATGGATCAGGATGCTCCAGCATCCCAAGTGGAGATTTCATCCTTAATGACACAAAATATTTGGGTTTCTGAGCCACATGTTGTCCCCTTTTCTATTATTGTGCTCAGGAGATGGAGCTGCTGCACATCCCTCCAGCAAAGGCTGGGAAATGAAAACATGAAACAGCATCCGGCTAAAAATCTCCCACCCAGCACTGGGAAGGACCAGGTACAATCTGTGCCTTTCCGTCTCCATCACCTCTGGACACATCCCTGATGTGTCCCAAAGTCCCGTCCCTTCCCACAGAGCTGCTGGTGATTAAAGCTCCCGTGTGGGAGCTGAATTAGGAGAGGAGGAACCAAGGAAAACATTGGAGAAGCAGAAATGCAGCTGACCTCCCCCACAAGCCACTTTGCAGGGAAATAAAGACGTTTCTTCTTATCCTTTCAACAATTTTGCCCTGTTTGATTTGTTTTTTTCCCCCACGGTCAGTTCAGTTTGAAACAGTTGAAACATTTCCCTGAACTTTTCCAAAAGTCAAAAAACCATGTTAAGGCAGAAACTGTTTGCTCTCGTGTTTGTAAGAAGTTTTGCTCATCCTAAAGCTGCATTTTCCAGAAATTTTACTGATTTCCAAAGCCTCTTCCCCCACTTTTTAATGATGATCTCAGATTAACACGGCTCTTCCTCTGAACTTGCCATCTGCAAACATCCCATCCCATTTCCCACCAGGGATGTTTTTATTTCAAATCTTCGAAGCTATTTCACATCTGGATGGATGGTCCAGAAATTGTCCAGAGGTCCTTCTGTGTGTCTATCATTGGATAATTTATAGGATAAGGAAGACGGAGCTGATGACAAAAGATGGGGACAAAATCCCCATGTGTGTGGTTTCAGGAGCAAAACCAGCAGCTCATGTCCTTGTGTGATGCAAATCCCAGTTAGAGCTCCCAGCATAACTGGTTTGGCGACTCACAAGAAACACCAATCCCACCAAAACCCAACGGGGGAATAACTCTCCTGCTCTGTGAATCAGAACAGCCCGGAGCACGTGTGAGCAAAACCAAAGCGAGAGCTTCTTACCTTGTTCATCCTCCAATTCATCCTCATCTTTCTCCTCCTTGCAGCCCTGGTCACCGGGAGAGGATGAGGACTGGAGGGAGATGAAGGACGGCAGCTTTCGCAGCCAACTGGTCGGTGAGGTGTTCGCCTTTTTCCAGAACTTCACCTCTTGCTCCGTGTTGGATGGCCCGGGCATTTCGCCGTCATCGTGGAGCTGAGCTGGATCATTCCTGCAGGAGCACGTGGGAAAACAAATAGAGAAAAGTAAAATTATCCCGCTTGGCAACGCTGAGAATGGCATCAGGTGGGATGGGAGAGGCTGGGGTGAAACAGAGCTGCACACGGAGGATCTCCACGCTCCATCCCTGGCTGCTCCGTATCTCCGATTTCCCAGGACCCAGCTTGGATTCAGCCGGAACTTCTCACTCCCCAGCTGGATTCTTTGCTCTGCGCTTCCCTGCAGCTCTCGGATGCTCATGGAGTTGCTGGACTCTGCAGATGGAGCGGAGGAGAAGAGGAGACGGAGGGAACGGGGAGCAGGGACGGCTCGGAGATGCCCCCGCTGGTTTTGGCTCGGCCCCAGCCTTGCCGCCCTCCTCTGAGCCCAACTAACGTGACACTACAGCTGGTTCCACAGCTCCAAGACGGTGCCAATAAAGGAAAAAAAACCCCTCCCGAGCAGCTTCCAAGCTGGGACACGCTCCCTTCCCCACGGAGGATGCCAGGAGCCGGTCCCAGGACGGTAGGAAGGTCCCTCCCCATCACCCAGCTCATCCCTCCTTACCTAAAAAGAGCAAGGAGTTATTTTACACCTCGTTCACACCGGGGACGTGAGCTGTGTGTCATTCCAAGGCTCTTGTGTCACCCGAGATAAGTTCGGAGAGCCCGCTGAGTGCTCGTCCCCCTCCACTGCCTTACATGGCAGGGCCGAGCATGCAAGCCAATATTTTCTCCTCCTGCTAACCAGGATTTTTAGATTTTGGCTTTTAAAGCCCGATTTCAATTTGGTTTCAATTTTAATTATGTTGGGATGTAGTTGTTTCGCAGGGTACGAGGGCAGATGTGCCAAGCTGAAGAAAATCTGTCTCCCTTTGGGGATGAGGACCAATGCGTCCCTCAGCCCTCACCCAAAAGCATCATCTTGGCCCCGAGAGAGCTCAGAGACCAGCCCAGCATCAAAAGGCTTTACAAAGCCTTTTGTATCTCCTTGTCCATCTCTGCTTCTTCAGGCAGTGAGTCCAGTCCTGATGACATGTCCCTCAAGACCACGCCGAGGGCTCAGCACTGTCCTCCACCACGGATTTGAGGAAGATAGAGGAAGAGGGACGGTGATTTCCAGTTTCTCACAGAGCTATGGATAATCTGTACCTATTTTTGGTGGTAGATTCTCCATCAGGGCTCCACCACCCATCTCCCAGGAGGAAGATCTACAAAAGCCTCAAAGATACCTGGAGGTGACAAAGCCCTGGGTGATAAATTTCTAAGGGTGTGAATCAAAAAATCCTGGTTAGTAAGACACATTGGGTAGAAAGACGTGAACTATCCTCTCTTTTCTCTCCATCAGCTCTGTCTGGAGACATCTCCTTCAAACACGAACCCTGCCCAACCCTATTGCCCGTGGTGGCTCTATCAAGAAGGCACCACAGCAACCTACATCAGCAACACTTAAAATAAACCACCACACTGACAGATACACAGCTGGAAGATGGAACATCCAGACTAGGTTGGTAAGAAGAAGAAAATGGTTTAAAGGTAGCAAAGCTGAGTTTCTTCTGCACTTTCCTACCTGCCTGTCTCCTCCCCGAGCCGTCTCCACTTGGTGGGGGGATCGCTCTGGTCCCCATCTTCAGCCTCTCTTGGGTGACGCTTCTTCTGGGGGTGCAGCAGCTTGCACCGGGCACCTCTGGGGCAGGAACCTTTCTTGGCAAAGTCAGGGCAAACCAGCGTGTGCTTCTTCTTGCACTGTGAAGGGAAAATAATAGAGAAATGTTGGGAAAGGCAGCGAAAACCCCATGGAGAGAAGAGGTTCCCAGAGCTGGTGGCAGCTCTTCAGGTGGCACCAACATGTTGCTGAAGGAACAGAAGAAGACATTGGTGCTTCCTTCTCTGTACCAAAATACAATTCCATGCCAAAATACTTGTTAAAAAATAATCTTCTCCTCTGGGAGATGCTACACACTCACCGACAGCTTTCCAAGTGTCTGATTTTATCGACCCAAACCACCAAAGTCTTACTAGTAATGATCTACCCGCAAGGTGGTGATGGTGGGAGGTCCCAAAGAGGTCAACTGGAAAAGCTGGTTTTGGAGAGGACACGGGATTTCTTGTCCCAGACACACTTGGGACTTGGGGAGGAGCAAGGAAGAGCAGGAATGAAGCATGTTCCATTCAGGACTTCTTATTGGATCACTGCTTGGACCACCCTCCTCATGAAGGTGACCCAAGGCTGGAGTTCAACCCCTTTTTGGCAGCCAGAAGGCCAGAAGATATGCAGATAGGGCAGAGAAGACACCTTTGGGTGTGATTTTACCTGGGTGGTTGTGAACATTGGCCAGGGGAAGCGAGAAGCTTCTCTCTAATCTCCGACTGTTCCCAACACTGTGACAGCAACACCCAGGGATCCAGAGAGCTCATCCCAGCGTATCCCAAGGGATGAGGGGTGGGAACAGGTCCCAGAACCCTGCTCAGCCCCATGATGCCCCGGGTGGACCCACTCCCACTCAGGATGTTCCCTCCAGCACCATCCAGCTTGGCTCTTGCCAGGAGCACAGGCAGGTACCATGTCATAGAATCACAAAATACTTTTGGTTGGTAGAGACCCTCAAGATCATCGAGTCCAACCATTAACCCAACCCTGGCACTAACCCATGTCCCTGGGAAGCTCATCTCTGCCTGTTCAACCCCTCCAGGGATGGTGACTCCACCACTGCCCTGGGCAGCCTGTTCCAATGCCCAAAAACCATTTCCATGAAGAAGTTTTTCCTAATAGCCAATCTAAACCTCCCCTGGCGCAACTTGAGGCCGCTTCCTCTTGTCCTACCGCTTGTTTACTTGGGAGAAGAGACCAGCTCCTTCCATGCCCCAAGCTCCTTTCAGGCAGTTCAGAGATCAGAAGGTCTCCCCTCAGCTCCTGTTCTCCAGCTGAACCCCCCAGGTCCCTCAGCCACTCCTATCACACTTGTGCTCCAGCCCCTCAGCAGCTCCGTTCCCTTCTCTCAACTCGCTCCAGCACCTCAAGGGCTTTCTTGTCATCAGGGGTCCAAAACTGACCCCAGGATCTGAGGTGCATCCTCAGTAGTGCCCAGCACAGGCATCCCTGGCACGACACAACCCAACACATGGCACAACGAAGCATTAACACCAAGATTCATCCCCCTCTTCACCTTTTCCATGAGCAAAGACACAGCCTTGCTTCTTCCCTACATGGGCCCTTCCATGCTTGGGCCCCCACGCTGCAAACCTCCTCGCACAGATGCTCAAATTTTGCACGGGTTTGGCCGAAAACAAGACAAATCCACAGAAAGAGAAACACAATGAGGGTTTCAGCGTGATCGTTCTTGCCTGTTTATAAAAAACGCATCTTCCCAATGACACGGGATGTAGCTGAGCTCCTGCCCTTTTAATGCAATTTGACTTTGGGGGCACGGGAGCAGCTCTCGTGGTGACCTTTGGGATGAAGCGGCAGCCCCGCTGAGCCGTGGGACATCTCTCCTCGAAAGGGCGGAAAGGTTCGGCAGCTCCATCGCCCGGGGCTGATCGCTGAAGTCGGCAACGGAGCAAAGAGCTCGGCGGATGGAGGTTGAGGATGGCGCTGAGCAGCAGGAGGGCTGGGGATCCAGATGGACACAGGGACACTGGCTCAACGGGGGGGACAGTGCGGCGACAGTACCACTTTTCCACTGAAAATTCATTAAAAGACCCACAACATCCATTTAATTCTTCTGTAAGAAGCTTCTATATGAAATCACTCCCTTTTTCAGCTCTGAGATCATCTGCATGGACAAGACCTGCAACCTCCTCAGGTTTATCTTCTCATTCCTCTTTTCCCCACGTGCTTTGCCCAAAGCCATTCTCTGGTCAGATGAACAGTGATGGATGACGATGCCCATCCAGAAATTACACAGCTCCGGTGGTGAGGGATGGATAGAACTGTTGAGCGCGCCGGCACAAGGGAACCACAAGGGAAGTAGAGCAAAACCTCAGGATTTCGAGTTTCATACAACATCAAGCAGCAAAATAGGGAGGGATGGACGCTCAAGGTGTCTGATCACCTTTCTGATTGGCATCAAGGTGACATAATTCCTGTATCATCTTTATAGCTGGGGCCAGATCCAGCTCAACGGCACGGATCTCACACGGTGACAAGCTGGCCTGATGGTGAATCAGATCTACTCCACACTGGAAGGTTCCTAGTCCACCACCACCTCTAGATCTCCATCCATGCGATGACAGCGACACCTTACAAACCTCCTATTAATTACAAACCCACCTGAAGTCGATTACTGCTCATTATCAGCAGGGTGGCATCTCTTCAGAGCCCCTGCCCGTGGATGTGAGATCCGCTCCTGTGTAGCAGTTCCCAGTGCAAAATGGACTTGGCGAGGGGAAGAGCAGGAAAAAAGAGCTCTGGCCTCAAAAAGCTGCATGGATGCATCACCCTCCCAGCTGGTGGTGATGCTGCTATGCTGAGAAATGATGCTATTTTGGGGGAAAAACTGAGAAATGCAGCACCAGAGGGACAGGTTACAAATCCCTGCCAAGGGATGGTGCTACGGTCCCGGTACAGAACTCCAAGTCCATCATTGTCCCAGCCCACGTTTATTGGCTTCACGGCAAAAAAGATACTTAATAAAGAAAACAAACCGTGTCTGACTAATCCCAGGGCCGTGTCCTCAGCTCATGTTTCTAATGGCTTTTCCACGCCGCTCCCGAGCGCTCGGTTCTTCTTCCGTAACGCCGCGTCCATCACCGCTGTTTCGGGGCTGGGATGGTGAGTTTGGAGATCACCTCCCCGCTGGGTTCGGTGGCTGGAAAAGCCCGTTTCTGTTTATTTACAGCAGCTTTTCTGCCAGAGCAAACGTGTCGGGGTTGAGTTGCCGTAAGGTGGTTTTGCTGTCAGCTGGGGTGAAGGCGAGCGGGGCTGCGGGGGTGACGGGCACGACCTCACGCCGGGGACCATCCGATCCCTTCCACCTGTCGAGGTGGCTAATTATACCCCCCCCGTGGGACCCCCGCCAGCCCGCAGGTTGGACCATAAAAAGAGAGAAAAAAAAAAAAGCCTTTGGTCCCTTCCAACAGAGATAAAACTCAGAGCACCCCTAAAAAACCCTGGGGAGAAAGCGCTCGGTGACACTGGGTGCTGATGAGGATGTCACCATCCCACTGCTGCTGTCCCCATCCCAGTCTCTCCCCTCCGGGGTTCCCCCCGTAGCCCAGAGTAGCAGCGGTGCCCGGCGCTGGGACGGTGCCCGGTTGGCAGCACCCATGGCCGGGACTCCTCCGTGGCTGCCAGGGCAGCTCTGGGTGAAATTCAAGGTGCCGCTAACGACCCATAAAGCCTTAAATGGCCCAGCGAGCCCCGACGCACGGGACGGGGACAAGGGGGTTTGCAGGGCACGGCCTTCTTTAGCACGGACCTGGCAAAGGAGGAGGCAGCAACTGGTGCAAGGTCCCGGCTTGGCCTCGAGGATGACGTTAATTAACATTTTCCACGAACGAGCTTGGCAGGAGGTGGCGGAGGGCGGGAGGAAGGTGAAGCTGGGTTACTGGGCCGATCAACATCTACCCACTGACCTTACGGGGTGGGGATGAGAGATCCCATCCAGCTTGGCGTTCTCGGCTCTGCTCCACCAGCAGTTTGCCCAGGTTGAACTTCTCAAGTATCTCCGGGCTTGTCTCTCACCCTCCTGCTTGATCCCTCCTTGCCCAGCGCCAGGGGACAGCAGGTCACAAAAGGACCAGCGGATGGACAAAGAGATGGCAAAGCGCTGGAGCATCTTCCCATCCCCTTGGACCAGTGTCCTTCACCGCAATGGACACAAAATTCCTGCTCGCGCCTGGAAATCTGGAGTGAAAAAACCACCAAGCACCTTCTGGGGAAGAGGAGCATTAAAAACATGAGTTAATCCCCAAAATCCAAGCGCCTCAACTCAAGCGCTCTCTATTTTTCCAAGCCCTCTGCACATCCACGCAGCTTCAACAGAGCTCTTACAGGTAACCCCATCGCCGAGCAGCAGGATTAACCGTCTGGATTGATGTCAGGCTGTTTTAATGTCCCTCTTACCCACCATGTTTCAGCATTAAGTGGCTGTTGGGATGCGAGCGCTGGAGGTGGCGGAGCCGTTTTCTGACGCCGCTCGGAACTGACAGCCAGTAAATAGCTTATTTTTGATGGCTTTTTTATAATTGGGTGCAGATGGAAGCAGCCTTAAAAAAATAAAATCATAATTAAAAAATATATATATTTATATATTCCAGCTCCCTGTCATTAAAACCCGGAGGACAAACACCCAAACATCATCCAGGCTGTGGGATAATGATGCAGAAATTTAGCCGACGCAACTGTCTCAAGGAATTTGCTCCAAAATGGGTTTCTGCCCTCAAAACGGAGCTTGGTGCCCTAGCAAAACGCTTGCAGGGAAGCGATGACCTCTGATGGCCTTCTCCAAATACTCACTAGGATTTGGGATCTACCCAGTGCTCTCTAGGATCTACCGCAAAGCCGTGAATCCTCTCCCTTGGTATTTGCGGGCAATAAACCAGCATTGGAGCTAAAATACCTCCAGAGCTGGAGCAAGATTGGGATGATGTTTCTAAAATCATTAGGAACATCATAATTAAGGGGCAGCAAAAGGGGTTGAAATGGGCAAGAAAAAGCCTTGTCCTTGCAGAATCCATTCCCTGGCACAGTCCAGCCTGAATAGAAATGACCTAAGGGACAGGGTTTTCCTTCACATCCCTTCTCCGCCACCTTAGAACTTCCTCTAAACAACCATCAACTGTTTCCTCGTATCTTGCTGCTCCTTGATTTAAGGGTGTTATTCCTCTGTAATTGGCATTTCCAACATAGTAAAATGATATCGAAGAATGTTGGACCTCCCCAGCGCACATGCACACGACATCTCCATGTTTCAGCTCTGAGCAGGAGCCGAGTACCCTGAGTATTTCCAATGATTTCTTTCCCTTTAAATATATCTTCTCATTGGGGAATTTCTTGTTGCCTGGTCTTGCTCCTTGTCCCCAGCTCCCTGCACACTGGCGAGACCATTAATTGGAATAGCGATGGCTGGAGGTTGGATTATCCAGGCCTGGCTTTTGTCCGTGTCCCATCTCAGCCTGGAGGAGAGCTGCACAGCTCTGACAACACTCGCTGACAGTTTAAGCCAAGATATAAATAGAAGAAACACACAAGCCAAGAGGATAGGGGAGGATCACCCAGCAACAGCGAGCAACTCGGCCAAACTCCAACCCCATAGCACCCGGGGCTGGTTGAGCCACCATGAAAGCAAAGCCACGAATGTAAGGAGGAAGCATCGATTCATTGAATGGTTTGGGTTAGGAGAGACCTTCAAAGATCATCTACATCAAACCTCCTGCCATGGGCAGGGACATCTTCAGCTACATCAGGTCGCTCAAAGCCCCGTCTAACATGACCTTGAATGTTTCCAGGGATGGGGCATCTGCAACTTCTCTGGGCAACCTGGGCCAGTGTCTCACCACCCTCAAAGGAGAAATAAATCTTCCTTATGTCCTATCTAAACTTACCCTCTTTCAGTTTAAAACCATTGTCCCTTGTTTTGGTAAAAAATCTTTTCCAATCTTTCTTAGAAGCCCTTTTTCTATATTGAAAGGCTGCAAGAAGGTCTCCCCAGAGCTTCTCCTCCCCAGGCTGAACCCCCAGCTCTCTCAGCCTTTCTCCCCCAGAGCTGTTCAGCCCTCGGCCCATTCCTGTGTCCCTCCTCTGTCCCGCTCCAACAGCTCCATGTCTGGCTGGTGCTGGGACCCCAGAGCTGGACGCAGAGCTCAGGGGGGCTCAGGACATGGGGGCACAGGGGCAGGATCCCCCCTCCACTGCTGCTCAAGCTGCTCTGGGTGAAGCCCAGGGCACGGGTGGGTTCTGGGCTGTGAGCGCATGTTGCTGGGTCATGTTCCATTTATCACCCACCCCAAGTCCTGCTCTCCATCCATCCATCCATCCATCCATCCATCCATCCCCCAGCCTGTGTTGATACCAGGGGTTGTCCCGACCCACATGCAGGACTTTGCACTTGGCCTTGTTGATCTTCAGAACGTTCACATAGGCTCACTCCTCTGGCCTATCAAGGTCTCTCTGGATAGATCCCGTCCCTCAAAGGAATCAACGGCACTGCTCAGCTTGGTGTCACCTGAAGACTTGCTGAGGGTGCGCTCAATCCCACTATCTGTGTCATTGATGAAGACATCAAATAGTATTAATCCCCGTACAGACTCCTAAGAGACACCAGTTGGTACTGGTTTCCTCTTGGACAGTGATCCATTGACTGTGACACTTTGGATGTGGACACCCAAAAGGTGAATCCCAAACGAAAGAGCAAAGATCAGCACTCAGCCCTGCACGGGAACATCTGCAGCATTCAGGCATTCCCTGCACTTCTTCGTTGACGAACCAGTTTCCATCAGAGATTCTCACAATCTCATCCATCACGTCCTAAAGTCACGATTGACCCAGTTTCATGTGGTGAACCTATCGATGGTAATTTCCAACCCCAAATCATCACTGGTGGGGATGGAGCCAGCCAGACACCCACTGAACATCCTCTACAGAGTCACTTGTATCAGGGATGATGACGGGGGCTCCACCACATACATAATTCCAGGTGGCTCAGGGAAGGTGTCACCCACTACGCATGGGACGCAGAGACCGTCTGACCAC
This sequence comes from Streptopelia decaocto, assembly GCF_964273445.1. Classification (NCBI taxonomy): domain Eukaryota; kingdom Metazoa; phylum Chordata; class Aves; order Columbiformes; family Columbidae; genus Streptopelia; species Streptopelia decaocto. The sequence continues at coordinate 1,930,146 of NC_138655.1, read as the reverse complement.
GGAGAACAGATGGGAACGAAGGGAGATTCCAGTATGGGAAATAAGATGAAATCTGCTCTTCTTTGCCTTCATCTGTACAGAAGTTCAGGTTGAAATCAAGAACTCTCTTCCTCATCAGTATATTCCCACTTTATACCCATGATTCAGTGACTGCTTTTCCCTTAAACTTCCTAATTTTCATGTTTGGGAACGCACCTTCTTCTACAAAGATATTAAGAGAGAAAATTGCAGACCAGTATTATCGGCACTATCATCACGTAGTCCAGGCTATTAAGCAGTTCAAGTTTGCACTGATAAGCAACATCTTTAACTTAAGCATCTGAATGCTGTTGAAGATACTACAGTTAAATTAAAGTAGCAATAAGAACGTTCATTATGCCATTACGGAGTACGGTAAATAAGATGCAACTGGAAACCCACAAAGATTTCCACAGCGATACATGGGTAGGATCAGGCATGGAAGAAAGTTGATGAGTTTTAAACCTTCTCTGCAGGCTACGAAGCATTTTCAACAGAAAACTCCCATTGCAAGTACTGAGATTTATCACTACCAGTAGTTCGGCCCTTGTCACTCAGAGGAGATGGACAAAGACTCAACATCCCCATAGAGCAAACCCAGACAGAGCTCAGTCTGCTCAAATCCAGCTTGGCCACCATCCATAGAGACAGAGAAACATAGAATCATTGTGCTTGGAAGAGACACTCCAAATCATCCAGTCCAACCATTAACCCAACACTGGCACTACCCCATGTCCCTGAGAACCTCACCTCTGGTCTGTCCAACCCTCCAGGGCTGGTGACTCCACCACTGCCCTGGGCAGCCTGTTCCAATGCCCAACAGCCCTTTGGGGAAGAAATTGTTCCCCAGATCCAACCTCAACCTCCCCTGGTGCAAATTGAGGCCGTTTCCTCTTCTTGGCCGTTTCCTATCACTTTTTACTTGGGAGAAGAGACCAACCCCCTCCATGCTCCAAGCTCCTTTCAGGCAGTTCAGAGATCAGAAGGTCTCCCCTCAGCTCCTGTTCTCCAGATGAACCCCCCAGGTCCCTCAGCCGCTCCCATCACACTTGTGCTCCAGCCCCTCACCAGCTCCGTTCCCTTCTCTCAACTCGCTCCAGCACCTCAAGGGCTTTTTTGTTGTGAGGGGCCCAAAACTGACCCCAGGATTCAAGGACTGGCTTAACCAGTGCCCAGTACAGGGGGATTTTATGAGCAGACTCATTACTAAGTCTCACTATTATTTTTTTTAATAAACGTTTTACTTAGTAATCAGTTTGTCGACTGAAGATTTCTACTACACATTATAGGAATAAAACAAAATCAAGCAGGCAACTCTAGCACCCAGAAAACATCTGTCAAGCAGAGCTAAAATAAAAGATAAATGAAGTGAAGTTGCTATTGTCATTGATTTTCATACAGCTGCAGTGGACTATAAAAGAGCTATCAAACGCAGTGCTTGCCATCAGCTATTTCTGAACGATGGGAGAAGGTAATCCACAAATCCCCTCTCCTACACAAGGGGCTGCCCCACTGCCCAGCAAAGCCAGCATCCTTTATCTCCACACCATAGGTGATGGGTTCTGTGGTGGCCACCACGACCACCTTGGACAGAAGTCCAGGTTGATCAGGAGGCTGGAACACCTCTCCTTGGAAGAAAGACTGAGAGAGCTGGGGTTGGAGAAACCTAGAGAAGAAGAGGCTCCGGGACAACCTTATTGTGGTCTTTCAATATGGAAAGAGGGTTTCTAAGAAAGACGGAGAGAGATTTTTTACCAGCAAGAGGACAGCGCAACAGTTTTAACCTGAAAGAGGGTAGGTTTGGATTGGACATTAAAGAAGAACATTTTTATGATGATGGTGGTGAGAGCCTGGCCCAGGTTGCCCAAAGAGGTGGTGGATGAACCATCCCTGGAGACATCCCAGGCCAGGCTGATCGGGGCTCTAAGCAACCTGATTTGGGTGAAGAAGTCCCTGCTCATGGCCAGGTTTGGACTGGATGGTCTTCAAAGGTCCCTCCCAACCCAACCCAACCCAACCCAACCCAACCCAACCCATTCTATGATCTGATGAAAGATGGACGTTGAGGGTAATTACAGAGCTGGGAATCAGCCAGCAGCTACACTGATGAATGTGCATGGGCTCCTTGACGACTCTACATGCTCAACACAAAGGCAACCTGGCTGGAGGTCAACCTGGAACCAAAGGAAGGGGAAGAAAGACCCCGAAAGACCAACATCTGATGGCTTTTGTCTGTGAGAAAAAAAAAACTATGATGTTTTACCCAGCAAACAACAAAAATCAGCTGAGAATATGCAATATGAATGGTGTTGATCTTCACCATTCTGTGATAACAGATTAAGGGGAACAAGGACCTCAGGCTGCCGCTCTCCGTCGCGAACCGAACCCAAAGACATGTAACTGTTGGGTGGTGCTAGCACAGCTGATGTGCGTTTTCCTAAAGAAATGTGTTAAATTTAATGTATTAGACACATGAAATAAGCTTATGGTGGGAACCTGTTAAACTTCAACCAGAAAAGAAGAAAATAACCAACCTAACGTGTCATGAGACCAGAGAAACGCAAATGAGAACAAGGCATCGGCTAAGAAAAAGTCCCCGTGTTTAAGTTTTCTGCAGAAAAATCAAGCAGCTGCCACTGTGAAAGATACCACAACTACATCTGGGGACAGAAAATGATGTTTCCTAAGGAAGCGGCACTTCCTCAGGCAGCGTGTGCTGACCAGACCTGCCCCTGCCGCTATGAGCATTGCTGATATTTTACGTGGATAAGCTGTAAATCACAGAATCACAGAATAGTTTGGGTTGGAAGGGACCTTCAAAGCTCATCCAGTGCCACCCCTGCCATGAGCAGGGACATCTTCACCAGCTCAGGTTGCTTGGAGCCCCGTCCAGCCTGGCCTGGGATGTCTCCAAGGATGGGGCATCCACCACCTCTCTGGGCAACCTGATCCAGTAAATCAAAGCTCTGGTGAAATGCTGTTGGATGAGCAACTCAGCAGGAGCAAAAAGATGGATTTTAGGAGTCTATCAGGCTGTTTCAGTGAAGGTCAACCATGAGCATCCCTGCTGTGATGGCAGGTTCTCTGGTCAAGCTCCATCGGCAGGGACAGGGCAGGTCATTCATACCCCAGAGCGATGTGTTGCCGGCAAACACTGGAGCACAGAGCCCCCCTTTCCCCATGATTTATTCCAGTACATCTCCCCGTGCATTTTCACCGTAGCCTCGTTGTTTAATCTCACCGCGTCTTACTGCTTAATAGTCCCCACGGGGGAAGAATTTACCCACAGGCTTCAAGGCAGCTGATGGAAACGATACGAAGAGAAGTATTTAATGCGGCGCGCTCGTTAATGTACACCGTGGGGGAAAAGCTTATTTAATACAAAACAATTTTACAGATGCAGCAGTTAAGAGGGGACCGGGCTGACTCGCTTGCCTTTGCTCCGACACGCTGCGAGAGCTGGAGGACGGCAGCACCACAACCTGCCTCAGCCACGATTCTTCCAAATACAGTTTATTCTCCAGCAAGTCATGTTTTGTGCCTGTCAAGCAAATCTTGATCCTTGGGGTCACCTATAGATGTGACACAAGTGCTTGCTGTAATTCCCAGGTCCAAGCTCTCAGCCACACTGCCATCTCAGCCCATGGCTGGCGATCAACCATGCGATGGATATTATGTTGGACATTAGGAAAAGGCGGGTGCTGGAGCACTGGAACAAGATCCCCAGGGATGCGTCATGGCCCCAAGCCTCACAGTGTTCAATAAGAGACCAGACAACGTCCTCAGACACACGGTGTGAATTTTCAGGTTGTCCTGTGCAGGGACAGGAGTTGGACTCAATGATCCTTGTGGGTCCCTTTCAACTCAGGACATTCTATGATTCTATGATCATACATCACAACAGCTGCCCGACCTAACATGGATATTATCACCCTACGAGCTCCTTTGGGCTGGTTATTATTTCATATTATTTTGTATTATTGGGTATTTTTTCAGGAGCCAAGCACGGGCACAGGAATGAGAGCAGCTTGGCAGAAACAGATGAGAGGAAACAGCCTCAGGTTGTGCCAGAGAAGTTTAGATTGAATCTTGAGAACAATTTCTTGCCCAAAGAGTTGTCGGGCATTGGAACAGGCTGCCCAGGGCAGTGGTGGAGTCACCATCCCTGGAGGGGTTTACAAGATGTGTAGATGAGGTTCTTAAGGACATGGTTTCATGCCAGAGTTGGCTTAATGGTTGGACATGATGATTTGATCCAACCAAGTCTATGATCCAACCAAACAGATTCTATGATTCTGTGCTACCGTGGCTTCACTTGATAGTGCTGCTACCTCATCCCTTGTGCCCAGCAGCCTCACCCCATCCTCTCCCAGAGAACTTGTGCCTCAAATTGAGACATAGGCACTACGACCCGTATGGGAAGAAGAACGGGGAACTAGAGAAGAGCTTTTACCGTAGAGCAGCTCATCAAAATGTCTTCGGAAAACCCTGGGGAGCACCTGCAAGAGGCCCCAATTTCTCTCTCTCTTCCCACTTCCCCCTTAAGGCTTCCTCCAGCGCAGGTGACCAGCCCAGAGGGACCAGCCTCACCCAGCGTGACTGTTTCATGGTGCCGGAGAAGGTCAGGGAGCTCCAGGCAAGATGTCAGGGAGATTTCCACAGTGGGCATCTCTTTGTGGCTTTCACTAAGACATATATGATGTGTTTAGAGATGATTCAACTGCAGTTATTCTGAGCCGTATTTCACCAACTTCTTCACCAAGCTGAACTTGCAGGTTCCTCCACTCCCTTTAGGAAGCTGTAGGTCAATGTGCAAATACACAGGTTGGAGAAACTTCTCAACCCATGACCAAGGAACGGGTGAGGATGCTGGAAATCAAAGTTCCGGCTCTACTACCTGAAAATGATTAATATTTGGGATAACGTTCTCTTAATGAAGGACGTAGTCATGCTGTTGTAGAGGAAGAGTGGAAGGACCTTTGCCCTCTAGAGTCTACGTTCCTGAAAAAGGGACTTGGGAACACAAAATTAAAGCTTTCTCCCTTGTTCTAAGTTCCTGATGAAGGCAGAGCAGACCAGTCTCGGCATCGTTTGGAGAAAGAGCTCGCACAGCTGGAGTTACAGCCCATCGGATGGGTCAAAGGCCGATCAACGCGGCCTGAGCATCCTGCAAGACATCTAGAAAGTACTTAAGAGGCAACACTGCAAACGACACGTCATAAATTATGGATAATAATGGACATTTTTTATGAAGGTCTGATAAAAGAAATCGTGCTTCTTCGGGGGAGCACAGAGAGGAAAACACAAGGGGGAGAAGAGCCCAGTGTGCCAAACTCCAGCACTAAACAACCTAAATTCCTAATTACCGGCCATCCTCGTTTGAGTTTTTCCTCCGAGGATGCTACGTTGGCATCATACACCTTTGCCGTCTGCGCCTTTCGCGGTTCAGACCGCGGGCAGACGTTCCTCGGACAGGGAAAAGCAGAACGAGAGAAGATTTACTCCCGTCCTAAATTATTCAAAAGAAAAGGGACTGTGCATCTTTAACAAGCCATCGTTTTATGAAGCAAGGTTAACATTTTTACTTGATTCAGTAGAATATTATAAACTCTCCGGGGTCCATTTGAGGACTTTCTACTTTGAGCAAAGGAACGGACTCAGCACTTTTTATATTATTTAGAGAATAAAATTAACCCTTAATGGCCCAAGCTGGTATTTCTCCTCCCCAGTTAAATATGGCCCGCTCAGCAATTTCTCCCCATATATAATTACAGGCTGCTATCCATCATCTGTAGGAGAATGCTTTTCTGACACGCTAAAAGTGACACGGTAAGCACTTTTACTAATAGAATAAATATTCTAAATATCTCTTTTATATTTTCATTTAAATTGGAATATTTTAAAGATAATTGTAGGGACCCTGCCTGCGTGGCTGGTGCTGAGCTGGACGGAGGCGGCAGGATGCCCGTGTTTTCCTTCGGAGGAAACGTTTATCCTGCACGCAGTCTCCTCCACACGCCGCCGCAAAAAGTAATTAGGCACAGACTAATTTATTAGCCTTTCCCTCCACTCTTGCTGATGTCCTGCTTTCCTAAAGTTCTCACTTTGGGCTTTTTTTCCCCTTTCGCCTGTTTTTTTGCTCTGTAGCAGTTTTTCCGCAGGAATGGATGGGTTTGCCTTACAGAAGGTACCGTCCGCTGGTGTGTTTGGATTTTGGGGGTGATGGGCGCTGAGCAGCTATGGCTTCACATGTTGGGTTGTTCCTCTATCAACGAGAGCTTCAGCAATGGAGAAAAGCCCTTTGGGGATCCAAACATTCAACTGCTCATCCCAGGAACTCCCCCAGTGAAAAGCAGCCAAAACCACAAGGGAATTGGAAAATTCCAGGAGCAGAAAGTCAAAGCAAAACCATACTTAGGTAGACACTTATTCACACATTTTCTAGTAAATGCTATAAAATAACACCGTTCCATAGGCCCGCTGGTGCGTATTTGGGATGGCGCCCTGCAATCTGGCAGACTTGAGGAAAACAAAATGGTTGTTTCATTAGTGGCTCAATTTTTTGGCTGAAAAGGCAATTTAAAGCAAAGGTCCTGGTGTGTTTTCAATGTGGTACCTGGAGTCTCCAGCTCAAGGAAAAGGCTTTAATTGTGTCCTCCTGTTCTCTTGCTGTTGGCTCATGGAAGCGGCTCAACTAAGCCAGGACAAGACATTCATAGATGTCTTCTTCCATATCCAACACATCCTAGAGGTGACCAGCAAACTGCCCAGAGAAAAGCGGGCCGAGAGAAGAGGATGGGTCCTCTCCTTCAGTTGGTCTCATAGAAATGGGCCAACCATGCACAGCAAATCATCGAATCATGGAATGGTTTGGGTTGGAAGGGACCTTCAAAGCTCATCCAGTGCCACCCCTGCCATGAGCAGGGACATCTTCACCAGCTCAGGTTGCTCAGAGCCCTGTCCAGCCTGGCCTGGGATGTCTCCAGGGATGGTTCACCCACCACCTCTCTGGCCAACCTGGGCCGGTGTTTTATTACCATCAGGGGCAAAAATTTCATCCTTATGTCCATCCTGAATCTCCCCTTCTTTAGTTTAAACTCATCACCCCTTGTCCTATCACTACAGACCTCATTAAAAAGTCTGTCCCCACCTTTCTTATAAACCCCCTTTAAATATTTTAAGGCCACAAGAAGGTCTCCCCGGAGCTTCTCCTCCCCAGGCTGAACCCCCAGCTCTCTCAGCCTTTTTCCCCAGAGCTGTTCAGCCCTCGGCCCATTCCCATGTCCCTCCTCTGTCCCGCTCCAACAGCTCCATGTCTGGCTGGTGCTGGGACCGCAGAGCTGGATGCAGAGCTTGGGGGGCCCAGGACATGGGGGCACAGGGGCAGAATCCCCTCCCTTGACCTGCTGGCCACAATGGTCAAAGGATGAGCAGAAATCCCACCCCATAATCCACCCCAGAAGAGAAAAGCCTGATAGCTTTTCAGAAAAATCACAGAACCATTTTGGTTGGAAAAGACCCTCAAGATCATCAAGTCCAACCATTAACCCACCCCTGGCACTAACCCATGTCCCTGAGAACCTCATCTCCATGTCTGTTCAACCCTCCAGGGATGGTGACTCCACCACTGCCCTGGGCAGCCTGTTCCAATGCCCAAGAGCCCTTTCTGGGAAGAAATTGTTCCTAATATCCAATCTAAACCTCTCCTGGTGCAACTTGAGGCCATTTCCTCTTGTCCTATCACTTGTTACTTGGGAGAAGCAGCATCACCTCCGTAAATCTCAGAGTCCACCTTTGCCTTGTTCAAACCTCATGGCAAATTGACTGGCTGCCCCTTCTGAACTACAGCTGTTTGGGGACTCTGATCTGACAGCATCGCTGCTCTCGTAAGTTTGAGATGGCAGTTGGAGAAACCAAGCGAAGGTGGCCCGTATCTTGGTCATGGGACCCAAAAGAAAACCATGTGCTTTATTAATGAAAGAGTGGTTCACACTAAGAGGCAAAAATATTCCTAAATTAATAGAAAACAGCCAAGAGGAGTCAGATAGGATGGTAGTTTTGATTCCCTTAGCCAAGAAACAAGGAGAGGTGAGATCCTCCAGCGTGGCTCCGCACCAAGGAACCAAGTTTGCTGCCATCTGCTTCTCTTACCAAAGAAGTGAGGAGCCACAAGATGTCAGATAAACCTCAAAATTCCTTTTTTTTGGCATGTAACAGCCCTAAAATGCCTTTTGAAAACCAGGTCCCGCTCCAGGAAAGCTGCTGGCTCTTGAGCTCTGTGTGTTACATGGGGTGCTGTAAGCTCATGGACGAGGTTACAACTCTGCTCAGGGTGCACATCAAGTCCCTGTTGGTCTTCATTGCATTGATCTAAAGCAGAAGACCCCCAAGAGCTGGAGGTGGGCTCCACAAAGCCCCCAGGTACATAATTAGGCACAGCTTGAGGCTCAGTTACTGCTAAGACTGAGCTACAAGATCTAAGGCTCAAGTTTTAACCCGTTATGGAGCCAGCATGCAAAATATGCTTAAAATATCTGTGTTTCTTCTAGGTAAACCAGGGACTTATAAGCCTTTTCCTTCGTTTCTCCCCTACTTAACTAAGCGGTTTTCAGGGCAACCCAGGGAAGCTTCTCCTGGGGAACGTCTGGCACAACGTTTGCAAGCTACAACCTTAGATTTGTTTCCTTTCTTTTATTGCTGCCTGCAAAGCAACCAAACCACTTTGCCTGTCACCCTTTGGAAAGGCACAGGGCTGCTGCTCATCACACCCGGGTGTTCAGCAGCTTCGGTGCCGCAGCTCGCGTGAAAAACAGCTTGTGGCTTCAGCAAAGGCGCATTCAGCCCAGGACCCCAAGAGCTTGGTCCCCTCTTTACCTTTTCTCCCATGGGGCAATAGCCTTTGAGGAAATCCTGGCATATTTCTGCCTTCCTGGACACATAGACGTGGCTGTAGGGACAGTTGCTGTTGCTGCAGATCCCCTTCAAGAAGTAGGAGCACACCGGCATCTGCAAGGGCAGAAGATGAGAAATACATTAGTGCTCCCCCCTACATGTGATAAGGAGCCATTCCAACCCCCAGAACTGAAATAAAACCGTGACACGTGTAAAATAAATATAAGCCTTTTGCCAGCTGCTGATCCCAGGGGTATTTTTAGCTCTTCTTTTGCAATGCAGCTCTTGGACATTCCGTGGTCCCAGCGTATATATGCACAGGGGGGTGAACACGCTTGCATTAGCATCCTTCAGGATGCTGGAGTGAGGGCGGAAAGCATGAAACTGCCAGCAGAAAGAAAACAGGCTCTGTACGGCATGAGAAAGGATGGGGGAATCATAATGTATCACGGGGGCTTTGCTGGCACGGTGCATGTGGCAGGTTCATCTCCTACTGATGCTCCCAACTAACCTTGAAGAGGAAAGAAGGGGCAAAAGGCACTAAGGTGAATATATTGTCACACGGACAAGGACCAAGAACACCCTTCCCAAGGAGAGATGTGATGGGAACACGTCCCGGGGCGCTGGAGGAGGGATGATCCATGAGGGATGCTCCATGAGGGATGTCCCAGGAGGGATGTTCCGCAAGGAACTGAGGTGCTGAAATGACCCTACTACCCTTGAGATTGTAAAGAAGATGTATTTACACGGTGCCGGACACACGGGGGATAACTCCACCCAAGATGTGTGTAAATTTTCAGTAGCTGTGAGCTTGGTTAAATGCAGTAAAGTGTTATATATTCATGACAGCTTTAGGAACGCCTATACATATTCATAACCTGTCCCCAAGGGGATGGTTCTTATTACAATGAGTTCCAGGAGACCACTTCCATAGTCTCCACCTCCAGCTCCTCCTGGTTGCAGCTGCGCAGTGATCATGAACCCAGGTCCCCTTCTCTGTACATGGTCGCCTTTGGTCCACTGTGATGAGTTGGTTGGGACTCAGACTGCTGAGCTGGTTAAAACTGGCGTATCTCCTGTCCTGTGCCCAAGTTTCTGTTATCTAGTTCACCCAAGGATGTACCCAAGGATTTTTATCTTTGCAAGGCATCAGCGAACTCCTGTTTCTCGTACAATAAGTTACACAAAGCTAAGCAAGGCTAGGCAATAGTGATGTGGGCTAAGAGTTAGCTCTCTGTTAGCTCTTGAAGTCTTTAAGTGTGAGTTCTTTAAGTGTTGATTAGTTAATTGTTAATTCCATGTATAAGAATGCTCCAGGAGGGATGTTCCACAAGGGATCATTGAATCATAGAATGTCCTCAGCTGGAAGGGACCCACAAGGACCATCGAGTCCAACTCTTGTCCCTGCACAGGACAACCCCACAGGTCACACCATGTGTCTGAGGACGTTGTCCAGTCTCCTCTTGAACACTGTCAGGTTGGGCTGTGACACCTCCCTGGGGAGCCTGTTCAGTGTCCAGCACCCTCTGGGTGAAGAACCTTTTCCTAATGTCCAACCTAAATCTCCTCGGCACATCTTCCTGTCATTCCGTTGGGTACTGTCATTGGTCACTAAAGAGAAGAGATCAGCACCTGCCCATCCTCCTCCCCTTGTGAGGAAGCCGTAACCCCCATGAGGTCTCCTCTTAGTCTCCTCTTCTCCAGGCTGAACAAACCCAGTGACTTCAGCTGCTCCTCATACGGCTTCCCCTCCAAACCCTTCGCCAGCTTCGTAGCCCAGGAGGGATGTCCCAGGAGGGATGTTCCAGGAGGAGTGTTCCAAGAGGGATATTCCATGAGGTATGTTACAAGAGGGAGGGAAAAGAGGAGGAGAACCCGAGCGCGGTCTCACCCACGGAGCACAGCCCCACTCCCACCGCTCCTGAGCCTTAGCAGCACAACAGCCGAGACGAGGAAAAGCAAACGAGCGAGGATCCTCATCATCCTCCACCCACAAACTTCACCTTCTGCCAGCCGTTATAATTAAAAACAGATTACCCGCCTGCTGCGATATTTCAGCATCCTTAACTCACCGGCTACCGCAGGCAACTTCCTGACCCGACTAAGCAGCAGCGGACGGGAACACGAGTTTCCCGAAGCCGTCACGACGATCCGGCTCCTCCTGCTCGATCCCTTTTTGCTCGTCTATGCGCCGAATTTCCTTACGGACCAGCGCAGTATCAATCCCTCCATTCACTGGCAGCATCTTGGTCCTGACGGTTGGAGCGTCCCCAAACTAATATTTACAATCCCACAATAACCACCGCTGACGTTTATCTGGAAAAAATCCCTTTCCCTGAAGGGCACATGAGGGTTTTAACTAAATGGGCTCACTTGAGGCAAAGAGAGAAATCAGGAGGAGGAGGGGGAAGCGGAGAAGAAAGAAAACAAAGGGTGCTTTAAAAGAGAAGAGTTTATTTTTAATTGTCTTTTAACTGCAGACATTAACATAAAGGACAGGGCTCTGGGGCTATCTTTTTTGGTGGTGGTGGTGTGACCGTAAATGATTCCCTTAATGTAGTTTTTGATATAGAGCCCAAATTAGCTCTAATAAAAAGGGATAATAAAGGCAGCTCTTCTACAAAAATAAACTCCTCCTAGCTGTCAAGCCTGAGCCATTATCAAGAGGAAGCAGCACTCTCATTTCAATTAACCTTGTTTGCACCCCACTACGTCCACACAAATAACAATAACATTAATTCAAGGCACTGGTGCGGTGCGTCCGTATTAGACAGCTTTGACTATGTACACGCTTTGGAGGCGGCGGCTAATGAACCCGAAACTCAACGTGAATTTCCAAATTGCTCACAACAGAGTTTTGAAGCTCTATTAGGGAGAAAAATGCTGATTCTTTGCCGAGCTCCTCAAGGGGAAAAGCTGTTGTAGCAGCAGCGGGTGGTTGCCCGAGTCCTCGCCTCTCGCTAACCTTCGCTCACAAACCCATTCATTCACATTCACCGGTTGCTCTCAAATATCGCGATGTGACGGCGGCTCTGCCCTGTCATGGAGAGATTCCCACTTTGATAGATGCTCCATCCCCTCCAAGACAAAAATCCACAGCCACCAGCCTTCCCTCTCCTCCAGGCTCCTTTTTCCATTGCCAGATGGGTAGTTTGGCTTTTGAAAGCATCTGCAAAGCATCGTGTCCATCTGGAGCAGCTCGCTGTCCCCAAGAGCATCTTCTGCTTGGAGTCATAGAATCATTTTGGCTGGAAAAGACCCTGAAGATTGAGTCCAACCATTAACCCACTGCCCCATGTCCCTGAGAACCTCATCTCCATCTGTTCAACCCTCTAGGGATGGTGACTCCACCACTGCCCTGGGCAGCCTGTTCCAATGCCCAACAGCCCTTTCTGGGAAGAAATTGTTCCTAATATCCAATCTAAACCTCCCTTGGCGCAACTTGAGCAACTTGGAGCAAGGGTTTTGTTGCTTAGGATGGGCAAAAGCTCCTCGCTGCTGTGACAGCTGAATCCATGCAGCTTTCCCATGTAAAACAGGGGATTATCCCCATTTTTCAGTGGAGAAACTGAGGCACGGGATCACCCCCAGGTTAAGCAAGAGGTTTGTCCTCAAATCAATAGCTAAGCCCTGCAAGCCCCTGGTCCTTCACCTCCTGGACTGAGCTCCACCCCCAATGACTTCCCATGAAATAACAATAACCTGAATTTCTCTGATGAGGAGGATGTGGGGTTCCCCCCCAACCCTATAACCACAAAGTGAAATTAAGAGTCAACTAATGGGGCACCAGCAAAACCAGGAACCCCCCAAACCGCAGCAGTTGGTGTATCCACATTAACCACACATAGAAAATCCTTCATTGCATTAAAATCTCAATGTAAATAGCCCAAAACAAGCCAACCCCCATCCTTCATCCGAGGAGGAGACGGGATCCGCTCCAAAAACCCCACAACCGCTGGTTTCCAATGCTGAGCAGCTTCACCTGCCCTTCTCCGCAGCTGATAAATGAGGCCGACGCCACCTTTGCCAGTAATCACGCGGGTTAACGGGGAGCGACGGGAGCTGAAAAGCAAAAGTCGCCTCTTGCTTTGGGCAGCAGCATCCCCGCAGCTATAAATCACCCTGCAAACAGGCTCCAGCTCCGCCGAGGAGGTTGTTTCTCTTCCGAGCTCATGCTGACAAGGTGGTGAGCGGAGACCTATGAACTAACCCCCCCGGGGGTGCCTAATCCTGCGAAAAATCACCCTCCTTCCCCACGGTGCACGGCCAGAAAAGCATTTGTTTCTAAGGCACTTGCCTGCTTCGTTTGGAGGTTTGTTAATTTAATGACTCGGCTTGGGTTTGGATGATGCTTTGGTAGCGGTGAACTCCTGGGGAATAAAGTGAAACAGACAGAAGCCAACTTGCATCCCAGGGGTTTTGTCCCCAAAACGCCATTGGCAAAGTGGCTCTTCTGCAAGAGACTTCACTCCTTTTTAATTGTGTTTTATTACCGTGATGATATTATAATTATTCTTAATTCCTAACCGGTGAGGTGCTGCTGAGGAGGAAAGGTTGAGTTTTCCACGTCACGCTGCAGCCGTCGTTCTCCTTCTATCCACCCAAAACAGAGTCCAGAAGCCAAAAGGTTGAGGTCCTCCTTGAGGAGGTGTTTCTGGAGGGGAAACTGAGGCCAGATCTCCACCAGCAAATTAAACATGTTGAGGAATATTCCTGGGTACCGAGACCAGTTGGTAGAAACCCATCTGTATCGAACCGCCGCGTCCTTTGGTGGCCAAACCACCAACCGCAATGACTCCTTGGCCACCTCCAGCTCTAAAGTGTCACCCAGGTTTTTGCTTCGGGACTAAAATCAAGCTCCAGCACCTGCTGAAATACTGTTTAATTTATTAGCCAACGGCTCCAAGCTTTCTGGACAAATATCAATCCTTCACCTCAGACGCACAGGCAGAGCTGCCGTTAGCACTTGGACGTCGCTCACTCAGGTGAAAAGAAGTCGCTCGCGCCAAATCTACTCCAAATCTGCACTAATTATAACAATTCTGGATATACCAGCGGCCAGTTCCTTGGCAAAGATTTCTCGTTTCTCAGAATCCCAGAATGTCAAGGATTGGAAGGGACCTGGAAAACTCATCCATTGCAATCCCCCCATGGAGCAGGAACACCCAGATGAGGTTACACAGGAAGGTGTCCAGGCGGGTTGGAATGTCTGCACAGAAGGAGACTCCACAACCTCCATGGGCAGCCTGGGCTAGGCTCTGCCACCCTCACCAGGAAGAAGTTTCTTCTCAAATTTAAGTGGAACCTCCTGTGTTCCAGTTTGAACCCATTACCCCTTGTCCTATCATTGGTTGTCACCAAGAAGAGCCTGGCTCCATCCTCCTGACACTCCCCCTTTATATATCTGTAAACATTAATGAGTCCCCCCTCAGTGTCCTCTTGTCCAGCTCCAGAGCCCCAGCTCCCTCAGCCTTTCCTCACACGGGAGATGCTCCACTCCCTTCAGCATCTTGGTGGCTGCGCTGGACTCTCTCCAGCAGTTCCCTGTCCTGCTGGAACTGAGGGGCCACAACTGGACACAATATTCCAGGTGTGGTCTCCCCAGGGCAGAGTAGAGGGGCAGGAGAACCTCTCTGACCTACTGACCACCCCCTTCTAACCCACCCCAGGTCCCATTGGCTTCCTGGCCACAAGGGCCCAGTGCTGGCTCATGGTCACCCTGCTGTCCCCAGGACCCCCAGGTCCCTTTCCCCTACGCTGCTCTCTAATAGGTCATTCCCCAACTTATACTGGAACCTGGGGTTGTTCCTGCCCAGATTCAAGACTCTACACTTGCCCTTGTTATATTTCATTAAATTTCTCCCTGCCCAACTCTCCAGCCTGTCCAGGTCTCTGATGGCAGCACAGCTTCCAGTGTCACCCACTGCTCCCAGCTTGGTGTCACCAGCAAACTTGCTGACAGTCACTCTATTCCCTCATCCAAATCATTGATGAATATATTGAACAATCCCGGCCCCAGCACTGCCCCCTGAGGCACTGCACTAGATACAGGGCTCAACTGGACTCTGCCCCATTGACCACGACTCTCTGGCTTCTTCCCTTCAGCCAGTTCACAGTCACATCACTCCCCGCTCATCCAGCCCGCACTCCCTCAGTTCAGCTGTGAGGATGCTGTGGGAGACTGTGTCAAATGCCTCACTCAAGTCACGGGAGATCACGTCCACCGCTCTGCCAGCTTCTTTATTTCTGAAGTCTAACTATATATTATAAGAAGGAAAAAAAAACAAACCCAAACCAGCCCTTTTTTCCTTCTATCAATCCTCATTCCCATCCCTCCTTTGACGCACCACAAGTCAGAGACTGCAGCTGTCCCCGGTCTCTCTTCTCTATTTTATATACTCATGATTAAGTGACTCTGAAGAGAGATACATGTAAAAAACATATGGTGCTTTGCGGCTCGCTCGGAGTGACTCCGCTCGCTGCCAGGATAACTTATGAGCTCCCCACTGACAGCGAACATGCCTTAGGCAAAGGAGACAAGAAATCCACCTGCCCAAAGGCAAATGCTGTAGGAAAAGGTCCCGTCCCGACATCCCGCAGGTTAAATCCTTTCCAGGTCAGTAATCGCGCTGTAATTACCTACACGATGCTGGGGATGAGGAACGGAGGACAGTGATGCTCGAAGGGAGCGGGGAGAAAAAGGTGCTATAAGGCCAATTCGCAGTGCATGGATTAAATAACCAAATGTTGAGTAATTAAAAGCAGTATTTCTGGATCCAGCACGGCTCGGGTGAGCTCTGGTCCCCGCCGTGCCCCAGGTACAGCTGCGAAAGCTTCGACCAAGCGGCTTTCGATAAAGGACACATCAAAAATCCAGCCAAGGGGGGGTCGTAGACTCATCATGATGAAGGACTTGAGACTTACAGGCTTCTCCGGGAAAACCGGTCATCGTTTGCATCCCGCTTCCCGGCATCTCCATCCCAACAGCAAAGCCTTGATACCGGAGCTGACAGCAAACGCTCCCCAGGTGGTGACACCGCGCTGGTTGTCGCTTTAATACCCCGGTGGGATTAACCTTATCGCTGTTGTTTGTGTGATCCATTGTCTGTAGCGGAGAAATGATCCTCCAAATCCATCCAAAAAAGCCGAAATGTAAATATGTGCTTGAAGCACAACCCAGCTCAGCAAAGAACCCGCAGTTACACTTAAACCTTCGGCGCCAACTTCACCTCGGCTTCAACGCTTGAGGTCTCCAAAGCCACGTCCCACCGGAGATCCCAGCCACCCAACGGAGGTTAATCTGCTAAATCATCAACTGGTAATCACTAAAAGAAAATCTAATTATTTTTCCACCTTGCTCTGTGTAATAAAACCTCAGAGGCCAGAATACATCAAGAAGGCTGGACACGATGATGAACTCAAAAGCTGTTCTGCCAGGCACTGAAACCCTGGCAGAAACCTTTTTCGGAAAGGGTAATTTATACCTCCAAGCTCTCGGATGTTAAAACATCATCCTCCTCCAACACCAGCACAGGGTGATTTAGAGGGAAGGGTGATCCTATGGATGTAGCTAAGGATTAGATGCAACTAAATGCCACTCCTGTGCTCCTTCTCTCCAATCCTTGGAGTTTAAGCGCTGCTTAAACCAACACGCGTCACTCCTTGAAGCCCCAGGATCTCTGGTTTCCAATCCACTCCTTAATGGGTTCATCTACCCATTGACCACGCTGGTCAAAGAGGCGCACACTGCTCTTACAAACCCATCATGAGCCTGAGCAGCTTGGCCATTAAACTGCAAATGAACTCTGTTGGAAGCACGCGAGGGGGTGGTGATGGGCTCGTAGAGCCGCAACGCGCTCATTGGGAAGCCGTACAGACCTTGTCTTTGGACACCTTGTGGGAAAACGAACAGGTCCCGTCCGTCTTCTTGCACGTGCCACGGAGAAACCTGTTGATACACCAGAAGGAGAGGGTTGAGCATGAGGTGGGTCACAAAACTTGCGGTTTTAAACCGTGAGGTTCAGGGATCATAGAATCGTTTTGGTTCGAAAAGACCCTCAAGATCATCGAGTCCAACCTTTAACCCAACCCTGGCACTAAATCATGTTCCTAAGAATCTTGTCGCGGTTGAGACGGACAAACGACATAGACCAAGTTCTTCCAGGATGAAAGTAGTAGATGCCATTTATTGCCACAAGTGCATTTTTATAGTTTTACCAATTCATGTGTCTCTTCACTATTGGTTACAAGTTACAGCAGTAACATCTCCTTGACTATTTTTGCTATCATCGATGTTACTCTTTTACTCCCTTCTCTCTCAAGGGTACATCCTTAACATCTCCGGATACTCCTTCACTCCCATCTTTCTCATGGGTAGGCCTTAGCATCTTCAAGGCTAATTTCTGTTCCCATGCCCTCCATCAGGGAACCCAAGGACCCACCGTAGTCCCACAGAATCTCGGTAGATGATGATCCCAGAAGAAGAAAGGTCCTTCCTAGAGCCCTGATTACACAGAATCATTTCATTTCAGTTGGAAGAGACCTTCAGGATCATCAAGTCCAACCTCACTCTGGCCCTAACCCATGTCCCTAAGAACCTCATCTAAACGCCTCCAGGGATGGTGACTCCACCACTGCCCTGGGCAGCCTGTTCCAATGCCCAACAACCCCTTCTGTGAAGCATTTTTCCCTAATATTCAACCTAAACCTCCCCTGGTGCAACTTGAGGCCGTTTGCTCTTGTCCTATCCCTTGCAACTTGGGAGAAGATGCTGGATGAAGCACCAGGAGGTGTGAGTGGCCAACAACCCGGAGGAGCAGAGACAGGCACACAACAGAAACCAAGATCTCAAGGTATGTAAGGATTTTTGGACTTGGAAGTTCTCCTAAGAGCTACCAGTGTGACAGCAGATTAATAACGTAAACATGCTATCATGGGAAGAGCGCTGGTCTGAACTCCCCAAATAGCAGAGTCCAGGGGTACGTCTATTAACCTTGCAGGTAGTTCTGGATCATAGAGTACACCCCCAGCTTTATGTATAAAATCTGGTTAAATTTAGAGCCGAGCATGGAGAGACTCATTAAAAAAAAAATCAAATTCAGATTGGTATGAACAAAGGATAAATGGGAACATATAGATGCGAGAACCAGCTGGTTGATGGCAACTAGTTTTGCAGATGATTGCGATCACGGCATAACTATTAATACTTGCACCTCCTCAAAACAGCAGATCTGCAAAATAAAGGACACCGTAAAACAACAGCAGCCTGAGAAAATGAAGAGAAAATAACACAAAGTCTAAGAACGGGATTGGAGCTGGTAGGCACCATGGTATGGAGACAAAAGACCTGGAATAAATCAGATTTGTCCTCGAGTGATTCATGGAAAGGGGTGGTGATTCATGGGAGGAGTGGCTGACACTGGAAGCTGTGCTGCCACCCAGAGACCTGGACAGGCTGGAGAGTTGGGCAGGGAAAAATGTAATGAAATATAACAAGGGCAAGTGTAGAGTCTTGAATCTGGGCAGGAACAACCCCAGGTTCCAGTATAAGTTGGGGAATGACCTATTAGAGAGCAGCGTAGGGGAAAGGGACCTGGGGGTCCTGGGGACAGCAGGGTGACCATGAGCCAGCACTGGGCCCTTGTGGCCAGGAAGCCAATGGGACCTGGGGTGGATTAGAAGGGGGTGGTCAGTAGGTCAGAGAGGTTCTCCTGCCCCTCTGCTCTGCCCTGGGGAGACCACACCTGGAATCTTGTGTCCAGTTGTGGCCCCTCAGTTCCAGCAGGACAGGGAACTGCTGGAGAGAGTCCAGCGCAGCCACCAAGATGCTGAAGGGAGTGGAGCATCTCCCGTGTGAGGAAAGGCTGAGGGAGCTGGGGCTCTGGAGCTGGACAAGAGGACACTGAGGGGGGACTCATTGCTGGGGATCAATATGGAAATAGTGAGTGTCAGGAGGATGGAACCAGGCTCTTCTGGGTGACAAGCAATGATAGGACAAGGAGTAATGGGTACAAACTGGAACACAGGAGGTTCCACTTAAATTTGAGAAAAAACTTCTTCTCAGTGAGGGTGGCAGAGCCTGGCCCAGGCTGCCCAGGGAGGTTGTGGAGTCTCCTTCTCTGCAGACATTCCAACCCGCCTGGACACCTTCCTGTGTAACCTCAGCTGGGTGTTCCTGCTCCGGGGCGGGGTTGGACTGGATGAGCTTTCCAGGTCCCTTCCAACCCCTGACATTCTGGGATTCTGTGAAA
Organism: Streptopelia decaocto; assembly: GCF_964273445.1. Taxonomy (NCBI): domain Eukaryota; kingdom Metazoa; phylum Chordata; class Aves; order Columbiformes; family Columbidae; genus Streptopelia; species Streptopelia decaocto. Next base: position 1,910,986 of record NC_138655.1, on the reverse strand, counting down.
TGGGGCAGGATGAAGACCTGAAAGATGTCAAGGACCAGATTTGATTGCCAGAAATGAGTCAAGTGAGGACTCAGTAGCCGTTATCCCTTGTCCTCTATGTCACCAGAAAAAATCCTGACCTGATACCTTGGACACACACGCTTCGGTGCTGGTGAGGATGGTCACAGGAGAAAAAGTGAAATCAGTTGAAAAAACCCCACCTTTCCCTCCTATATGGTCTCCCATCAGGCTTTGTGCAACCTCCAAATGATTTCTAGCCCAGCAGCAATTTTACGGAGAAATTACTCACGGAGTTCATCAGCGGAGTTGGCTTTTCTACACTTTTTGAACGACTAATAATATAGTTTAATCAACTGTCGGGCAGGTATAATGAGCTGGCAACATGAATCAGTCCTCCTGTAATAAATTATCGAGTCTCGGAGCTACTCGGCGTCACGGGCTGAAGGATTCGGACCTGTTGCACGGATCCGAGCGGATCTGAGAAATGATGCTGAAAATGATGCGCTCGTGTCACCCAGCTCGGATCTGCACGACTCCAACATCTGCACCACGTCTCACCCAGGACCCACAAAATCCTTTAAGTCAGATGGTCCCTTTGGGGATGGGTTAAAATTTGTAGCCTCAAAATTCCACTTGGCAAACACCGATGGCATCCTCAACCTGACAGCAGCAAGTAAATCACGAAGGATTATTATTCTGCTTATATTAAAAAAATGCTGATTTGATCTTATTACTAATTCTGAAAACATTATTCTGATTTTTAAATGTACAAAGATATGAAAGGTTATTTATTAGACATATATGTCCTGGTGACAATATCCACCTCCAAAATGTGAAATAAATATTTCTGTAATCCCTATAGGTTGTGGAGAGCAACCAAAAAGTGTCTATTTAATGTGGAGGCTGGTTGTGCGACACATTATCAGCATTAATAGGTGGAAAATGCTGTATAAATTTAGGGAAAAATTACAAGAAGAGAGTAAATAGACCTTGATTCTCCATTCTGGGAAGTTTGGACAGGAATAGGAGGACTATAGAGCTACAAATGGTGCTTAGAAAGTGATCAGAGAATGATTATTCCATCCTTCTCAAGAACCACAAGCGAGGAAGTGCCCAATACAGGAGTCGAGCAGCCAGTTAACGAAACACTTTTCCAACAGTCCATAATTCAATTGTGCAACCCATGGCCCTAAATACCATGTGTTAAAGAAAAGACTAAATAAATTCACCAAAAAAACCCCCTGTTGACCGTTACATGATGATGGTTTGGTGGCAACCTCTAGTAATTGAAAAAAAAACAACCTTCCAGGATGCCAGAAGTTGAGAGGTCCCAGTCAGGAGAAAGAGTCCTTCTCAGTGTCCTTGGTCTTGCCTTCATCCTGTAGGTATCTACCAACCCAACGGGGTTGCGTAGACCCTAGGCCTGACCCAGAACAGCTGTCCTTGTGGTCTTACATCTCTGCTATCAGGTTGTTTCCATGCGGAATATCATATGATGTATCACATGTGGACTTGAGAGTGCTGGGTGAACAGTTGGACTCAATGATCCTGTAGAATCATAGAATCATTTTGGTTGGAAAAGACCTTTAAGATCATTGAGTCCAACTGTTAACCCAACACTGGCACTAACCCATGTCCCTGAGAACCTCATCTCCATGTCTGTTCAAACCCTCCAGGGATGGTGACTCCACCACTGCCCTGGGCAGCCTGTTCCAATGCCCCAAAACCCTTTGGGGAAGAAATTGTTCCCCAGATCCAACCTCAGCCTCCCCTGGCGCAACTTGAAGCCATTTCCTCTGCTCCTGGTGCTTGTTCCTGGGGAGCAGAGCCCAACCCCCCTCCATGCTCCAAGCTCCTTTCAGGCAGTTCAGAGATCAGAAGGTCTCCCCTCAGCTCCTGTTCTCCAGATGAACCCCCCAGGTCCCTCAGCCGCTCCCATCACACTTGTGCTCCAGCCCCTCACCAGCTCCGTTCCCTTCTCTCAACTCGCTCCAGCACCTCAAGGGCTTTCTTAGTATGAAGGGTCCAAAACTGACTCCAGGATTCAAGGTTTGGCCTCCCCAGTGCCCAGCACAGGGGGATGGTCACTTCTCTAATCCTACTGGCCATACATCTTAAAGCTTTTTTCCAACCAAAATGATTCTATGAACAAGCACAAAAACCAAACAATAGCCCAGTCCACCGTGGCCAATGATGAAGGGCAACAGGCACAGACTGAAGCACAGGAGCTTCCATCTGAATATGAGGAGAAACTTCTTTCCTTTGAGGTGCCAGAGCCTGGAACAGGCTGCCCAGAGAGGTTGTGGAGTCTCCTTCTCTGGAGACATTCAAACCTGCCTGGACATCTTCCTGTGTGATCTGCTCTGGTGACCCTGCTTTAGCAGGTGGGTTGGACTGGATGATCTCCAGAGGTCCCTTCCAAACTCAACCACTCTGTGGTTCTGTGACTCTGTGATGGCCCAAAGCCTGTGGTTGCTGTGTCCATCCATACCTGGTGCAGACGGCCACCTTCTCGGGATCGTGTATGTAGGGGCAGCTCTCTCCGCGATTACATTTGCCGAAGCGGTTGTAGTACATACAATATTCCTTCTTCTTTTTCTTCTGCTTGGCTTGACGAATGATGGCCAAACTCCGCTGAACGGCACGGCTAAATGGAGAAAGACAGACAGGGTCAGGTAACAACCCCAACTTCAACACAACGATGAGAAGACAAGACAACAGCACCTGAAATGACACAGGAGCCCAAGTTTGACTTTGAAGAGAGAGTGAGATATTCAGGACATTCCTGCTGGGCCATAACTTCTTAGTTTTTTTTAATGTTTTGGCCAACTTTACCCTGCATCTTTAAAAATCTGCAAGATGAGGCCAATTTCCCTGGGAACATCTAGAGGAAAGGTTGTAATCAACTGCCTGGAAAGCATCTCTGCAGAAGATCTGGGGGACAACAAAGCACCAAGGAGTCAACCGGGTGCCCTTGTGGTGATGACACCAACCACAGCGTGGGCTGTGTGAGAAGGAACGCAGCCGGGAGGATGTGGGATGGGATCCACCTCTTCTATTTGGCACTTGCAAGACCACAACTGGGCACTGGGTCCAGTGGAGGCCACCGAGATGGTTGGGGCTGGAGCACAGGACATCTGAGAAGAGGCCACAGGCTGATTTAGACTGCGAACTGGCTGAAGGGAAGAAGCCAGAGAGTCGTGGTCAATGGGGCAGAGTCCAGTTGGGGCCTGTATCCAGTGCAGTGCCTCAGGGGCAGTGCTGGGGACGGTATTATTCAATATATTCATCAATGATTTGGATGAGGGAATAGAGTGACTATCAGCAAGTTTGCTGATGACACCAAGCTGGGAGGAGTGGCTGACACTGGAAGCTGTGCTGCCATCCAGAGACCTGGACAGGCTGGAGAGTTGGGCAGGGAAAAATGTAATGAAATAGAACATGGGAAAGTGTAGAGTCTTGAATCTGGGCAGGAACAACCCCAGGTTCCAGTATAAGTTGGGGAATGACCTATTAGAGAGCAGCGTAGGGGAAAGGGACCTGGGGGTCCTGGGGACAGCAGGATAACATGAGCCGGCACTGGGCCCTTGTGGCCAGGAAGGCCAATGGTACCTGGGGTGGGTTAGAAGGGGGTGGTCAGTAGGTCAGAGAGGTTCTCCTGCCCCTCTGCTCTGCCCTGGGGAGACCACACCTGGAATCTTGTGTCCAGTTGTGGCCCCTCAGTTCCAGCAGGACAGGGAACTGCTGGAGAGAGTCCAGTACAGGGCAACAAAGATGCCAAATGGAATGGAGCATCTCCCGTGTGAGGAGAAGAAACTTCTTCCAAGTGAGGGTGGCAGAGCCTGGCCCAGGCTGCCCAGGGACATTGTGGAGTCTCCTTCTGTGCAGACATTCCAACCCGCCTGGACACCTTCCTGTGGAACCTCAGCTAGGTGTTCCTGCTCCATGGGGGGATTGCACTGGATGAGCTTTCCAGGTCCCTTCCAACCCCTGACATTCTGTGATTCTGTGTGTGATCTGTCCAGCAAGGAGAACGCCAAGGGGGATCTTACTGTCCTCTGTGACTTCTTCATGGGATGGTGCAGAGAAGGTAGAACCAGAGCTTCTCAGAGAGAGACGTTAGAAGGACATGGTCCTCTGAGGTGGGAGGAAGGACAGAGCTCTCCAGAGATCCCTTCCCACCTCCATAACTGCAATTCTCTCCAATGATTTTATGAGCATGGAGAGACCTTCCCACAGTTTTGGGGAACACGGTGAGGCAGAAAACATCCTCTCTCTTGCTGGGTAACACCAAATATCAGGAAAACTCGCTATTAATTGCCTGGTACCACTAGAGGTTAGGTAAGGATATCAGAAGTTGCTTAGCACGCATTTTGCACAAGCTTCCAGTTGAAAAGGTCCCAACAGCTATGGAGATGTACGAGACCAGGAGGAAGATGGGAAACGTTGAGATCTGGGGAAATGTGACACCACGGAGGGCACGTTTGATCTCTTTGAGAAGATAATTAGATGGTAGAGCACGGCCAACTCAAGTTTGAAGAGGACACAGTGCTCTGGATGGGCAAACAAAAGCTGCTCACCTTCAGTTCTCTGGGTAGTTGTATTCATTGCTTCCTTAGAGACTAAGAATAAATATATACATATAAAATTATTTTTATTATATGTATAATATAGAAATATTCTGTAATATTAATGTATTTCCACAGTGATCGGCCTCTTGGTGCAAGAACCACAGGTCTAAGGGTCACAGCAGCATTGCCCATGATAAATACTCACTCAAGGAAACTATTTATGGGGGAAAGCACATTTTTACTTTTATAATTATTGGTTGTCTGCAGTTCTTAAGTTAAAATTAAACAAGAAAAAGAGAACTTTGCACAGCCAAAGCCCCATTTCAGTATCAGAAATGCCATCACTTCTTCCATTACAAATGGCTGGGGGGACACCAAGCCCCACCATAAATTGTTTCTTGGTACCTGAGGTGCTTCCAAGGCCAATGCAAGGCAAGCGGTGACATGGCATAATAAATAATTACAAATATAATATATTTTTTGCTGAAATTATGATATTGAAAGAGCGTTTTCCCATAGTCAACACTTCGGCTACTTGTGATACCCGGCCAGGCCACCGGCCATGTTGATTTGCACAGAGAACATTTGCAGGTTGGACTCCATCAGCAATTAACTCCGATGGCACATTTTAAATTACTTGATATTAGCGGGAGGATATGATAAAATATAGCTAGAATGTGGCATTACGTCTGTATAGCGACATCTGGAACAGACGCATTTCGGTAATAAATCCTAGTCTGCTACAATTAAGAGGGACTTGTCTGTAAACGCTCGTACTTAAGGACGTGATGATTTGTGGCACATCTGTAGCACAAAAAAATAGGCGAAGAGAAAGCTGGCAGGGCGTTAAACATCGGGAATGTGCCGTCATTCTCCCATACACGGTGTTTTCCAGTTGCAATGTGGCAGGTTCCCAGTTTGCAGGTAGCGCAGTGAGAAGGAAAACCTGCATGTTTTGCTGGGCTATATTGGGATGGGCTTCTCCAAATTGGGGGAAAACCCCAAAATACCCCTTGAGAACAATATGGTTGATTTAAAAAGGGAGTTTCCAAGCGGGATTTGTTCGCAGAAAGGTGTTGCCAGCCATTAGTAACATCTCAAACCCTTTCTAAACAGAAACCGTGGCTTTGTGCTGAAACAAAACCAAACCACTTTGTAGAGGAGGAGAGGAAAAAAACACAATGGTCAGAGCTTCACCAAATAAACAGCCAGTTAAATAGCTGCGTCTCAAGCTTCTGACATAAATCACGTGCGGCAATTGGAGGGGGAGCACGTGGGTCGGTCGTTGTCGCGAGTACAGACCTGGCGATGTATCGGCTCGTCGCTGATCTGTTCAGGCAGCTGGATGGAGAGGAGCCAGGACTGGGGGTGCAAAGCAACCGCGCTGTTGGCAAAAGAGAAGAAAAACGTAGGTTAATCCGCTCCAAATCAAGACATTTTGCAGGAATTCACGCAACCCTGAATATCTTAGGTCGACAAAAATGATCAGAGGGGTGGATATGTTTTCTGTGAGGACAAGCTGAGGGAGTTGGGATCGTTCAGCCTGGAGGAGAGAAGCGCTGAGGAGACCTTATTGTGGCCTTAAAATATTTAAAAGGGGCTGATAAGAAAGATGGGGACTGACTTTTTAGCAGGGGCTGGTGCGATAGGACAAGGGTGATGGTTTTATATTAAAAGAGGGGAGATTCAGGCTGGACATGAGGAAGAAATTGGTGCCCTGAGGGTGGTGAGAGCCTGGCCCAGGTTGCCCAGAGAGGTGGTGGATGAACCATCCCTGGAGACATCCCAGGCCAGGCTGGACGGGGCTCTGAGCAACCTGAGCCGGTGAAGATGTCCCTGCTCATGGCAGGGGTGGCACTGGTGACCTTCAAAGGTCCCTTCCAACCCAAACCATTCCATGATCTTATTGCTTAACCCAAAACAAGCAGCTCCCAGACCCCAGATACATGAGGATGCTCTTTACAAATCTCCACATTGCCGGAGTGACCACATCAAAGGGGCTCCGTGCCAGCTCCAAACCCAGCAAGGACCTTTCCCCTCAGCACCCAAACACGCCAAAAACCCCCTGTGAGCGCCTCGAACACTCCACAAATTTCCACGCGTGGCTTGGCTGCTGGGGAAGCCCAGCGCCTGCCTCTGATGCACATTAATTAAATTGTCCTTGAGTGGCGTCGGGGAAAAGAAAAACAAGCCTGAATTGAAAATAAAGGCTGTATCTCAGTTTTCCAGGTGGTGGGAGAGCGGCTCAGTCACTCACCTGCCAGCCCGGGCATGTTGGGGAGTGAGTGAGCGGAATTTGATAACCCGGCGGCGTGTTCTCCCCGAGCTGTCACTCGGGCCGCCGGCCGCGCCGGAGCCCCATCTGTTCCCTCCGCACACCGGAGCGATGCCGGCACGAGCCTGTCGATCAGAAGCATCGTTGCCTCTTTTTTTGGCTTTCCCCTCACCGCTGAGCTGTAAGAGCATCTTTTCAACTACTTTTCGGCTCTAGAATAAACGCCGCTCAACTCTGCGTCGCTATAAAGATGCCGCAGAGCATCTCTTAGCGAGGACGTGGGTTACGAGGCCAGCGCGCTCGAGCAAGGTTGACTCCCCAACTGACGAACGGAGAACAGACCCAAATTAAAGTCCGAGCATTAGGGAAGGGATAGAGCATCCCTCAACCCTCTGCAATTATGTTTAATGATCGTTAAAGCAAGCTCAGCAGGATGGGCTGCACCAGGAGCTGGTTCCCCAGGGCGGCCGAAAATCCCTCTAAATATTTAATACCCGGGTATGAAAGCGGATTCTCGGGGACAACCACACTCCCTGAGTTGTGTGCCATCCTTTTAGTTAAAGCAGCTTGATAACCACATCCTGGCCAGAAAGGAGGAATCACTAAAGAAATAAATAGAGAAGTTAATAAATCAAGGGTGCAACAGCCTCATGCCACTGGTTTTTAATTTATATATGGCAAAAAACCACCCACGGCATAAGGTTTTTTTCCAGCTTTTATCTTCTGGCAAGAAGTCACGCTGTTATATACAGACATGGGATGTGCATCTCCCATTATGGACTCTCACTGTGAATTAATTCACAGCCTGGAGGGTTGTTTAACCACCCAAGGGCTGGTCCCATCCCCAGCAAAATCTGGGTGAGATTCACCCATCCAGAGCATCAACCACAGAAAAAACCCTTTCATCCACGCTTTCCCACCGTTTAATTACTCATCCCCAGTGCAAATCCTCTCCAAACTATTAGAAAACCACCTAAATATTCACCCAGGAGGAGAGAGCCCAGCGGCTGCGTAATGCGGCCGCTTCGGAAGCTCCGTAATTAATTTCGCCGTTGATTGGGATTTATGGAGGAAACTCAGGCTCCGGCATGATGGTATTTTTAGAAGCCTTTGCATCAGGCAAAAAGAAGTTTAAATACAAGGAAGGCTCTGCGAGCATCAAAGCAGCAAGGGGAGAGATGCAGGAGAGCGGGTTTGATGTCTCAGACCTTTAAGGAGATCCAAGGAGCCCAAAAGTTGATTTTCAGAGTGGTCACTGACTTGAGATGCCCAGAGCTGCTACCAAAAGATTTGCTTTAATACATGCAAAGCTTCTGAGATTTTGCAGAGTGGAGATTTAGAGTGTATCTATATTATCAATGCGGCTGAGCAGAAGACACCGGAGAACTGGATAAAGGTTGAAATGTAAAAATTAGGAGCTGGAATTTGCTGCTGTCTGGACTAAATTAAAAGGGCAGTGATCCTTCCCCTGTGCTCTGCATTGGGGAGGCCACACCTGGAGTATTGTGTTCAGTTCTGGGCCCCTCAGGTCAGGAAAGAGATTGAAGTGCTGGAGCGGGTCCAGAGAAGAGCAACAAGAGTGGGGAAGGGACTTGAGCACAAGCCCTATGGGGAGAGGCTGAGGGAGCTGGGCTTGTTTAGTCTGGAGAAGAGGAGGCTTAGAGCTGAGCTCAGCACTCTCTAGAACTACCTGAAGGGCAGTTCTAGCCAGGTGGGGATTGGGCTCTTCTCCCAGGCATCAGCAATAGGACAAGGGGCCATGGGCTTCAACTCTGCCAGGGGATATTTAGGCTGGAGATTAGAAAGAAACTCTTTACGGAGAGAGTGGTCAGGCATTGGAATGGCTGCCCAGGGAGGTGCTGGACTCACCGGCCCTGGAGGTTTTTTAAACTGAGATTGGACATGGCACTTAATGCCATGATCTAGTCAATGGACTGGAGTTGGACCAAGGGTTGGGCTTGGTTATCTCTGAGGTCTTTTCCAATCCAGTCCATTCTGTGATTTTGTGAAAAAAAAAAAAAAGCCTAAATGCTGCCGCCAGGGCTTGACTCTGATCTCTGAGAGTCTTGTTTGGTCCAGACACAACCCATTTTCAGTTTGTAGGCCAGACGCCAATCCCAAATGTGTCGCGTTTTGCTCCCCAAACGGGCGAAGCATCAGCGTCGGGACGCGGCAGTGCTGTCGGATCGGGGGAGAAACTCCTACCTCCCGTATCACGTTTTCCTCTATATTGCAAAAATCCCTGGCTGCAAAACGATTTCAATAAGCGGCACGGCAAGTTCCTCCCCTGTGCACGCTCAAAGGCGGCGGGAACGGGGGGAGAAAAATATATATATATGGAAAAAGAAAATCAAAGCTGCTGGGGAAAGCAGCAAGAACTGCACATTAAGGGTTTTTTAACTGATTACACACAGCACGGCGGCGTCAGGCTTGATATTTTATACCCTGCGTAAGGGACAGGTGTTTTTCTCTCTCTGTTTTTCCTTTTTTTTTGCTCTTTCTTAATGATTTAGTCGGTTCGAAGAGCATCATCTGTAAGGAAACACACGGCCCGTGCAAACGGGGGTTGTTTTCTCTCAATGCATCATCCCGGCGGCGGCGGCTCCCGGTTGTTACATCAAGCGCAAGAGGCGAGAAGTGATTGTTGTACCTACCCCAGCCGTGAGCCTCGCCGCGTCGCTCCGGAGGGAGCGGGAGCTGTCATGTTCATTAAACGCGTGATTACAGCTATGATTAATAGCGGGGGCTACAGCCTAACTCCTTTATTTTTATATATTTTTTCCCTGCTCCTCTGAAAGGATCCACAGCCGAGCAGTCCCACCATCCATCAACACCCATAGAATAATTCGGACCTTTTATTGTTTTCCGTAACTCCAAAACATATCTCAGGGTTTGAGGGGTCTCTGACCTCCAACCTGCTCCTTCTTCTCCAGGGAAACATCGGCAGAAATTTGCTTTGGCAGCCCAGGAATCACAGAATCACAGAATCCCAGAATGTCACGGGTTGAAGGGACCTGGAAAGCTCATCCAGTGCAATCCCCCCATGGAGCAGGAACACCCAGATGAGGTTACACAGGAAGGTGTCCAGGGGTTGGAATGTCTGCAGAGAAGGAGACTCCACAACCTCCCTGGGCAGCCTGGGCCAGGCTCTGCCACCCTCACCCCCAACAAGTTTCTTCTCAAATTTAAGTGGGACCTCCTGTGTTCCAGTTTGTACCCATTGCCCCTTGTCCTATCACTAGTTGTAACCGAGAAGAGCCTGGCTCCATCCTCCTGACACTCCCCCTTTATATATCTGTAAACATTAATGAGTCACCCCTCAGTGTCCTCTTGTCCAGCTCCAGAGCCCCAGCTCCCTCAGCCTTTCCTCACACGGGAGATGCTCCACTCCCTCCAGCATCTTGGTGGCTGCGCTGGACTCTCTCCAGCAGTTCCCTGTCCTGCTGGAACTGAGGGGCCACAACTGGACACAAGATTCCAGGTGTGGTCTCCCCAGGGCAGAGCAGAGGGGCAGGAGAACCTCTCTGACCTACTGACCACCCCCTTCTAACCCACCCCAGGTCCCATTGGCTTCCTGGCCACAAGGGCCCAGTGCTGGCTCATGGTCACCCTGCTGTCCCCAGGACCCCCAGGTCCCTTTCCCCTATGCTGCTCTCTAATGGGTCATTCCCCAACTTATACTGGAACCTGGGGTTGTTCCTGCCCAGATTCAAGACTCTACATTTGCCCTTGTTCTATTTCATTAAACTTTTCCCTGCCCAACTCTCCAGCCTGTCCAGGTCTCTGATGGCAGCACAGCTTCCAGTGTCACCCACTGCTCCCAGCTTGGTGTCACCAGCAAACTTGCTGACAGTCACTCTATTCCCTCATCCAAATCACTGATGAATATATTGAATAATACCGGCCGCAGCACTGCCCCCTGGGGCACTGCACTGGATACAGGCCCGGGAGCAACGTTTGGTGATTTCCACGATGCCAACATGGGGTGCAAGATGCTTCCATCCAACTCCAGCACCCAAGGGCTTGCGATACAACAAATGCACAGCAAAAAAGACGCTTGAAATGTCCCCTTGCGTTAAAAATCGGCTGCAAATATTACACGGAGGGAGTGCGGTTAATTATTACCTGCTTAATTATTTAGGAAGGACTTTATTGCTCCTAGAGCACAGCTCAAGGACCAGGACCTCATCATGTGGAGAGGTCTGTTTGTGTATTTGATTTAGTAATTTCTTTTTTATGTGTTGTTATTTTTTATCATTTTTTATATGGTGGAAAGACTGTAGGAAATGGAAATAGTCTAAAAAAAGGACAAGTTGCAGAGCCCACGGGATGTGCAAGAAGGTGAGAGCATCGTTCGGGTACGGCCTGTGCCCACCATGCAGGTCACGCTCCTCGGAGCCCATCACTGCCCATGTTCCCACTGCCCCAAATCAAGGATAATTTATGGGAATTACAGGGGGAGGGAATTGGAACAGGCTGCTCAGGGCAGTGGTGGAGTCACCATCCCAGGAGGGATTGAAAAGATGTGGAGATGAGGTTCTTAGGGACATGGGGTAGTGCCAGTGATGGGTCAACGGTTGGACTCGATGATCTTGAGGGTCTTTGGCTATTTACGTTGGGATTTTAATGCGATTAAGGATTTTTTCTATGGGTGGTTAATGATGATGCACCAACTGCTGCGCTTTGGGGGGTTCCTGGTTTTGCTGATGCCCCGTTAGTTGACTCTTAATTTCACTTTGTGGTTATAGGGTCAGGGGGAACCCCACATCCTCCTCATCAGAGAAATTCAGGTTATTGTTATTTCGTGGGAAGTCACTGGGGATGGGGCTTGGTCCAGGTGAAGGACCAAGGGCTTGCAGGGCTTAGCTATTGATTTGAGGACAGACCTCTTGCTTAAGCTGGGGGTGATCCCGTGCCTCAGTTTCCCCACTGAAAAATGGGGATAATCCCCTGTTTTACATGGGAAAGCTGCGTGGATTCATCTGTCGCAGCAGCGAGGAGCTTTTGCCCATCCTAAACAACCAAACCCTTGCTCCAAGTTGTGCCAGGGAAGGTTTAGGTTGGATATAAGGAAAAAAATTCTTCCTAGAAAGAGTTGTCAGGCATTGGAACCCCTCCATTCAATCCCTGGAGGGGTTGAATAGACACTGAAATGAGGTTCTCAGGGACATGGGGTAGTGCCAGGGTTGGGTTAATGGTTGCACTCCATGATCTTCAGGGTCTTTTCCAACCAAAATCATTCTATGAAGCAACGAGGGTTTTGCCCAAGTGACCTCGGCCAGCAGACGATCGGATGCTCCGACTCAAGGGAGACTGTAACGGAGTCATCCCAGCTTCCCATTGATTCTCGCTCGTCAAGGGAAGCGGTTTTGCCATCAGCCACGCTTGCTTCAACTCAGCCTGTTCCAACACGACCTTGACGCGCAGGAAAAGGCTTCCTCGAACCACACAGGCTCCTTTAATAAGACCCACGATAACCCCGTTTCGCACGGTGCAGGCAGCCTACTCCACAAACAGCCGAGCGATTCATTTTGTGAATCTCTCCTTCGCTTTATTGCTGAACAAAAAGTTTTGAGGCTGGCACTCGGGGAAATTTATTTCTTTAATTATTATTCATTTAAGTGGGTTCCACTGTTTCAGATGATCAGCACTAGCAGCTGCTGGGGGTAATTTATTTTCCTCACCGGACAGCAGAAGCTCTCACTCTCCAGAAGGTAACAGCAAAACAACGGATGAGCTGCCACGACACGAACGCGGCTTTTTGCTCCCTCTGGTTGCACCACAGGTCTAAGAGGAACATGATGTGCCCGGGTCAGGTGGTCACAAGTGTTTCATTAATGAAGCAGCCTCAATTAATGAAGCATACTTCAGGATCGGTGTTTGCAAGGAGCCCAGAGAAGATGCCACGGAGCATCACTGAAGGTGGTAAAACCCTGGCCCAGGTTGGCCAGAGAGGTGGTGGATGCCCCATCCCTGGAGACATCCCAGGCCAGGCTGGACGGGGCTCTGAGCAACCTGAGCTGGTGAAGATGTCCCTGCTCACGGCAGGGTATGGACCGGATGGGCTTTGAAGGTCCCTTCCAAAGCAAACTACTCCATGATTCTGTGATTATCCAAGCTCTGCAAGCTCTGGTCTACACCAGCACTGGATATAAGTTGGGGAATGACCTATTGGAGAGCAGTGTAGGGGAAAGGGACCTGGGGGTCCTGGGGACAGCAGGGTGACCATGAGCCAGCACTGGGCCCTTGTGGCCAGGAAGGCCAATGGTACCTGGGGTGGGTTAGAAGGGGGTGGTCAGTAGGTTGAGAGAGGTTCTCCTGCCCCTCTGCTCTGCCCTGGGGAGACCACACCTGGAATCTTGTGTCCAGTTGTGGCCCCTCAGTTCCAGCAGGACAGGGAACTGCTGGAGAGAGTCCAGCGCAGCCACCAAGATGCTGAAGGGAGTGGAGCATCTCCCGTGTGAGGAAAGGCTGAGGGAGCTGGGGCTCTGGAGCTGGACAAGAGGACACTGAGCGGTGACCTCATTAATGTTTGCAGATATATAAAGGGGGAGTGTCAGGAGGATGGAGCCAGGCTCTTCTCGGTGACAACCAGTGATAGGACAAGGGGTAATGGGTATAAACTGGAACACAGGAGGTTCCACTTAAATATGAAGCTTCTTCTCAGTGAGGGTGGCAGAACACCGGCCCAGGCTGCCCAGGGGGGTTGTGGAGTCTCCTTCTGTGCAGACATTCTAACCCGCCTGGACACCTTCCTGTGTAACCTCATCTGGGTGTTCCTGCTCCAGGGGGGAAATTGCACTAGATGAGCTTTCCAGGTCCCTTCCAATCACTGACATTCTGGGATTCTGTGGACTTGTGGTGCTCCTCGAGAAGACCAGGTCCCTGCTCACCAGTGCCTACAATCACCAAATCAAGGGACTGAGCTCAAGAGATACCAAGGGATCGAGCAATCCCAAAACCAAGGGGTGAATCTCAAAAGGGGTAAGAGATTAAGTAATCTCAATACCATGGGATTGAGATCAAAGGGGCCAAGGGATTCCATAATCCCAAAGCCAAGGCACTGAGATTGAAGGGGCCAGGGAATTGAGTTTAAAAGGTGGGAGGGAATGAGCAATCCCAAAGCCATGGGATTGAGCTCAAAAGGGGTCAATAAATTAAACTCAAAAGGGGTATGGGATTGAGCAATCCCAACAAGGGACTGAGCTCAAAAGGGGCCAAGAGATTGATTTTAAAAAGAGTAAGGAATTGGGTAATCCCAAAATGAAGGAATTGAGATTGAAGGGGCCAAGATATTGAGCAATCCCAAAATGAAGGGTTTGAGATTAAAGGGGTCGAGGGATTCCAGAATCCCGAAGACAAGGGACTGAGCTCAAAAGGGGCCAAAGGATTGAGCGTAAGAGGGGTAAGGGACTGAGCAATCCCAAAATTAAGGGATTGAGACTGAAGGGGGAAAATATTGAGCACTCCTAAAAACAAGAGATTGCACTCAAAAAGGGTCAAGGGATTAAGATCGAAACGGGTAAGGGACTGAGCAATCCCACACCGATGGGATTGTGTGTGAAGGGGCCCAGGGATTAGGCAATCCCAGAATCCAGAGACTGAGCTCAAAACGGGCCAAGGGACTGAGCTCAAGAGAGTTAAGGGATTGAGGAATCCCAAAACAAAGGGATTGAGAATTAAAGGGTCAAGGGATTGAGCAATCCTGAAACCAAGAGATGAAGATTAAAGGGGCCAGAGGATTCTGTAATCCCAAAGACAAGGGATTAAGATCAAAAGGGGTCAAGGAATTAAACTCAAAAGAGGCAAGGGACTCAGCAATCCCAAAACCATGGGATTGAGCTCAAAAGGGGCAAAGGATTGAGGAATCCCAAAATGAAGAGATTGAGATTGAAGGGTCCAAGATATTGAGCAATCTTAAAGTCAAGGGACTGAGATTAGAGATTTTGAGGGATTAAGCAATCCCCAAACCAAGGGATTGAGTATGATGGGGACAAGAGGTTGAGTATGATGGGGCAAAGGGATTAAGTATGATGGGGTCAAGAGGCTGAGTATGGTGGGGCCAAGGGATTGACTATGATGGGGCCAAGAGGTTGAGTATGATGGGGCCAAGGGATTGAGTATGATGGGGTCAAGAGGTTGAGTATGATGGGGCCAAGAGTTTGAGTATGATGGGGCCAAGAGGTTGAGTATGACAGGGTCAAGAGGTTGAGTATGATGGGGCCAAGAGTTTGAGTATGATGGGGTCAAGAGGTTGAGTATGATGGGGTCAAGAGGTTGAGTATGATGGGGCCAAGGGATTGAGTATGATGGGGCAAAGGGATTGAGTATAATAGGGCCAAGGGATTGAGCAATCCCCAAAACAAGAGACTGAGCTCAAAAGGAGCCAAGGGATTAAGATCAAGACAAGTAAGGGATTGAACAAGTCCACATCCGAGGAATTCAGCTCAAAGGTGCTGAGCACAAATGGGTCCCAGCCCAAGCGACACCCAAACCAGCTGAAACCTGAGGACGCAACACTCCACTTTTTGCTGTTCTCATGCCTTGGTGCATGGGTTGACCTCTCCTCCACCAACTCACTCCCAACACATTCAAGGTGTCCAGTCTTAAATTTCCCTTCTTGTTTTAAAAAACCAAGTGCCTTAAAGCACAGAGCACCGTTCACACGAACCCTCGGCCAGCCCAACAGAGGTGCGGAGCGCTTTATCATTCTTGCAAACACAGAAAGTGCATTTCTGCAGCGTTCAGCTCTTCTAAAATTAGTTGGTAAACAAGGAGCAGAGAGTGCACTTTCTTCCAGCACCGTGGTTTTCTTCCTCCTCCTTTCACCGAGCGTGGAGTTCTCCCACTGCATCTGGAATCACCTTCATCAGTCTCCAGCGCGGTGCTCCAGGAACTCACAGCTTCCATCTCTCCAGCTTTGCACTAAGATGCTGTCGCAGCAGGATGGGGAAACTGAGGCAGGAGGGGATGTTACACAGTAGGATGAACACAGGGAAAGACTCTGGGGCCTGAAGGGTTGACCTCAACCAGGTGTTCAGAAATAATTTGCTCCTCTGCAGTCAGAGCCACTGCCATGGATGTATTGGGAGATGCATGCTGGCATCTCAGGAGAACTTTTAGCAGGGCTTGTTGTGATAGGATAAAGTGTGACAGTTTTAAACTAAAAGACAGGAGATTTGGAATAGATATATAGAAGAAATTTGTTATGATGAGGGTGGTGAAACACTGGCCCAGGTTGGCCAGAGAGGTGGTGGATGAACCAGCCCTGGAGACATCCCAGGCCAGGCTGGACGGGGCTCTGAGCAACCTGAGCTGGTGAAGATGTCCCTGCCCATGGAAGGGGTTGGACTAGATGGCCTTCAGAGGTCCTTTCCAACCCAAAGTATTCTATGATTCAATAATTCTACAAGGTTTGACTCCAGATCCAAGCAGGAATTACCCCAAAGTGGGGTGACGCCACCTAAAGTTGGTTCCCCATGATGACCATTCCTTGATGTCCACCAAGACCTGCAAGGGGCTTTATAGAATCATCGAATAGTTTGGGTTGGAAGGGACCTTCACAGCTCAACCAAAACTAGTCTGTGGTTCTATAAACTTAAAGCTCCTCTTCAATCTCCAAAAAATGGAAAACCAGCAATAAATAAAATGAAGTTGCTCAATTGGCTGGCTGCCACCCACAAGCATCCCTCCGGTGAGTGAAGCCCAACCACGCGTCAGTGTCCCCAAAGCCACTGCTGGGGCTCCCGGGTGTTTCCCAGGAGGTAAAACCCCAGATGAGGATGAGGAAGTGTTGCAGGTGAAGATCACAGAATACCAGAATGTCAGGGATTGGAAGGGACCTGGAAAGCTCATCCAGTGCAATCCCCCCATGGAGCAGGAACACCCAGATGAGGTTCCACAGGAAGGTGTCCAGGCGGGTTTGAATGTCTCCAGAATAGGAGACTCCACAACCTCCCTGGGCAGCCTGGGCCAGGCTCTGCCACCCTCACCCCCAACAAGGTTCTTCTCAAATTTAAGTGGAACCTCCTGTGTTCCAGTTTGTACCCATTACCCCTTGTCCTATCATTGGTTGTCACCGAGAAGAGCCTGGCTCCATCCTCCTGACACTCACCCTTTATATATCTGTAAACATGAATGAGGTCACCCCTCAGTGTCCTCTTGTCCAGCTCCAGAGCCCCAGCTCCCTCAGCCTTTCCTCACACGGGAGATGCTCCACTCCCTGCAGCATCTTGGTGGCTGCGCTGGACTCTCTCCAGCAGTTCCCTGTCCTGCTGGAACTGAGGGGCCACAACTGGACACAATATTCCAGGTGTGGTCTCCCCAGGGCAGAGCAGAGGGGCAGGAGAACCTCTCTGACCTACTGACCACCCCCTTCTAACCCACCCCAGGTCCCATTGGCTTCCTGGCCACAAGGGCCCAGTGCTGGCTCATGGTCACCCTGCTGTCCCCAGGACCCCCAGGTCCCTTTCCCCTACGCTGCTCTCTAATAGGTCATTCCTCAGCTTATACTGGAACCTGGATTTGCCCATGGAAAGCAGCCTGAACGATAGGAAAACACGGCCAGAGCCAGCCCCAATACCTCTTACCACGGCGGCCATCACTGCCTCGATTGGGGTCAGGGCTGGTTTTCAGACCTCGATTGGGGTCAGGGCTGGTGTTTGGACAATGTCAACCTTTCATTTGGTTTCTGCTGCTTTCAATATTGTACAGGGTTGTGTTTTTTGTTTTTTCTTGTTAATTTTCCCTTTCAAATCTCTTTGTGAAATGTGATGCTGCCAGGACCTTTTACTCCTTTCCTCAGTTTCAGGGAAATTCCTCAAGCGTCTGAATAACAGCAACCGTAGCAAGAAATGGAGAAGTTTGTTGTGAGCCAAGAAACCCAATTATTACAGTTGCTTAATTAATTGCAACGTATTGAACGCTTTCCACACCATCCCGCTGCCTATTTCCTAATACTTCTGCAATGTAAAAAATATATCATTGCAGAAATCCTAGTTATTCCAGGGGTAAGGAGCTTTTCCATGTTTGACAGTGCATCTTCGCCCTGCACTGGGATGATGAGCGAATGTCCATGTCCTGCGTTTTCAGCGAGATGTCTTCTGTGGAGCCTCTTCCATCCTTGCTCAAGAAGCCAAATTATGGTACATGTGAGCTTACCGGCCAGCTAGGAAACCAAAAAGTCCTTTTATTTCTATATTTAATCTTTAGTGTCGAGAAGACCAACGCGGAACTTGCCCTTTGGGAGCAGAGCCACATGTGTGACGAGCGCACAGTTCTCAGCAGCTACATGGATCACTGTGATGCCTAAAAAACCACAAATCACTCCAGGCAGTTCTTAACATTGAAAAAAACCTTTAGAAACGTTTTCTGGGTTTACAATTATGGTTTCCCTGTCCACAGGCTGCATGTTCCCTATGTCACACAACCAATAATGAAGCAGGTTGTGGATGAGATGAGGCAAACCCCCTGATTTTCCTCTTGCTTCGCAAGATGATTAAGTTACTTTATCGCTTGGAGCCACACGATTGACCCTGATACAACATGGGGTTGCTGGAGATGCATCCCTACAACCAAATTTTAAATTACCCCCCACATCAAAGCGATTGTCCTTCCCATTCGCCTGGCAGGGCAGGTGAGATGGCACCGATGGATCAGCCGCAGCGACCAGCATCGCGTCTCTTATTGTAGTTGAGCCACAAAGAGACAAAATACCAACCTGTCAAGGCTTAAGGCAAGGCGGCAATAAACCATGGCAGACGCTCCCTGTTATCCCCTCATTTCCCACCACCCTTCCTTTAGATCGGAAAGATGATAAGAAAGAGAAGGGGAAAGGAAGAGAGACTTAGACTTCAAGTTGGAGGCCCTGGAAGTCATGGGTGGGACTTTACAGCAAACCAGAACCTGGTTGCAGGATGCAGGGCCTGAGGCCTGTGGATCACAGGGTTCCTCTCTAGATGCCGGCCATGGTCGAAGAGAGTGACCCTCGTGATCATCCTCTTATATAGGGGATATGACGATTATGGGATGGAACATTTCCGTTGGTCAGTTCTAGTCACCTGTTCCATCCACCCCTCCTCAACACGTCCCTCTCACAACGGAACGTGGGAAAACTTATCAGCCTTTCTTAGCTACCATAGTCACAAATCTAAACACGAGCTTCTTCAGCATTCCCTTGGTCTCTTATCAGCACCGAGTGCAGCATCCTAGGAAAAATATGCAGGCTAAAACTCAGAAAAGTACGGCCGCCTAGAAGAAAATCACTGAAAGAGAACCGGTCTTGCTTTTAACAAAACCAGGACACAACCCTGGGGGACAGCAGGATGACCATGAGCCAGCACTGGGCCCTTGTGGCCAGGAAGCCAATGGGACCTGGGGTGGGTTAGAAGGGGGTGGTCAGTAGGTCAGAGAGGTTCTCCTGCCCCTCTGCTCTGCCCTGGGGAGACCACACCTGGAATCTTGTGTCCAGTTGTGGCCCCTCAGTTCCAGCAGGACAGGGAACTGCTGGAGAGAGTCCAGCGCAGCCACCAAGATGCTGAAGGGAGTGGAGCATCTCCCGTGTGAGGAAAGGCTGAGGGAGCTGGGGCTCTGGAGCTGGAGGAGACTGAGGGGTGACCTCATTAATGTTTACAGATATATAAAGGGGGAGTGTCAGGAGGATGGAGCCAGGCTCTTCTCGGTGACAACCAATGACAGGACAAGGGGTAATGGGTGCAAACTGGAACACAAAAGGTTCCACTTAAATTTGAGAAGAAACTTCTTCATGGTGAGGGTGCCAGAGCCTGGCCCAGGCTGCCCAGGGAGGTTGTGGAGTCTCCTATTCTGGAGACATTCAAACCCGCCTGGACACCTTCCTGTGGAACCTCATCTGGGTGTTCCTGCTCCATGGGGGGATTGGACTGGATGAGCTTTCCAGGTCCCTTCCAGTCCCCAACATTCTGGGATTCTGTGTGATTCTGTGATTTGCAGAACTCGGGTGCTTGTTGGTGCACGCTCACCCCGTGGCTCTTACCAATCCTTCGCTTTTTCAAGCTTCTTTAAGTCACTTTTGCAAACTAAATCCCTTGAAAATTGTTCCCGTTTCCTTCCCCATACCCACAATCCCCTCTGGGAGAACCCCAAGAGCAATGTAGGTGCCCAAATTTGCAAGAATCCTCCCGTCAACCCTTTGGCTCAATCCCTCTCCCAGAAATCACGCTCTGGGCTGGTGTTTCAATGCTTGGTCCCAGCCCAGTGGTGTAAATTCATGGACAGGTTAAATCCATCAGCCTTTCCCATGTTGTCTACATAAGACTTTGCTGTTTCCCGGCCACCAGACAGATTTAGAGACTTTTTTGCGCTTAGATAAATAAAAACAATACAGTCTGGAAAAAGTATATTAAATATGGCACAGGAAAAGCTGCCTACGAAGCAGTTAAATTGTCCCATCATCTCACAGCACCTAAATTAAAGCCACCAACGCACAAACAGGAAATTAAGCAGCAGTTTAAGTCCGTCTTCTTGGTGCAAGGTAGGACCTGCTCAACCTGAGTCCTCCCCAAAGACTTGTTCTTTAAAAAATATCCAATAAAGGAGATTTCAGAGTCAACTCAAGTTACTCCAGCACTTCACAATCCTTATCATTCAAAAGCCCTTCTTGAACATTTCCTGCAACAGTTTATGTCCATTATTTTTTGGTTGTTCCACCTGGCCATGGAGAAGACATCCTTCCTTTGCTTGGCAGCTCTGCATGAACTTGGGGACCTGCGGTATCTCCATCTGGAGCGGTTTAAAAGACGCGGAGATGAGATTCTTAGGGACACAGTTTAGTGCTATTGTTGGGTTAACGATTGGACTTGATGATCTTGAGGGTCTCTTCCAACCATAATGATTCTACGATGCGATGATCTCCCCCTCTTTGGATTGCACAGACCCAAGTTCTCAACTTCTCCAGTCCTTTTGTCCATCGCTTCTCAACTGGACCCTTCCCAAGGTCCAACTCTGCCCTGAAACCTGGTTCCAAAACCAGATCTGCTCCATCTTTCCCCACGTTTTGGGAGCTTCACCCCTTTTTCTTGCACTCCAGCAAGACGTTTCCTGTCTTCGGTGATGGCTTCAACACCCAGGGATGATACTTAGGGCAGAACCACCCTCGAGGTGGGTTTGTGCAGCTGATTCAGCCACTTCAGAAAATCCCATTGCCATTAGCAAAGCTCTTGGAAAAAAAATCCGACATCGCTGACACCGGGATTTACTTGGTCTACAAACCCCTGCGCTTGCTTTACGGCCTTTCTTTTCCACGTCTCCTTGCCCAGACGTAGCGACGAAGCCAAGGAATTAACAGCTCGCAGGTAGGATTGCAGAGTTCAAAACAAGCCATATGGACTCACGCTCCCGAGCGCGCACGGACCTATTTGCAGAGCCAGCAGCGAGGAGGACGTTACGGGCGAGTCAACCACCGGAAATCTGTCCTGAGCAGAGCTGACTTGCACAAAAAAACCCAGCAAACTGTCCCCAAACCGCTACCGAGCGTCTCTTTAATGGTCTCAGAAGGGAGATTACCTGAAGGCGACGCTCCATCGGCTCCGCGCCCCCTCGGCCACCGCAGCATCTTCGTCTCTGGCATCATCTGTAAGGCGTCTTTATTTCCCGTCCCCAGGTGCCGAGGCAGCAAATCTGAGGTTTAAGCTAAACCTCCGCTTTCCTACCCACCCCCCATTAAGGATTTATCATCACCGACCAGCCCTTTCCTACCTGCCCCTCATTTCCCTCCCCGTTTTCTCTCCACGACCACTTTCCATCGGGAGGAGTGATTTTCCTCTTTATTAAGATGTTGCTGTTTGCTCCTAATTTTCCTCCCGCTTTTCAAACTTCCCGGAGCTGCTCAGAATTCCTGCTGATGGCATTTTTGTACCTGCACAAAGCTCCTCCTCTCACTAATCCTGTTTTTTGGGGGTTTAAAACTGCCCCATAATGCTCATGTGAATTGGGGTGCCGGTGGTTTCAGAACCTCTCAATGACACCACGATACTTATTGCATCTTTTCATCCACTTGCCCATCATATATAAAATGACTTTGGCACTAAATTGCCTCATTTTATAGCATCATCCACGAAAATACTTGTCTCTGAACCCTTCATCCTTCCAGCAAAGAAAAACAATAGCACAAAAGGCATTGGATTCGCCTTTCCCAGCTTAACAGTCCCCAAAATACATCAATAAAGCAGTTACGGAGCAAAAATATTTGACCCCAAGTAGAAAATTAAAACAAATAACTTGAAGCACAGTTAAAAACCTGGTCTTGCCAAAGTGCCACACCTGAGGCATTGAGTGTAAGACGAGCTAAACCTGGACAGGCTGGAGAGTTGGGCAGGGAAATATTTAATGAAATATGACAAGGGCAAATGTAGAGTCTTGAATCTGGGCAGGAACAACCCCAGGTTCCAGTATAAGTTGGGGAATGACCTATTAGAGAGCAGCGTAGGGGAAAGGGACCTGGGGGTCCTGGGGACAGCAGGGTGACCATGAGCCAGCACTGGGCCCTTGTGGCCAGGAAGCCAATGGGACCTGGGGTGGGTTAGAAGGGGGTGGTCAGTAGGTCAGAGAGGTTCTCCTGCCCCTCTGCTCTGCCCTGGGGAGACCACACCTGGAATATTGTGTCCAGTTGTGGCCCCTCAGTTCCAGAGGACAGGGAACTGCTGGAGAGAGTCCAGCGCAGCCACCAAGATGCTGAAGGGAGTGGAGCATCTCCCGTGTGAGGAAAGGCTGAGGGAGCTGGGGCTCTGGAGCTGGACAAGAGGACACTGAGGGGTGACCTCATTCATGTTTACGGATATATAAAGGATGAGTATCACGAGGATGAAGCCAGGCTCTTCTCGGTGACAACCAGTGATAGGACAAGAGGCAATGGGTGCAAACTGGAACACAGGAGGTTCCACTTAAATCTGAGAAGAAACTTCTTCATGGTGAGGGTGGCAGAGCCTGGCCCAGGCTGCCCAGGGAGGTTGTGGAGTCTCCTTCTCTGCAGACATTCCAACCCGCCTGGACACCTTCCTGTGGAACCTCATCTGGGTGTTCCTGCTCCATGGGGGGATTGCACTGGATGAGCTTTCCAGGTCCCTTCCAACCCCTCACATTCTGGGATTCTGTGAAACTACAAATTTAATTGAATTTAAATGTAAAGCCAGTAACTGCATCAAAACACCTGTTCCGTAGTTATCTGCAGAATGATCCTCCCAGCCTTTTTTTAGGTTGATATTGAATGTAATTTGATGAGCATCTCAAATACATTTAATCTTGCGGTGCCGTTTGAAGCCGCCCAAGACTTTGCTCAGGTTTAAAAAAGAAACAAGTTTAACGGCGCGTCTCTACGAGCTTGAACTAAACCTGAGTTCAGAAAAACCTCAATTTCCTTAAACCTTTTGTTTCTTCTACATGATTCTCCCTACAGCTAGCGATGAGCTTCGGCACAACTGGGATGCCCATCACCTTTGCTTCTGGGCTGTGTGAGACCCAAGGATGAGTTACATGAATAAGCAGCTAAAATCCAACCTCAGTGCTGGATTTCGGACAGAAATCAGCACAAATTCTTGCTGCTCACCTGCTCTTCCAGGGCTCTTGGCACTCAGGTCTCTGCCCCGGCCGGGGGTGCTGGATGTTTTGGAGAGTTTATTCGCCGATACTTGGTACATGACGCCGCCGATGCAGCGATAGCCTTTGCTCCTCCATCTCTGTTGCATGTGCTGGGATTTGCCTCCTTGAAGCGACGGGCGCGTTTGGTTTAATAACGGGGACCTGCAAGGAAACAATAAAGTCAAATTAAACCCAAATTAAGGAAGATAATGCAAGGAGCTGCTGCTTCGTGAGCAAATCCTCAGCTGCCAGAGGTTGGAGGTGACACAGGGAGGAACCAGCGATGCTCTTGCAGGTTCTGATCCCTCGTGATTTACACCAAGATTAAAACAACCTTCAAGGTACTGCTTCCCCCATGCAACAAAAAGCCATTTATATCCCGCAATGACCCACAGAAATGCTGCAGGAGAAGAAAACGTGTTTAAGGTCAGGTCCCCACCCAACCACAGCCTGCTAGGTCACGGCAAAGGGGCTTTTCCCTAAAATCCGCAGTTATTTGCCACTGACCCCAATGTTTCTTAACCTGCTGCCTCCAAAATACGATCCAGCCCACTCAGCCAAGGCTGATGCTCCATCTCACACCCTTGGCTGGCAGCTCTGACAACCAGTGAAAGAAATGTGGATGGAATCCCACGAGGGATTCCGCAACGTGGGACCTCGCTTGAGCTGAGCCACGTTTTACGGAGCTCTGCAAGCTTTGAGATTTTTGGTACCATCACTATTATTATTCTGTACTCAAGTTTCATAGAATCATTTTGGCTGGAAGAGATGCTCAAGATCGAGTCCAACCGTTAACCCAACACTGGCACCAAACTGTGTCCCTGAGAACCTCATTTCCATGTCTGTTCATCCCCTCCACGGATGGTGACTCCACCATCCTGTTCCAATGCCCCACAGCCCTTTGGGGAAGAAATTGATCCCAAGATCCAACATCAGCCTCCCTTGGTGCAACTTGAGGCCCTTTCCACTCAACCTGGCACTTGTTCCTTAGGAGAAGAGACCAACACCCTCCATGCCAAGACTGATATTATTCCTCCCCCCAAATCTGGCTCTTGAAAGCTTTTTGCTATATCCCTGCCTGGGATAAATTGCCATCCCCCATCCATCACCTGGGACCCAAGCGGGGTCAACGTTGGGGACCCTTCTCCACCTCCCCATCTCTCCCCTAAATCCACAAACCCCGTAACGCGGCAGCTGGATGACAACAGATCCCATTAGTGTTGCCCATAAGGTAATTCTGAAGCATCATTAAGTTCTGAAGTGACATAAATACGTCCCAGAGGGGCTCAGGTGCCACCAAAACCCCCTCCAGTTCGTGACCTGGTATCTCCTGCCCCATCCCACCTCCCTCCCACCCATCTCATTTTCGTTCCGATGCCGTTATACAAACAAGAGCCGTTGCAGCCAAATCAAATCTCCTCAAATATCAGTTGTCTTCCCCATTTAGCGCTAATCCAAACAGTAATTTGTTTATGCAAATTAGAGCTCTAATTTTGTATTAGTCCAAACTATGCTCATAATGCTATTAGCAGAACGTATATAAACCGCGCATTACTGGAGAATATCTGTAAATTAAGACCCCGCTATCCTATCAGCAGAATGCAAACCCCGGAGAGCATTACCTTTAAATGAACATGTGCTGCAAAGAAAAAAATAGAAAAGAGAATTGTAAAATGTAATCGTTACATTTCCGAGCGCTTAGCGTGACAGCCAATTCATTTCATCGGGCTGTTGCCACTGGCTACCGAGCTCGGAGAATTGCTGCCTGTATTTCTTTCATTTTTGCGGAGGGAATCACAGAATCCCAGAATGTCAGGGGTTGGAAAGCTCATCCAGTGCAATCCCCCCATGGAGCAGGAACACCCAGATGAGGTTCCACAGGAAGGTGTCCAGGCGGGTTGGAATGTCTGCAGAGAAGGAGACTCCACAACCTCCCTGGGCAGCCTGGGCCAGGCTCTGCCACCCTCACCCCCAACAAGTTTCTTCTCAAATTTAAGTGGAACCTCCTGTGTTCCAGTTTGAACCCATTACCCCTTGTCCTATCACTGGTTGTCACCAAGAAGAGCCTGGCTCCATCCTCCTGATACTCCCCCTTTATATCTCTGTAAACATGAATGAGGTCACCCCTCGTTCTCCTCTTGTCCAGCTCCAGAGCCCCAGCTCCCTCAGCCTTTCCTCCCACGGGAGATGCTCCACTCCCTGCAGCATCTTGGTGGCTGCGCTGGACTCTCTCCAGCAGTTCCCTGTCCTGCTGGAACTGAGGGGACACAGCTGGACACAAGATTCCAGGTGTGGTCTCCCCAGGGCAGAGTAGAGGGGCAGGAGAACCTCTCTGACCTACTGACCACCCCCTTCTAACCCACCCCAGGTCCCATTGGCTTCCTGGCCACAAGGGCCCAGTGCTGGCTCATGGTCACCCTGCTGTCCCCAGGACCCCCAGGTCCCTTTCCCCTACACTCCTCTCTAATAGGTCATTCCTGAACTTATACTGGAACCTGGGGCTGAACCTTCTCCAATTTGGAGCTGTTGTATTTTTAAGGTTAAAAAATGACCAACTAGGTGGCCTCCGAGCAAGGCTTCTGCAGAACATCTGCTCATGTTGCTGAAGCCTCAAGTGCCACCGAACTGAAGTTTCAACCAAGGGCTCAGCTCGAGCTCGCCAGAGGTTTCACCGTCTCCATTTCCACCTTCTAGGTGGTGGAAGGGTCCAAGGAGGGATGTCCCCAGACCCCTTCAGCCTCCACGGAGGTTCTGCATCAGCCCAGCTCCTCACCTGGAAACTCTCTTATCTAAAAAGTCAACATTAATAGGGGTTAACCCGTGCGAAGGGCCCCAATAGCCCACCTTAAACATCTCCCCACATTTATTAATTCCCCTTTAACCCCAGAGGTTGCCTCCTCTACCCTTTCCTCCCTAGAAATTGGAGGTGCAATTTTGCAGAGGGGTAAACCCAAGGGATGCAGCCCAGGGCTGGTGGGACCCCATAACGTCATTGTGGAGATTCCTGATGCAAACACAATGGGAGAGGAGATGCCGCTCACCGGGAAATGGTGACGATGCTTTGCAGGGAATTTTGGTAGCTGAACGCACCTATTGGCCCATTTTGTTATTTATAGAGTATTATTTCATAGAATCATAGATTCGTTTTAGTTGGAAAACACCCTCACGATCATTGAGTCCAAATGTTAACCCAACACTGTCACTAAACCGTGTCCCTAAGAACCTCATCTCCACATCTGTCCAACCCTCCAGGGATGGTGACTCCACCAGTGCCCTGGGCGGCCTGTTCTAATGCCCAACAGCCCTTTGGGGAAGAAATTTTCCCTAATTTCCAATCTAAACTTCGACTGATGCAACTTGAGGCTGTTTCCTCTCATCCTATCACTTGTTACTTGGGAGGAAAGAAAAACACCCTCCATTTATTAGAATATTTACAATATATATTATTTATCATGTTGATTAGAATATTTCTTATATTTACATATATTATAGGAGCCATAAGAGATTTAAAATTGCAAGTAAAATACATTTTATATCAAAAAATCACAGTGGAACCTGAGCCAGAGGGAAACTTAATCACCCAACCTTCACCCGCCAGAAACCTCTATTTTCCTCTTAAGCCAAATTGTTGCTCCCAAACGGTTGCGTAGCCCCAACACAACCATCAATGTGTGTCCAAAGCCTCAACACAACCATGGGTGTGTGTCTCCCTCTTCGTTAGTGACATCCGACCCGGTGGCCGCAGGGGCCAACCGCTTGTAACGGAGGGCGAGGAGCCGCGTCAAACGCCCTGTCGCTTTTCATCGGCGACGGTATCACAGCTCCCCGTTGAATTGTTACCCTAATGGAAAGGACGGCCTTTGGAAATGAACTGTATTGAGAAAAGAGGATAAAAATTAATGAGATAATAGCCCGGCCAAGGACCTGAAGAATACGTCGGGCCCTCGACACGAAGGGCTTGTAATTCCCTTTCTGCCGCACAAGCCCACGGATCTAAAGAGTCCTTCCGTCCGGCCAGAAGACTCGCTCCGGCAGGAAATTTCATTAACGCTGGAAAATAGGAAAGGTATTAAGCGTGGATAATGAAGGCCAGAGTGTGAACAGTGCCTTAAGATAGTCTTCTTTCTAGCCTTTGTAATGGGAGGCATGAACTTTCCCTTCAAATCCATTTCTAATCCATTTGAAATACTACAGCAAATTATCTTCCCTTCAGCCCGAAAGTGGCCAGCCAATTTACTCCGAATAGAAGTGACAATGCTACAGAATTTATCGCCATAACCTTGACTACACAAGGTTGAGGGTTGTCTTTCCCCCACCTCTGGGGTGGACAGGGGAAGGAAAGTTTTTAATGAAAAGGGGGTAGAGGGATGCTATAAAAATGTTTAAAAACAGCATTGTAACCATCAAAGGTCTATTGGCAATGCCAGGGAGGAGCGTGATGGGAAAAGCGCAGTGTCTTGTACTAAAAATGTTGAGGAGGGAGGTCCTGGGCTGATCAAACATGCTGGAGGTTGAGATCTGGGCTCTTCCATTGCAGCCCGTGAGGCAGAACCAACTTTGTCCAAGTTGGCCCGTTTTTATGCTGATGCTTTGGAGATGCTCATGTTGACCAAGTCTGATAATTCTCACTCTCTTTCCCATGATTAAACATCAAGCAGCTGTGTCCTTCATAGAAACACAGAATCATTTTAGATGGAAAAGACCCTTAACATCATTGAGTCCAACCATTAACCCAGCACTACCAAGTCCACCACTTCCCCGTGTCCCTGAGAACCTCATCTCCACATCAGCTCAACCCCTCCAGGGATGGTGACTCCACCACTGCCCTGGGCAGCCTGTTCCAATGCCCGACATCCAACAGACCAGTAAACTCAAAGAAAAAACTGGGCCAAGAGGGAGAAAAGGGTTCAGCAAGACAACGTGAAGACAATGGTCAGTTGATGCCCAACTCAATGCACCTTCCTTGCCTCCAAACACAGCGAAGTTGCTCAAAATGGAAGAAAACCACCAGAATTTCAGCCAAGAGCCAGCAAGAGCCGCTACCGAAACATGTTCCCCCTTAAATACAACCAAAAAAGAGGGATTTCGAAGCCAATGTGGAAAGTGAGCAACAAGAATGACTCACCCCACGGGGACCCAGAGCTGCAGAAGATGCTCAGATTCAACACCCTTGCACACTCAACAAGCGAGACCACCTGCTCCCAAAACCCCACACGACCCCAGAAACACACCCAGATGTGAAATATTCGAGGAGCTGATGTATAGAAATGAAACACAAAACCAAGAGCAGAGCAAGAACATCCCGGCGGCGTTTCAGCCAGCTGAGACCGAGAGGATTTCTTGGCGCTGGCGGCAATACAAGTGGCTTTTGAGGATGGTTTTCTTTTACTACTGGATATCTTCTTTAGGCTTGGCTTATATATATATATATTTTTAAGTAATCCTTACATAGTAAGAAATCACATTTGCATGCTGGCATTTGATTCCTGAGGAAAAAGCGGATCATAACCGATGCTCTTGCATCGGTTCGCCCATTAAAATGTTTGTTTTATGGAATCTGTATCAATATTATTGCTTTCTTCTTCAAAATAAAAAGGTCAAATCTCAAACATTTTCTACTTTAAGACTTGGTCTATTGAAAGAACCTGGTTTGAATTACTCAAATAATTTAGTTTAGTATGATATTAGAGGTTTAAAAAGTGACTGGAAATTGGACATAGAAACGCATGTGTCTTCTTCCAATATACACACAGTTTTTAATACATAGTGACCAGCAATAACCTGTTAATTTATCCATAAACAATCCTCTACTTTCAATAATGAGTTCTAATTAGGAAAAAAACACTTTAAAAAACTATTTTGGTTCAATTGAATCAGAATTTCCATTCAAATGCAGCTTAATGTTAAGCTCAAAAAATAATCCAGCACAGATCTCATTTACCATTTTCAAAACCTGGGAAAAATTATGAACCTCAATGAGTACCTATTTAGCAACCTAATTACCTAAATAAAGATGTACCTACCTAATAAATCCTCCTGACTTGCGAAAGAGAAATAGTTGCAAGTATATTATAATGGTTATCAACCAACGAGAACAAAGGTTCTGCCAAAAAAACAGCTGGTGAATAAAGATGGGGAACAAAACTAGACCTGATGATTGAAATCAAGTGTTTCCATCTCGTGGATTTAAATCCTAATTAACCTCAGCAATTAAATCAGAGTGAGCCGTGACAGTGCTACATAGCCATATGCAAAGGGCTGAACTAATAGGGATGGGATCGCTCACTTGGTGGGTAGCGCTGAGGTGTGATGGTGATACAGTGGAACAGGAGATGACCAGTCACCATGACACGGTCCATTTGTGCCGGTTTCGGCAAGATTCAGCTGCTCACCCCTTCGGCAGCCCCGGTGGCATGAGCTCCTCTCCTCCCCTGGTCCTGAACATCTTTACATGACACAAAAGCCCTTAAGGTGCTGGAGCGAGTTCAGAGGAGGGAACGGAGCTGGTAAGGGGCTGGAGCACAAGTGTGATGGGAGCGGCTGAGGGACCTGGGGGGTTCAGCTGGAGAACAGGAGCTGAGGGGAGACCTTCTGATCTCTGAACTGCCTGAAAGGAGCTTGGAGCCAGGGGGGTCGGGCTCTGCTCCCCAGGAACAAGCGCCAGGAGCAGAGGAAACGGCCCCAAGTTGCACCAGGGTAGGTTGAGGTTGGATCTTGGGAACAATTTCTTCGTGGAAAGGGCTGTGGGGCATTGGAACAGGCTGCCCAGGGCAGTGCTGGAGTCACCATCCCTGGAGGGGTTGAGCAGATGTGGAGATGAGGTTCTCAGGGACATGGGTTAGTGCCAGGGTTGGGTTTCTGGTTGGACTTCATGATCTTCAGGGTCTTTTCCAACCAAAATGATTCTATGATTCCATGTGCCATGCTCAGCACCACAGAAGCTCTAACACCAACAGAAATCCACCAGGACCGTCAGCAAACAATACCAACTGCATTCAAAACGCTAATATTTTCTCCATCTATTGAAAAGCTTTCAGCTTCTCCTGCGTCCTGTTACTAACGCTGTTATTGAAGCTATCTAAATGGATTTCTTCTTCACAGTTCAACCCATTACTTCATCCTCCAATCAAAACCACCGCTGTCACTTGGAAAAGACCTTTAAGATCATTAAGTCCAACCGTTAACCCAACACTGTCAAGTCCACCTCTAAACCATGTCCTTAAAAACCTCATTTACATGTAAACTTCTTGCAGTGACTTCTCCAAGGCACTAAACTGATGTGGAACATTTTCTAGAAACACCTAATGGTTTGGGTTGGAAGGGTTCTTTGAAGATCCAATCCACCCACAGATGCACCAGGAGCATCTTCAACTAGACCAGGTTGCTCAAAGGCCCATCCAACCTGATCTTGAACACTTCTAGTGATGGGGCATCCACAGCTTCTCTGGCCAACCTGTTCCAGTGTCTTTGTAAAATTCAAGTATTTTCCAGTTGTTCACCCAAAATAAAAGTTGATACCGGAGCAGCTGTGTTGAGCTTCATTGTGAAGGACCAGATCAGACCATGGGAAGACAAGGACATTTCTGAGCAAGCTGCAGGAGTGTGGGCAGCAACAGTGACATCCAACACTTCAAACCTTACACAGTTTAAGAAAGGAGATGGGACACTTCTGGGAAAAGGCCAGGTTTGGCAGCTTAAGGAGGGGGAATTACAGTGCTGGTGAACCCCAAAATCAGCTAAAGTAAGCCTGACACCCCAAGGATATGTCCATGGGGTGCCTCTGAACCCAGCTTTGCCTGGACGGCTCTGCAGGTGTCTGGGGGCAAAGCCAAATTCCCCATCCCCAGGAGCCAGCCAGGAACCAGCCCAGATGAACTGGAGCGGGTCCAGAGAAGAGCAACAAGACTGGGGAAGGAACTTGAACACAAGCCCTATGGGGAGAGGCTGAGGGAGCTGGGCTTGTTTAGTCTGGAGAAGAGGAGGCTTAGAGCTGAGCTCAGCACTCTCTAGAACTACCTGAAGGGCAGTTCCAGCCAGGTGGGGATTGGGCTCTTCTCCCAGGCATCAGCAATAGGACAAGGGGGCATGCGCTTCAACTCTGCCAGGGGAAATTTAGGCTGGAGATTAGAAAGAAACTCTTTGCAGAGAGAGTGGTCAGGATTGGAATGGCTGCCCAGGGAGGTGCTGGACTCACCGGCCCTGGAGGTTTTTCAACTGAGACTGGACATGGCACTTAGTGCCATGATCTAGTCAATGGACTGGAGTTGGACCAAGGGTTGGACTTGATGATCTCTGAGGTCTTTTCCAACCCAGTCCATTCTGTGATTCTGTGAACTAAGATGAACCAAGGAAGCTTCTTCCTTGGGCTGGTAACAGCGGAGAGAACGGAAGAACCAGCAGAAATTCTTGGGGGTTCCTGACCCGTTCATAGAATCAGGCTCTCGTCTGCTTTTCCCCAGTTTTTCTCATCCTTTTCTCTAGACCATTTTCACAATTTGAAGCTGAAGAACCAGGAAAGAGATGAGATCCACACAGAGTCCTCATGTCCAAGACGCAGAAGGACACGTCTCCTTAAGCAACACCTTTGAGTTTTCACAGGTGAGAATTGACTGATTTCCAAAAATCTCCAGCTTTTCACTCACTGTGAGTGTCAACTCCCCAAGGTAGTGTCACCCAACGGTGCACAGTGACATGCCGGTGCACAGCCAAGGCCACCAGCACATCCCACAGCTGGTTTGGGGACAGCCCTGGACCCTGAAGAGCAGCCAACATATGTTGTCTCTACACCCACCCCAAAAACACCCCAGCACCAGCTCCACCTGGGCTACAAGAGTCATTCAACACCCCCTATTTTGGCCATGGTTTTAAATACGTCATATTTTCATTCTGTGCAAGAGCCACATTGATCGTTCTTCACCACCCACAAAGCTTCAGAGTCAGAGACAGAAACGTCCCCAGTGTCACAAATCCTGCTCTGAGCTGGGGATTAAAAACTGGAGCATTAGGCCTGTAAAAAGGCCTAATTAAGCCCGCAGGAAAAGATACAGTTTGGGCTACACATGGCTCATAAGCAACTCAGGCGCCAGCTCGTGTCTTCGTTTTCCCAAGAGCCTCAACCAGGAGCATGAGATGGGGGACACACAGTGCTGCCCTCACACGAGGGGCTTCACTGGCCAAACACAAAAACTGAGCGGCTTTCATAGAATCATTGAATGGTTTGGGTTGGAAGGGACCTACAAAGATCATCCAGTGCCACCCCTGTCATGAGCAGGGACACCTTCACCAGCTCAGGTTGCTCAGAGCCCTGTCCAGCCTGGCCTGGGATGTCTCCAGGGATGGTTCATCAACCACCTCTCTGGTTTTATTACTCTCATTCTAACCAATTTCTTCCTTATATCTAGTCTGAATCTTCCCTCTTTTAGTTTAAAACCATCACACCTTATTCTATCACAACAGGCCCTGCTCAAAAGTCTGTCCCCATCTTTCTTATCAGCCCCTTTTAATTACAGAAAGGCCGCACTAAGGTCTCCCCAGAGCTTCTCCTCCCCAGGCTGAACCCCCAACTGTCTCAGCCTTTCTCCCCAGAGCTGTTCAGCCCTCGGCCCATTCCCGTGTCCCTCCTCTGTCCCGCTCCAACAGCTCCATGTCTGGCTGGTGCTGGGACCCCAGAGCTGGACGCAGAGCTCAGGGAGGCTCAGGACATGGGGGCACAGGGGCAGGATCCCCCCTCCACCTGCTGCTCACGCTGCTCTGGCTGCAGCCCAGGATATGGTTGATTTTCTGGGCTGTGAGCACACGTTGCTGGGTCATGTCCCATTTGCCACCCACCAGTGTCCCCAAGTCCTTCTCCACAGGGCTGCTCTCCATCCATCCATCCATCCATCCATCCATCCATCCATCCATCCCCCAGCCTGTGTTGATACTGGGGACTGCCATGACCCAGGTGCAGGACCTTGCACTTGGCCTTGCTGAACCTCATTAGGTTCACATGGGGTCCTCCAATCCGTCCAGGTCCTTGTTTGACATCCCTTCCTTCTATCTCATCGTTATTTTCTCCCACTAAATTTATTGCCATTTCTCTCTCTCTCTTTCATTTCCCACTTGCCTCCAAGAAATGTCCCAGCAAAGGCTTCCGCCGCACTTGGAAGTTCCACAGCGCTGGGCTCAATGTCTCGGTCGCTTGGTGAGGGTGAACCCATGTGCCAAGGGAAGCACTTAAATCATGCCAAGACCTTGCACAGCACGGAGGAGATACCGTTATCGCCTCAAGGAGCTTACAGCAGTGTTAGAGAGCTCTTCTCCCTGCTCCAAATCACTGCTGTTTGTCAAATCACTGCTATTGTTTGCAAGCCCATTCATTTTGGAAAAAGCGATGAAGAACCTGGCCGCAAAAACAGCTCCACGTGCCATGCACGGAGAACGGAGGAACGAATAGGAATCATGACCTGCTGCACTAAAGGACCAGCATGGTCAGGAGGGGAGGGCAGGAATCATATAATCATAGTCATAGAATCACAGAATAATTTGGGTTGGAAGGGACCTTCAAAGCTCATCCAGTGCCACCCCTGCTATGAGCAGGGACATCTTCACCAGCCCAGGTTGCTCAGAGCCCCGTCCAGCCTGGCCTGGGATGTCTCCAGGGATGGTTCATCCACCACCTCTCTGGGAACCTGGGCCAGGCTCTCACCACCCTCATTGTAACAAATTTCATCCTCATGTCCAGCCTGAATCTCCTCTCTTTGAGTTTAAAACCATCACCCTTTGTCCTATCACAACCGGCCCTGCTCAGAAGTCTGTCCCCATCTTTCTTACGGGCCCCTTTCAGGGCAGCTCACCAGTTGGAGCTGGACTGTCCAGACACCACCAAATGGGTTCAACCCCACAGCCAGTTTCACCTACGGGAGGCTTCAAAAGTCTCTTGGTCACCCCAGTGGACAGAGTCCTCCCTCCTTTTTATCCCTTTTTTAATGCTGGAGTTGGGTTACGGTTGGACTCGATGATCCTGAGGGTCTCTCCCAACTGGAATGATTCTGTGATTCTATGATCCATCTTCTTGGTACCCAAACTATTTGTTGTCCCTCAGTCCTTTGGATGAGCTGTGCGGTGGGATGCTCCTGCAGAAGAGGGTGACACTGGAGGTCACAGCACCCAGAAGGGCAGCAAATGTCCCCAGGAGAAAGCTTGTTTCTGCATTTTCCTGACTCGCAGAATTCCCCAGTACAACCAAAGTGAATTATTATAGATGGATATTGACTGCGGGTTTAATTACTTGGGGATAACAACAGAGTTCTCCTGTTACATTTGGAAGTTTTGCTAATGCTGTTAGTTTAATTGGCATCTCCTTTTCTAATGTAACCAGAACTGAATAACGAGACTCTGGTGACAGAGGGACGAACAAAAAGCCATTGGCTGATACAGACACAGAACTAATTTAAGATCACGAGTGTTACTGAATGCATTGAAACCCCTGTCCCCAAACAAAGGTTCTTTCCCTGGTGTGCTGGGGCCGTCGAATTCCGTTTGTATTGTGCAAACATAAGTGTCTCCGCTCCTGGATCATTTTTACCTCCACGTGTGCCGCCGCATCAGCAGATTTACTGAGCGCTGTGGTTCTTCTCATCCTGACGGCAAGGACAGGGAAAAGGGACACAGGGTGGCCCACCCCTTCCCTTGGGTTTGTTTGGCTGAAGGACTTGTCCTGCTAAGGTCATCACCCCGAAACTGGGTGTTCTCCATCCTCCAGCACCACTGGAATGCAGGCACACATCCCAATTAAGCCATCTTTTAAAATCACTTCTGACCTCTCCTCTCCTATGAGTGTTATGATTTGTGAGACCCCTGAAGTATCACAAACCGGCCAAAGCCACCCCAATGTGCTGGCTGTCCACCCATACGATAGGTACCCTGTGAGCGACATTATGCCACCAATGTCACTTCATAGAATCAGAGAATCATTTTGGTTGGAAGAGACTCTCAAGATCATCAAGTCCAACCATAACCCAACACTGGCACTATCCCATGTCCCTAAGAACCTCATATCCATGTCTGTCCAACCCTCCAGGGATGGTGACTCCACCACTGCCCGGGGCAGCCTGTTCCAATGCCCGACAGCCCTTTGGGGAAGAAATTGTTCCCAAGATCCAACCTCAACCTCCCCTGGTGCAACTGGAGTCCATTTCCTCTCATCACTTGTTACTTGGGAGAAGAGCCCAACCCCCTTCATGCTCCAAGCTCCTTTCAGGCAGTTCAGAGATCAGAAGGTCTCCCCTCAGCTCCTGTTCTCCAGCTGAACCCCCCAGGTCCATCACACTTGTGCACCAGCCCCTTCCCCAGCTCCATTCCTTTCTCTCAACTCACTCCAGCACCTCAAGATCTTTCTTGTCATAAACCTTCTAGCCCCATGTCCAGGCTCCAATGGGGCTTTTCCTTCTGCACCTTCCACCCCCCCATCAACATCAGCCTCACCCGTGTGAAGGTCCCCAGCTCCACCAGCTAAATGCATCTTTGCTGAGCTGCCAGTAGGACAACAGAACTCTCAGCAGGATGTAATTAATGTTTTATCATCGTTCATGAAAGCAAACAGCTGCTGCGGCCCCAATCACTCATCTTCTTGTGGCTCTGGCTTTCCTAAAGTGTGGCCGGTCTCTTATTTTCTGTCTTCATGTACAACCTTGTCCCATGATTGACAACAGCTTCGTTTATTCTGCTACCTCATCACCAGATGGTCTCAGGTTGTACTCGATGATCTTGAGGGTCTCTTGCAATCAAAATTATTCTGATTTCCCAGGATTTTAGTTTCACAGGGATTTCTATGCAGTGCTTCTGGCCAAGACCACGTCTTCTCCAATGACTCACTGGACTCTTCTGTCCAGGTAGAGACCAAGCAGCTTTTTGATGAGCTCTCCTGCTCTTCTGGCCATTCTCTCCTTTTTAATTTCTCCCCCTATCTCTGCACATCCCTTCACAATTTCTGAAATGCTGCTTAAATAATGCAGAGCTTCATTTCCCCCTTGATCATCCATCTCCATGGCTGTTTCAGTTGCACACTTCTTCTCCAGAGCTTCCGGGTGGTGAGATACGTCCTCCTCATCTTTCAGAAGTCCATCTTCTGACCAACCCCAGCCTAAAGCAGCTCTGCTCACTCCCAGTTCATCGAGGCTCTTAGAGACATGGTTTAGTGTTAGATTTAGGTTTTGTTTGGACTCAGTGATCTTAAGGGTCTCTTCCAATCAAAATGATTCTATGATTTTATCTGAGAACTCAACCTGAAGCCACCTCGCTTCCTTTTCTCCAGCACGGTGTCTGATCCCACCCATGGAAGGATCTTCTGAAACTGTTCAAAGTTACTCGAGTTCTCCAGCGAAGTTTCCACTATAAAAACTTCCCACTGCAATGTTAGCCCGGAGAAAAGACAAAAGACTCATTCTAGAAGATGTGATTGCCCAGATGAAGCTGTTCTCAAGGTAGGTCAACTTGCAGCCTTAAAACCCATGACAACGTCGCGTTAAACTGCTTAAGCTAAGCTTGAGAATGGAAATGCTGACAACCCCTAATACACAGCTTTCCAACGCGCCGCTCCACCGCTGCAGCAGATCAGTAATTATACCAAGAAGACCGGGGACCATTGTCCCATTAATTAGATTCCTTTTACCCCCATTAGCTCAGCCGATTGGACAAAGTTCATCACGGTTTAATTCAGATTAGCTGAAATGGATCTCTTTCAGCACATGAGCAGGTGTTACCGGCTTTAGCACTTAAGTCGTGCTCCAGTTGGGCGCGCACGCTGATTTTTTGGGTCCCATGTCCACGCGTGACTGGACATTAATGTGAAATTCCTCCGAAACAACATCCTATTACTCTCGGCAATGGGCTATGGAGCCCTCTAATATGAGGAAAAAAAGCAAGAGCAGGTCATAGACCTTCTCCCATCCTGGCACAGAAGCCCTACTCCTTCATCTGCTCACACCAGAGCGTAGTGAATCGTATTTTAGACGTTTGCATGTGCTCCAAGGGCGACAATATCGCACCTTCCTGCTCGCTTTCCTAATGCACAAACCCGCACGAAGCATCGTCACCGAGCGGATCAAAACACCAAATATTTCCATATGGCATCTCCAACATTTGGACGAGGGAATAGAGTGACTGTCAGCAAGTTTGCTGGTGACACCAAGCTGGGAGCAGTGGGTGACACTGGAAGCTGTGCTGCCATCAGAGACCTGGACAGGCTGGAGAGTTGGACGGGGAAAAATGTAATGAAATAGAACAAGGGCAAGTGTAGAGTCTTGAATCTGGGCAGGAACAACCCCAGGTTCCAGTGTAAGTTGGGGAATGACCTATTAGAGAGCAGCATAGGGGAAAGGGACCTGGGGGTCCTGGGGACAGCAGGGTGACCATGAGCCAGCACTGGGCCCTTGTGGCCAGGAAGCCAATGGTACCTGGGGTGGGTTAGAAGGGGGTGGTCAGTAGGTCAGAGAGGTTCTCCTGCCCCTCTGCTCTGCCCTGGGGAGACCACACCTGGAATCTTGTGTCCAGTTGTGGCCCCTCAGTTCCAGCAAGACAGGGAACTGCTGGAGAGAGTCCAGCGCAGCCACCAAGATGCTGAAGGGAGTGGAGCATCTCCCGTGTGAGGAAAGGCTGAGGGAGCTGGGGCTCTGGAGCTGGACAAGAGGACACTGAGGGGTGACCTTATTAATGTTTACAGATATATAAAGGGGGAGTGTCAGGAGGATGGAGCCAGGCTCTTCTCGGTGACAACCAAGGGGCAAGGGGCAATGGGTACAAACTGGAACACAAAAGGTTCCACTTAAATATGAGAAGAAACTTCTTCATGGTGAGGGTGGCAGAGCCTGGCCCAGGCTGCCCAGGGAGGTTGTGGAGTCTCCTTCTCTGCAGACATTCCAACCCCTGGACACCTTCCTGTGTAACCTCAGCTGGGTGTTCCTGCTCCATGGGGGGATTGCACTGGATGAGCTTTCCAGGGCCCTTCCAATCCCTGACATTCTGGGATTCTGTGATTCTGTGACTTTCTATCATCAGGTAGACTGACGATTGAGTGATATCCAGGCTGTGCAAAGCACAAGCTGATTTTGGAAATCCTGAACAACAAGCTAATTGCTGAGGATCAAAATCATTCCGATGCCGCAGCCACCTCCATCACCTTCACACCCACACCAGCCTCAACTTCCAATATCTTCCCAAATAATCAGCCAGACTTAAGAGTCAAATCCCACTTCTTTTTAAATGCTCTTTTTCTCATGCAGGAAGCTGTAATAATACTAAGAAGGGTGAGAACAGCTGATATATTTTAATTAAAGTAAATTACTACCTTGGTCCGGCAGCAGTGCTCAATGGAAAACCACGTGTCAGGCACTGGAAGGGGTTAAAGAAGTTTATTGGGGCTCAATGGAAGGAATTAACCCCCAAGAAAACACCAACTCCTGGGGGGCTATAAGGGCTTTTGCCAGGGATCCACAGCAGCACAGTATTTAAAATTACATTGAATTTACCTACTAAGGCACAGAAAACAGCATATACAGGCTTTTCCTGATCTTTTTTTTCCCTAGAGAGTTGGTTTTGCTGCCTTTATGTGATCGCAAGGAGCAAATAATAAGTTGATGTTTCTACTGCGGGGTTATTTCTCTAAATTTAAAGCAGGCGGCTGTTACGTATCCATATATATACCCCCTAAATTATGGCTTTTCGGCATCTCTTACAAGCTGACCCACAAAACAACTGAGGCAGCGTTGTCAGCTTCTAATTCCTCAGCCTGAACTTTTGGCTTCCCTGTAATCAAACAAGCCAGGCAGTAAATATATTAATATAAGAGCTGCATATGCCTGGATAAGTATATATACTTACATATGTATACATATATATTTTATAAATGTATCCATGTATATTTTATCAATAAATACATGGATATAAAGAATTTAGATCTCCTTCTAAGTGAAAGAATAAAAGGTCCGACACTTGTGAGAGTCTATAAGATACTCACCGGGCAGACACTTAAAGGAACTCAGCTCGGACTCAGTATAAACTATAACGTATAGAAAAGATTCAAAGGCCCCCATCAAGGGGCAGTGTATAGGTTGGCAATACTAATTGCATCGCCTACATTCCAAATGATATTGCTCCATTATTAAAGGGTCGGGGTTATTTTATGCGCTCCCATCTCTTCAATTGGTATTGCGATCAATGGATGCATTACAAGCTTTCCCTTTAAGAGCCTAATAAACAACAAGATGGAAAGGAAAATACCCCGGTAGATGACGCTTTTAAAAATTCATTTTGAGGGGAGCTAGAGGGACTTTATAAGCAGGTTGCAACCAAAAAGAACCCAAAAGACTGGAAATTAAGGAGTTGAGAAGGTCACGTTGGCCCTAAGGAGACAACTTGGGGGTGGTGGTGAGTGAAAAATAGAGGCAAATTTTTAGTAAGGCCTGTTGTGATAGGACAAGGGGTGACGGTTTTAAACTAAAAGAGGGGAGATTCAAGTTAGACATCAGGAGGATATTTTTTACACCGAGGGTGGTGAGACATTGGTTCTGTTCCTTTCTTCCCAGAAAGGGCTGTGGGGCATTGGAACAGGCTGCCCTGGGCAGTGCTGGAGTCACCATCCCTGGAGGGGGTGAACAGACATGGATATGAGGTTCTTAGGGACATGGGATAGTGCCAGTGTTGGGTTATGGTTGCACTTGATGATCTTGAGAGTCTCTTCCAAACACAATGATTCTATGAATCTATGAAATGACATTGGTGGCATAATGTTGCTCACAGGGTACCTATCATATGGATGGACAACCAGCACATTGGGGTGGCTTTGGCCGGTTTGTGATACTTCAGGGGTCTCACAAATCATAACACTCATAGGAGAAGACAGGTCAGAAGTGATTTTAAAAGATGGCTTAATTGGGATGCGTGCCTGCATTCCAGTGGTGCTGGAGGATGGAGAACACCCAGTTTTGGGATGATGACCTTAGCAGGACAAGTCCTTCAGCCAAACAAACCCAAGGGAAGGGGTGGGCCACCCTGTGTCCCTTTTCCCTGTCCTTGCCGTCAGGATGAGAAGAACCACAGCGCTCAGTAAATCTGCTGATGCGGCAGCACACGTGGAGGTAAAAATTATCCAGGAGCGGAGACACTTATGTTTGCACAATACAAACGGAATTCGACGGCCCCATCGCACCGGGGAAATAACCTTTGTTTGGGGACAGGGGTTTCAATGCATTCAGTAACACTTGTGATCTTAAATTAGTTCTGTGCCTGTATCAGCCAATGGCTTTTTGTTTGTCCCTCTGTCACCAGCGTCTTGTTACTCAGTTCTGGTTACATTAGAAAAGGAGATGCCAATTAAACTAACAGCATTAGCAAAACTTCCAAATGTAACAGGAAAACTCTGTTGTTATCCCCAAGTAGTTAAACCCGCAGTCAATATCCATCTATAATAATTCACTTTGGTTGTACTGGGGAATTCTGCGAGTCAGGAAAATGCAGAAACAAGCTTTCTCCTGGGGACATTTGCCGCCCTTCTGGGTGCTGTGACCTCCAGTGTCACCCTCTTCTGCAGGAGCATCCCACCGCACAGCTCATCCAAAGGACTGAGGGACAACAAATAGTTTGGGTACCAAGAAGATGGATCATAGAATCACAGAATCATTCCAGTTGGGAGAGACCCTCAGGATCATCGAGTCCAACCGTAACCCAACTCCAGCACTGAAAAAGGGATAAAAAGGAGGGAGGACTCTGTCCACTGGGGTGACCAAGAGACTTTTGGAGCCTCCCGTAGGTGAAACTGGCTGTGGGGTTGAACCCATTTGGTGGTGTCTGGACAGTCCAGCTCCAACTGGTGAGCTGCCCTGAAAGGGGCCCATAAGAAAGATGGGGACAGACTTCTGAGCAGGGCCGGTTGTGATAGGACAAGGGGTCATGGTTTTAAACTCAAAGAGAGGAGATTCAGGCTGGACATGAGGATGAAATTTGTTACAATGAGGGTGTTGAGAGCCTGGCCCAGGTTCCCAGAGAGGTGGTGGATGAACCATCCCTGGAGACATCCCAGGCCAGGCTGGACAGGGCTCTGAGCAACCTGAGCTGGTGAAGATGTCCCTGCTCATGGCAGGGGTGGCACTGGATGAGCTTTGAAGGTCCCTTCCAACCCAAATTATTCTGTGATTCTATGACTACGATTATATGATTCCTGCCCTCCCCTCCTGACCATGCTGGTCCTTTAGTGCAGCAGGTCATGATTCCTATTCGTTCCTCTGTTCTCCGTGCATGGCACGTGGAGCTGTTTTTGCGGCCAGGTTCTTCATCGCTCTTTCCAAAATGAATGGGGTTGCAAACAATAGCAGTGATTTGACAAACAGCAGTGATTTGGAGCAGGGAGAAGAGCTCTCTAACACTGCTGTAAGCTCCTTGAGGCGATAACGGTATCTCCTCCGTGCTGTGCAAGGTCTTGGCATGATTTAAGTGCTTCCCTTAGTTTTGAAGGTCCCTTCCAACCCAAACTATCCTATGATCCCCCCGAAGCACAGGCCACGCTCCAAACACAGGGGGGCAGGCAGAGGACAGACAGGCTATGGTCTCCACCCCATTAAAAAAACAACTTTTGGGCTTCCCAACAATCCTTCTGTGATCAGAAATGACATATAGATTTTAATATTTCCTATAAGCCTATTGGTATTGACCAAGGACTCATAGACACGCGCTGGGCAAAGCCCGTGCAAGGGAAATGCTCCTCCAGCACCAAAAAACCCCAGCGCCAGGTGAGCAAATCCCAGCAAAACCCTGGATGTGCTCCAAGATCAGCGGCCTCATACACCAGAGTGACCATAAGCCAGAGCCCACCCTGTCCCTAAATTAATGTGGATGTTTCCTAAAGCCTCCCCTACCTTTGGAAGCACTGTTTTGGCTTTCACAGAAGCAATATGGAAATAATGGTGTAACAGCATCTTGCTGACAACACTCAGCACCTCTATGTGCGTGCTGACCGTTTACAGACACGCAGTTCCCTTAGAAAAGGTCAGAGAAATAGGAAAACGAATATCAATGGGGTATTGGGGAACCTCATCCATGGCGAGCTGTCAGCACGTTAAATCTCAGTGCAGTGACAACTCCATCGGTGCCGAGACAGCTGCGGTTTTCTGTGCAAGAGTCAGTCTGAAGATGGAGCAGTATTTGCCTGAACATCGCCATCGAGAACTTAGAGAACTGAAGCAGAGACCGAAAGAACAGATGGACAATAACTTGGAGAGAGGCCCAAAGAGAAGCATTGTGTTGCACTGTTTCTCCAATACAGGGGGCTGCTCCTTACAATGGCTGCTGTGTGGACTTTGACGGCTGCTTCAGCCAAACCAGCCCCAGCCTCCTGAAAGTGATTGTTATGAGGGTCTCTTTGACCCAGGGACAATCGCTGCCATCCAGAAGATGTGTTCTCACCTGCAGCTTCAGCTACACGTGTCCCTCACCTGCTCCCCCAAACAACGGCCAATGAAAAGGAGCACGCCCAGAAACTCTCCAAGGGTCCTGAGGACACCCAATGGACCAAAGACCCCTGAATGCTGGACACGTAAGCGTTGGCAAAAGAAAGCGTGACTCTTTCGAGCCTGTGCAGTACAAGCGTGGGTTGCGAGACTGGCCTCAAACAATGGGAGCAAGGAGGGGAGAAGAAGCATAAAAGGTGACTCCAGAATGGACAGCGTTGAAGATCTTCCCACCAGAGGATCCCGAACCACGACGGGGGACCCGCTGGACTCCACGGGACCCGGAGACCAGAGGGACCTTCTGGAACTGGACTGGTGATAAACGCAACCTCATTTCTCATCTTTTCCTTTACTTTTCCCCGTTTCTTTCCCCTTCCTTTTTCTTACTCTCTCTTTATCACATGCCGCAAATTAATAAAGTAACACTGCTTGATTGAATTATAACCCCTTGGCATTTTGGTCGCCTTAATTTTGCGCTTTGAGATCAAGTTAAAAGAACCATCACGAGTCCATCGCCAAACGGATCGTCACAGCTTAGCGGACCAATTTATCGGGTATCTGGAAAAAAAAGACTCACACGTTGGTCATAAAGGCAGGGAAGGCGTTCGATACGTTCTCGAGGAGTTTGGATGATCGTCTGCTGAAGCTGTCGCTTGTGCACGGTTTTTAGATAAAGTCCCGGCAGCGAGAGCATCGTCTGTTCTTCTGAACGTCGCAAAGATGCTCTTGTGCAGCGAAATTAGGAAAAGAAGTAAAACGATATGCGAAATCTTTGTGGTATTTGTTGGGAAATAAGGGCTGTGAACCTCCATGGGTTTCTGATGTGAGATTCAGAGACATCTCTAATAAGGTCACTCTGCTATATAGCATTTTGACGGCTCTGAGGTGTAAAATCCACGGGTGCTCAGATCCAGCAGGTTGGTGCCGTGAAGCGACGTGGGTGCGTTCAACGTGGACGTGGACGGAACAAAATCATTGTTGCGCTCTCGTTAAAACTAAATTAGCCGTCAGCCTTTGCCGTGCAGGACTCGTACAGAGCTGTCTCCCTCTGCTGGCACCAGAGCCAGAGCAACTTGTGGCTCAAAATTATAAAGAAAAATAGGGAAAACTTCCTAAATAAGACCAAAATAAGCATCCAGCTCACGGCAGTCACAAGTGCTGCCATCCAGCAACACCTGGACAGGCTGGAGAGTTGGGCAGGGAAAAATGTAATGAAATATAACAAGGGCAAGTGTAGAGTCTTGAATCTGGGCAGGAACAACCCCAGGTTCCAGTATAAGTTGGGGAATGACCTATTAGAGAGCAGTGTAGGGGAAAGGGACCTGGGGGTCCTGGGGACAGCAGGGTGACCATGAGCCAGCACTGGGCCCTTGTGGCCAGGAAGCCAATGGGACCTGGGGTGGGTTAGAAGGGGGTGGTCAGTAGGTCAGAGAGGTTCTCCTGCCCCTCTGCTCTGCCCTGGGGAGACCACACCTGGAATATTGTGTCCAGTTGTGGCCCCTCAGTTCCAGCAGGACAGGGAACTGCTGGAGAGAGTCCAGCGCAGCCACCAAGATGCTGAAGGGAGTGGAGCATCTCCCGTGTGAGGAAAGGCTGAGGGAGCTGGGGCTCTGGAGCTGGACAAGAGGACACTGAGCGGGGACTCATTCATGGGGATCAATATGGAAAGGGGGAGTGTCAGGAGGATGGAGCCAGGCTCTTCTGGGTGACAACCAATGATAGGACAAGGGGTAATGGGTACAAACTGGAACACAAGAGGTTCCACTGAAAGAGAAGAAGAAACTTGTTCCCAATGAGGGTGGCAGAGCCTGGCCCAGGCTGCCCAGGGAGGTTGTGGAGTCTCCTTCTCTGCAGACATTCCAACCCGCCTGGACACCTTCCTGTGGAACCTCAGCTGGGTGTTCCTGCTCCGGGTGGGGACTGGACTG
This sequence comes from Streptopelia decaocto, assembly GCF_964273445.1. NCBI lineage: Eukaryota > Metazoa > Chordata > Aves > Columbiformes > Columbidae > Streptopelia > Streptopelia decaocto. Next base: position 1,866,123 of record NC_138655.1, on the reverse strand, counting down.
GATGAGCTTTCGAGGTCCCTTCCAATCCCTGACATTCTGTGATTCTGTGTGATTCTGTGATTCTGTGTGATTCTATGATCTTTGGCACCATCATTCCTCTCTCAACATCCCCCCCATCTGCGCAAAGGTGAAAAATTATTTTATGATGCTCTAAGGGAAGAATTTTGGACTCTTAGCTCATTTTCCTGCTCAGGTTTTGGTCCTTATAAGGACGCTTGGCCACGACCCCCATCCCAGGACTCCTTGAGTATGTTTGCAGGAAAACCTAAAACCTTTATCTTTCAAAGCAAGGGGGACCTACAGCTGGATTGAAAGGAAAAAGAACCGACCGGATGCACGTCCTATAAAGTGCTGACGCCAACACAAAGGGAAAAAGCAACAACTGGAAGAGCTGAGATGTTTTTTCGCACCCCACACCATGCAAAAGCTGGAGGGACGTAGTTGTGGACTAAGTTGTGTACTTAGACTCCAGCAAAGCCTTGGACACTGTATCCCACAGCATTCTGACACTATATTCCCCAGAATTCTCCTGGAGAAGCTGCAGCTCATGGCCTGGATGGATCTTCTGTGATGGATAAAGAACTGGTTGGAGGGCCGGGCACAAAGAGTTGTGGTGAACGGAGCCAAATCCAGTTGGTGACCAGTCACGAGTGGTGTCCCCAGGGCTCGGTACTGGGGCCACTCCTGTTTAATCTCTTTATCAATGATCTGGATGAGGGGATTGAGTGCACCCTCAGTCAGTTTGCAGATGACACCAAGTTGGGCGGGAGTGTTGAACTGCTGGAGGGTGAGAAGGTTCTACAGAGGGATCTGGACCGGCTGAGGCCAATTGTCTGAGGTTCAACAAGGCCAAGTGCTGCGTCCTGCACTTGGGTCACAACAACCCCATGAACGCTGCAGACTTGGGGAAGAGCGGCTGGAAAGCTGCCCGGTGGAAAAGGACTTGGGGGTGTTGGTGACAGCGGCTGAACATGAGCCAGCGTGTGCCCAGGTGGCCAAAAGGGCCACCAGCATCCTGGCTTGTATGAGGAATAGTGTGGCCAGCAGGACTAGAAGAGTGATCATCCCCTGTACTGGGCACTGGGGAGGCCAAACCTCAAATCTTGGGGTCAGTTTTGGGGCCCTGATGACAAGAAAGAACTTGAGGTGCTGGAGCGAGTTGAGAGAAGGGAACGGAGCTGGTGAGGGGCTGGAGCACAAGTGTGATGGAGCGGCTGAGGGACCTGGGGGGTTCAGCTGGAGAACAGGAGCTGAGGGGAGACCTTCTGATCTCTGAACTGCCTGAAAGGAGCTTGGAGCCAGGGGGGTCGGGCTCTGCTCCCCAGGAACAAGCGCCAGGAGCAGAGGAAACAGCCTCAAGTTGTACCAGGGGAGGTTGAGGTTGGATTTAGGAACAATTTCTTCCCCAAAGGGCTGTGGGGCATTGGAACAGGCTGCCCAGGGCAGTGCTGGAGTCACCAGCCCTGGAGGGGTTGGACAGACAGAGATGAGGTTCTCAGGGACGTGGGTTAGTGCCAGTGTCAGCTTAATGGTTCGACTTGATGATCCTCGGGGTCATTTCCAACCAAAATGATTCTATGATACTATGAAGCCGGTATCTTAACGAATATTTCTTTTTCTTTCCACATCATTAGAAAGTGGTTTGCATCCCCTCACCCAGCCCAAAATAATCACGTTAAAAATATATGAGATCAGAGGACCAGAAAAAGACCACGTGGTCACGGCCAGGGCCTAGGAAGGAAGAAATGAAACCCAACAGCAAAGCAATTACCTCCCATTCTGGATCCTTTCAAAATCAATATTAAGCCACTAAAACTGATTAAGCCAAGTCTAGCGGTGCCCTCAAAGAGGTGACATGAATTGGGAAAGGTGTGGGCTGGTGGCATCGCTGTCCCCAAAGGAGAAAAACCACAACATGTCCCCAACAAGAGCATGACCATGTGCCACCAGCTGGGCGAGGGTCCGGAGAAAGAAGAAAAACAGAGGTTGGAAAAGAAGACAGCGAGATGGGTATAATTTATACTCTCCTGCCTATACTTTATGGCTTTCTTAATTCGGCTCCTGCTACTATTAATGTAGTTAATGTTGAGATTATATCTATTTTCTGGCGTCAGGCAGTGATTTATTGGAGCCATTTTTCCGGTGCTGGCTCCCACGCTGTTAAATCAAGCGACTTGCCAATTAAGTGCTGACTGGGGAAGTGGATGCAATCTGAACAGATATCTAACCGCAAATTAAAACCGGGTCTTTCGGACGCCTTGCCGGTGCGCAAGGCCAAACAGCTGAGCTTTGCTGAGCTGGGGAAAGAGAAAATAAAAACAAGCCCAAAAACAAAGGAAAAAAACCAAACACATCACTAACTTGTAGAAGAAGAGAAACAAGTTGCCTTTCTCAGCGGCTTGCTGCTCATCACTCAAGTCTTGGTTGCCCATTGCTTTCTAGACTTGAGGTCAAGAAAACCACTGCCCAGCAGTGAAAATTAGGCAGAAGAGAGATGCACTGGCTGGAGAATCAAAGGTGGGTTTGGAAATATCTGTTTGGCAGAGAAAAGATGGGAGTGGGAGATCTCAGACCCAGCAGCAACCCCAGGTCTCCTGGCGTTCATGTAAAACCAAGTCAACTGGGTCTTGCAGCAGGTGGGTCCAACCACCTGCCCAGGGCTAATTTTTAATGTGAAATTTCAAATAGCCCTGATCTATGAAGATATAATGTGTCACAACTGGGAACTGTGATGCTCAGAGGTCTGGAGATCACAGAACCAGAGAGTGGTTGAGGTTGGAAGGAACCTCTGGAGATCACCTGCTCCATCAAGTAGGGGTAGCCCAGGACTAGATAGATTTCTTAAAATATCTCTAAGGAGGAATATCGCTAAGGAGGAAGACTCATACCTGAAAGGCTTGGGAGGTTCTAGGGTACCTGGGTGGGAATTGTCGGCCTACATCACCAGCCCAGAGCTTGGAACAGAATCACAGGATGGTTGGGGTTGGAAGGGACCTCTGGAGATCATCCAGTCCAAACCATCTGCTAAAGCAGGGTCACCAGAGCAGATCACACAGCAATGTGTCCATGTGGGTTTGAATGTCTCCAGGAAACTCCACAACCTCTCTGGGCAACCCGGTCCAGGCTCTGGCACCTCAAAGGAAAGAAGTTTCTTCTCATGTTCAGATGGAACCTCCTGTGCTTCGGTTTGTGCCCATTGCCCCTCATCCTGTCACTGGGCACCACTGAACAGAGTCTGGTCCATCCTCTTGACGTCCGCCCTGGAGATATTTATAAACATTGATCAGATCCCCTCTCAGCTTCTCTTCTCCAGCTGAACAGCCCCAGCTCTCTCAGTCTCCTCATCACAAAGATGCTCCAGACCCCTCAGCATCTTCATAGCCCTCTGCTGAACTCCCTCCAGTACTTCCTTGTCCTTCTTAAACTGGGGAGCCCAGAACTGGACAGAGAACTCCAGATGTGGCCTCACCAGGGCAGAGCAGAGGGGGAGGAACAACCTCCCTCAACCTGCTGGTCACACTCCTCCTAATGCACTCCAGGGACCACTGGCCTTCTTGGCCACATTGTTGACTCATGGTCAACCTGTTGTTGACCAGAACTCCCAAGTTCTTCTCTGCAGAGCTGCTTTCCAGCAGGTCCACCCCAACCTGTACTGGTTCCTGGGGTTATTCCTCCCCAGGTGCAGGACCCTACACTTGTCCTTGTTGAACTTCATCAGATTCTTCTCTGCCCAGCCCTCCAGCCTGTCCAAGTCTCGCTGGATGGCAGCCCCTTCTCTCAGTCTGGTGAACCAGGACACACCATCACCTGCTCCCATTTACCCCGTTCTTCCCCCAAACACAGCTCCCCACACACGTGAAGGTACCAAAATGCCCATTTAAGATCCTACAACATCTTCGTCAGCACCCAAACACAACCACGGTCTGTAAGGAGGACACAGCACGGCGCACAGTAGCGCATCCAAGAGGTTCTCCTTTGGTAGGTGACCACCAGGAACCGTAGAAATGGCTCAAAATCTGCTCTCGCAAAGAGGCAACGACAGCTCTGCCGCTTCCCAACCGACAGCAATATTTCCCTGCATCTATTATTTGCCTCGAGAGCCATAATGAAAAGCAATCCACGAAACTAAGCGCTATTATTAATAATCGTGAAGAGTTGTTGGGATAACAGCTCATGATAAGTGGTGAATGGTTTTATGTTCCATGAATATTGAGCAGGCATTGAAAATATATATAAAAATAAAAGGGGAGGAGAAAGACAATATATACATATAAAGCAGTATAAAAATACCACCAATTCCCACACTTGGGTTGTACCTGTACCAGGAATTAAATCAAAGGACGAGAATAAACAGGTAAGATGTTACTCTGTGTCCTGACAGAAAAGCAACCGACAGGGAGGACCAGAGCAATTCTTGCCAGCTGCTGAAATTCAATCTAAGGGAAACACCATCCAGAGCTCCCATCATAAATACTCAATCAACAAGGACAAATGACTTCGCAAGCCTCCGACGCAATAAAAGGATCGTGTTCCTGGGTGGCACGAATGGGAACGACCGCCTGGCTTTGCAGTATGAAAGGAAAATCTCCTGCTTGCTGCTTCACTATGGGAAACCCAAATTGGTTCCTTGGCACCCCAGATAAACCACAGCAGATTGAGTGGGAGGTTATTTACCACTGATACAAGAGGCCAAAATATCCGGCAATGTGTGGTCGTGGGCTGCAGCCAGAGCAGCGTGAGCAGCAGATGGAAGGGGGATCCTGCCCCTGTGCCCCCATGTCCTGACCCCCCGAGCTCTGCGTCCAGCTCTGGGGTCCCAGCACCAGCCAGACATGGAGCTGTTGGAGCGGGACAGAGGAGGGACACGGGAATGGGCCGAGGGCTGAACAGCTCTGGGGAGAAAGGCTGAGAGAGCTGGGGGTTCAGCCTGGGGAGGAGAAGCTCTGAGGACACCTTAGTGCGGCCTTTCTGTAATTAAAAGTGTCCATAATAAAGATGGGAACAGACTTTTGAGCAGGGCCTCTTCTGATAGAATAAGGTGTGATAGTTCTAAACTAAAAGAGGGAAGATTCAGACTAGATATAAGGAAGAAATTTGTTACAATGAGAGTAATAAAACACTGGCCCAGGTTGGCCAGGGTGGTGGTGGATGAACCATCCCTGGAGACATCCCAGGCCAGGCTGGACGGGGCTCTGAGCAACCTGAGCTGGTGAAGATGTCCCTGCTCATGGCAGGGGAGTTGGAAATAGATGACCTTCAAATGTCCCTTCCAACTCCAATCATTCTCTGATTCGATGATTTTACAAGGGAATTAAAAATCCTAAAGTGGTTGAAGCGCACAGAGGGCACTTCAAGGGCATCTGGGGAAACTGTTCCTCAACCTCTGTTGGTCTCTGGTGAAGCTCTGCCTTGCTCCAAAACTCCCACGTGCTGCAATACCACACGATCGTGCTCCATAGAACCACAGAATCATTTTGGCTGGAAAAGACCATCAAGCTCATCCAGTCCAACCGCTACCCCACCCTGGCACTGCCCCATGGCCCTGAGAACCTCATCTATATGTATTTTAAACCCCTCCAGGGTTGGTGACTCCAGCACTGCCCTGGGCAGCCTGTTCCAATGCCCCACAGCCCTTTGGGGAAGAAACTGTTCCCCAGATCCAATCTCAGCCTCCCCTGGCACAACTTGAGGCCGTTTCCTCTCGTCCTATCGTTACACACATTAAATCCTCAAATATCATCAAGGAACACTTCATGCAGGACTTCAGAAACTCTTTTTTGACCTTAGAATTAAAATAATGCGCATTCATCCACAGCAATAGGTAACCCAACAACCTGATGAGCTTATTAGTCTCAGGGTTTGCATAAAAAAGGATGAATTCTTTGAATTTAGGAGACAAAAAAACCACTCACACAAAGGCTTTCTGGCAAAGCTGTCACCTTCACTACAACGGTCTCGATCATCCTGCGCGGAATTAGTAAGATTAGTTATTAAACACTCAGGGAGATCGGGCTGGCGAATTTGATATATGCAAGTAGTCTAAAAATCTATTGATTTTCGTCAAGGTGGTTTACAACCACCCTTAAAACTGGCCTAAAAGTGGTATTTAAACCAGTGCTCAATTATGTAAGTTGGCTGCATGGCAGTGCGCACAGCAGAGGGGTTTTTGTTCTTTCTTTTCCCATTTGAAGTCTCGTCCAGGTTCTTTTTGGCCACATCATCACCTCTTTTCGGGCAAGTTCACCGAGGGTTAAGTGCTGCGCAAAGCACAACGTGAAGAACGTCTCTGCCCCACGAGATACAACATCGTAACTCACCCCTCGTACCCGCTTCTCCGCCAAATGCTCTGCTCCACTGACAACCTAGTTTAAATCACATATGAACATTGATCCAATTAATGCAGCTCTTGCTAAACCGGATGATTTCTGAGTTTCCTCCTGCCCATTGCGTGTTCTTGGTCACATTTAAAAGGTGCAGAGAAGTTGAGGCCAACCTGAGCTATACCCTTTTCTCGCCTTGAGGGCACTTTGCAAGAAGCAGATGGTTTCTTGCCCAACTTTGACAACACTCAACTGTTGCACATGGAGATGCTTCTCTAGGTCTGAATTTTTTAGTTTCTTTCCAATCCCATTGGGACAGCCTGTATCCACCCTTGTCCTGAGGACAGGCGAGCTGGAGAAGGAGCGTATGCACATCATTGTCTCATGTCCTTCTAGTGAGAAGATCCCAGGAGGAGCACGGCAAGGAGCCTGCACTCCAAAGTCACAGAATCCCAGAATCCCAGAATGTCAGGGGTTGGAAGGGACCTGGAAAGCTCAGCCAGTGCAATCCCCCCATGGAGCAGGAACACCCAGATGAGGTGACACAGGAAGGTGTCCAGGCGGGTTGGAATGTCTGCAGAGAAGGAGACTCCACAACCTCCCTGGGCAGCCTGGGCCAGGCTCTGCCACCCTCACCCTGAACAAGTTTCTTCTTCTCTTTCAGTGGAACCTCTTGTGTTCCAGTTTGCACCCATTGCCCCTTGTCCTGTCACTGGTTGTCACCAAGAAGAGCCTGGCTCCATCCTCCTGACACTCCCCCTTTATATATCTGTAAACATGAATGAGGTCACCCCTCAGTGTCCTCTTGTCCAGCTCCAGAGCCCCAGCTCCCTCAGCCTTTCCTCACACGGGAGATGCTCCACTCCCTCCAGCATCTTGGTGGCTGCGCTGGACTCTCTCCAGCAGTTCCCTGTCCTGCTGGAACTGAGGGGCCACAACTGGACACAAGATTCCAGGTGTGGTCTCCTCAGGGCAGAGCAGAGGGGCAGGAGAACCTCTCTGACCTACTGACCACCCCCTTCTAACCCACCCCAAGTACCATTGGCTTCCTGGCCACAAGGGCCCAGTGCTGGCTCATGGTCACCCTGCTGTCCCCAGGACCCCCAGGTCCCTTTCCCTTACAATCCTCTCTAATAGGTCATTCCCCAACTTATACTGCAACCTGGGGTGCTCAATGCGAAGCCGTGGGGATGGGGAGGTCTAAGAATGGGAAGGGAAAACCCCTGTAAAATCAAACAGAGTCACCTACGGATGGGCAACATCTCCAGCCCACAGCCCAACCACCACCAGCTCTCAGCTGAGACCCTGGTGGCACTTAAGAAATTTTCTGCAGGCTTATTTAACCCCATCCCTACCAGCATATGAGTCAACACCTCCATATGATGTTGAAGGAATGCTTGGCGGGTTGACTGAGCTGGTTTCATGTAGAGCTTTGCCATGAGAACTTCCATCGTGCACAGGCAGCCCGCAGCCGCCAGCCTCTCCGTAGCTAATGAGACCCTTCTATACCGGTCAGGCTTTGTTCCCCCTCTTCCTTCTTCCCACACCTCTTTTCTCGTTCCTTGCCATCACATGTAAACAGGTCATAGAATCAGAGAATCATTTTACTTGGAAGAGAACCTCAAGATCATTGAGTCCAACCATAACCCAACCTTGGCACTACCCCATGTCCTGAGAATCTCATGTCCGTCTGTCCAACCCTCCAGGGATGGTGGCTCCACCACTGCCCGGGGCAGCCTGTTCAATGCCCCACAGCCCTTTCCACGAAGAAATTGTTCCCCAGATCCAACCTCAACCTCCCCTGGTGCAACTTGAGGCCGTTTCCTCTGCTCCTGGCGCTTGTTCCTGGGGAGCAGAGCCCGACACCCCCTGGCTCCAAGCTCCTCTCAGGCAGTTCAGAGATCAGAAGGTCTCCCCTCAGCTCCTGTTCTCCAGCTGAACCCCCCAGCTCCCTTAGATGCTCCCCATACGATTTGTGTATCAGGTCCATTGAATTCAAGCAACACCCAATGACCCAATGGTGAGAGAAACCCAGGACACATCGCAAGGACAAACCAGCTCCGCTTATCCCTGTTTTCACTTCCTGGCACCGCCACAGCTGGAGAATCAAGAAGAGGAGACCTACATGCCTCAAATATTGAAAAAACAACACAAAATCCTTTGAAAGCGGCTCCAAATGAAGAGCTGTATGGAGGCTGACAAGCCCCTGCAAGCTGAGCGTACAGCACCTTCCGTGCAAAAAGGGAGCTTAGCCCATTTATTAGAATGATGAAAGCAAAGGGATCTAAAAATTGCACTCCTTCGTTAATGAGCAGCCGAAGGGATCGGTAAGCATAATTTCAGAGGCTAGTAATATTTTATATAATCGCCGAGTGGTTTAAATTGAAAACCCCCAACTGAATCAATATTTACTGCATTGAAACGAAATGAATAGTAATAAGTCACTAAGCTCCCTGTCCTGTTTCATAAAATAAAAAATTATAAAAATGAGCACAGGCGCAGAGCGACTATCACATTAACTTTTACGGCACTTGGGGACTCGTAACCGACTGTTCTCATAAAATAAAATGTTCAAAAACCTGCCCGATGCTTCAGCATCGCCAACGGAAAAAAGAAATAAGCAAAATAGGAACCGAGAGTTTCACAAACGCAGGCAAAAAATATCCCAGCAGCCCAAAGCTGCGCTCCCCGGACCCACCAAAACGCTTCCCACCTGATTTCATGGCTGCGTAAAGTACCTGAGTGTTTGATCCCTTTTTAGTTAATAGGGAATTGTAGTTATTGAGTGGAAACTATTGGGTTTCCACTGGTGTTATTGAAACTGGTGCTATTGCGTTGCAGTGGCGTGGAAAGAATCCACACACCAATTCTGGTTCTGTTCTCAAAGCCTTTTACTTTCCTGGTGCTCTCCAAACCAGTTTCACATTAGCAGATGATGACAAATATTTGCTTTTGTTAATTAAACCCAAATCTGGCATTGGAAAATGCAAGGCTTAAATCTGTTTGATTTAGTTGAAATAGACCTTGTAAAACAGGACTGTATAAATGTAATTTAGGACTGTATAATTAGTCCTAAAATGCCATTCGGCCCTTTGAAGGCAACGGCGAGGCTGATGTGGCCCCGGGTGAAAATGAGTCTGACACGCCTGCTCTAGAAAATGTCACTCTTAGAACTGATGGGTTGGGTTATAACCCAGATTCTGGCCATTCTTCAGTTGATTTCTTAGACTCACTCTTAGAATGATTTCTCCTCATGAAATGCTGCTTTGCCACTGCCAATATTTGGGCTAAAAGACCCCGCTCTGGGCTTTTTTGTTTTATTATTCATTCCACCGTAACAAATCTGAGGAGGCGGAGGATGCTGCGGGTTGTCCCCCCATCGGCTCCTCCGGCGGAGCAGCCGCACGGGTCGGCATCAACGTCCCGCTGCGGGTGGTCTCCTCCAGCAATGATTCCCCCAGCAATGCCCAGATGTGCTGGTTTGACTGAAAATGGGTTCGTTTTCTTCATGCAATTAGAAACCTCTTTTTTCATGGCACGGCCAGGATTGGGACTTAATTTGAGAACAAGAGATAACACCCCGGGACAGAGTTCATGTTTAGAATTGCTCTGCTCTGAGAGCCAAGGACACTCTGAGCTCTGCCCACAGGTTTGAGGAAGGGGATGGATGGACAGAGCTTGACTGACATCCAGACTGACCAATAAGAGTGTTCCATCCCATTAGCATCATGCTAGTTATTTAAGGAGAGTTGGGATCTCCGCTCCCTCTCCCGGGTGTTCTCGCTCTTGTTCTCGGGTGTTTTCTCTCTTTCTTTGCTCGGTTCGGGATGTTTAGTTCAACCTTTTGGCATTGTGCAGAGTATTCTATTTTTAATTTATGTATCTATTTACTAGTAGTGTATTAGTATTTTGTTACTTTATTAAACTATGTTTATCTCTATCCAAGTTTCTCCCTTCGGGTTGAATTCTCTCCCTATTGGGGAGGGAGTGAGTGAGCGGCTGCGTGGTCGTATTGCCAGCTCGGCTTAAACCACGACAACGAGGGAACAGGTCTGGGGTACCATTCCCCCTGCCCAAAGACAAATCCCTCAATAATAAAGGATTAAGCATCATGATCATGAGCAGCAACAGCGTGTCTCGTTAGTCCCAACCACACAGTTTCGTGTGTTGTCCAAGGAGGCCTTTTGATCGTCCCCCTTTTTCATCAGGTCTTTTATTCTTCAAGCCCTGGGATTTCAGAAGAGCATCACGGCCAAAAGTATAATTCAAAGAAAACACATTTCTATAGCATCTTCAATACAGGACATTGAGATCCACGTACAAACGCCACATTTCAACACTTCCACCAAGGAGAAAATTGTCCAGCCATCGTCTCATGTTGTGGAGAACCAAGGTCAGGTTGGACAGGGCTTTGAGCGACCTGATGTAGTGAGAGATGTTGGAAGGCTGGACTGGATGATCTTCAAAGGTCCAGCCCAAAGGTCCAATCCACCTTCCAACCCAAACCCTTCTATGATTTGAAGACTCAAAGATCCTGAAGAACATCTACGTGGTGGATCCCATGTTCCAGTATAAGCTGGGGAATGACCTGTTAGAGAGCAGCGTAGGGGAAAGGGACCTGGGGTCCTGGGGACAGCAGGGTGACCATGAGCCAGCACTGGGCCCTTGTGGCCAGGAAGCCAATGGTACCTGGGGTGGGTTAGAAGGGGGTGGTCAGTAGGTCAGAGAGGTTCTCCTGCCCCTCTGCTCTGCCCTGGGGAGACCACACCTGGAATCTTGTGTCCAGTTGTGGCCCCTCAGTTCCAGCAGGACAGGGAACTGCTGGAGAGAGTCCAGCGCAGCCACCAAGATGCTGCAGGGAGTGGAGCATCTCCCGTGTGAGGAAAGGCTGAGGGAGCTGGGGCTCTGGAGCTGGACAAGAGAACACTGAGGGGTGACCTCATTCATGTTTACAGATATATAAAGGATGAGTATCACGAGGATGGAGCCAGGCTCTTCTCGGTGACAACCAGTGATAGGACAAGGGGTAATGGGTACAAACTGGAACACAGGAGGTTCCACTTAAATTTGAGAAGAACCTTGTTGGGGGTGAGGGTGGCAGAGCCTGGCCCAGGCTGCCCAGGGAGGTTGTGGAGTCTCCTTCTGTGCAGACATTCCAACCCGCCTGGACACCTTCCTGTGGAACCTCATCTGGGTGTTCCTGCTCCATGGGGGGATTGCACCGGATGAGCTTTCCAGGTCCCTTCCAACCCCTGACATTCTGGGATTCTGGGATTCTGTGTAATGGCAGAAGCCACCACCATCTCCACCACCCAAACCCTCCCTGTTCAGAGCAACGCAACACACAGAAAACAAACAACCCTGGCGCAAAAAATATTCCCTCCTGCAGAAAGGCCCAAGGTGGCGGTGGTTAAGTGCCACCATAAAAAAACATAAAAACAGAAAGGCAACTTTTGGCACACTTTGACAAATCCAGCGCCCCGTCCTAACACAGTTTTTCATGGATGGGATAAAAAAATATGAATAATCGTTTTGGACATCCACACTGGAGCATCCCAGCACCTTCCCATCTCTCCCACCCAACCCAAGCCCTGATCACCGCTGCAGTGGCACCAAATCCTGGTTTGGGTTGAAATACGGTTATTTTAGGAGCAACAGAGACCAGGAATTTGTTAGGAGGGAACGGGAAAACATTCCTGCTGTCTCACTCACCAACACGACTCCCACAAAGAAGGTTCCTTCCATTTCCTTTTGCCCCCTTTGATTCTTGCATTTCAAAAGGAATTGAAAACAAGCAGAGATGCTGATTTCTGCACCCCCTGCTCCTCCTTAAAACCTTTGTCCATATAAATGATCCCGAACTGGAACGTCTTTGGGGTTCCCCGGAGATTCGTCCCTCGCCACCTCTGTTCACACGCTCCTTTCCACTCGGGGCCGGCACGAACGCCCACGGCGGCACCAATAATTGGAGAAGCAGTTATTAAATGCAGATTTATTTAGTGGCGGATTAAAGGAAATGATTTGCAAGCAAACCCTATTTCAGCTTGGAAAACCATCGATGCTCGCAGACAGGTGGCTGCAGCACTCGTGCCAACTCCAGGAACCCCTCTGCCCTTTTTTCTCCCGTTTTCCCAGCTTTAACAGCTGTGACCTCGCAGACCTGCCCGTATCCTCCTGCAAATCCTCCTTCCAGGAGAGCCCGGTGGGGCAGCGCGAGCCGCAGATGCCGCGGTGCCCGCTCGGCGCCGGGGGACGGACAGACGGACGGACAGGGAGCGGGGAAGCTGCCGGGTGCAGATGGTCGGCTTCGCCGTGAGCCCCGTCAAAGCAAGACGGTAACAGAGGAGAAATTCACCAATTATTTCCCCAACTTGATGCTACAGCAGCTAGGCAAGGTAATAGAAATTAATTTAGACACATCCAAAGCGCCTCTTAAAGTCCTCACGTTACTTTCGCTCGGTAAAGATCATCCAATATGAAAACCGCGCGCCCCTTGACATAAAATACAAGGTTTGGAGGAAACACCATGGTTTTGTCCCAGAATAAAGTCCATCAGACAGAGAATTTGGGTGTAGAAAGAGGAAACCACAATGGGGAGAGATTAAATCTGCCCAGAGTGATATTAGTACTAAACCAGCTAATTTTGATGATTCTGAAGGCGGCAGAAGGAAATAAATGCCCAGGGGTCAATAGAGCTGATTACGTAGGTCTTGGATGTATAGTAAGGTACAAATATAGCATTATTTAGGTGTTTGTTTCCATATGGAATATAATATCCACCTAAACTCAACTGGAAATATTTATTATTTCAGCCCAAGGGGATAAAACACCTGATTGACCCCAGGAGAGATGCACAAGCCGTGGGTACCGCTAAATCTCCCACTAGAACCAGTTGCTCAAAGCCCCGTCCAACCCAACCTTGGTTTTCCACAATATAAGATGTCGGGTGGACAATGTTCTCCTGTGTGGAAGCGTTAAAATGTAGCGTTTGTACGTGGATCTGAGTGTCTCGTATCAAAGATGCTATAGAAATGTTGTTTTCTTTGAATTACCATTTCGGCCGTGACGCTCCCGCTCATCCCCCTCATCCTGCACATCCCTCCGCCTTCGCTAATCCAGAAGCTTCTTCCAGCTTTTCTAGACTATTTCATCTCTATTCTAACACCGAGAAGAAACAGACGGATCCATCCTTCGGCATGAAAATAGACTACATGTTTACTTAGCCTGCAAAGAATGAATCAGTTAAAAACGGTGCTCGGGCGCCTGCCAAACGACCTCTTTGCCCCCGCAAACTGGTTCGCTCTTTCCCGAGCCCCGAGACCTGCCCGGCGTGGGCAGCCCAGATGCCAGCACCAGTTGGGCTCGGCTCAGCGCAGCAGCTCAAGGCCAGGTTTAAACGAGCGTATCACAATTTCACCATCGCCGGGAGGCGACGAGAAGCGATTCGGGTCGTTTCTGTGGCGCAGAGCTGCCATTCAGCCCTTCTGAACTCCCCCCTCACTCCTTGTTTTCAAACACTAACTTTGACATCGGAATCGGCACCGGAAAACTTCTCAGATTGATCTGATAAAGCAAAAACCATTTGGGGAAAGAGAAGCTCTAATCTCTTAGTAAGGTACAAATTTAGAAATAATATCATGTTAAATAGATGTTTTTGCTGAAGCCTGAGTTAAAAAGTGTGTATACTATCATATAAAATATATATGTATTTTTAAAGGTACAGTTGTCATCTGGGGAATGTGGATGGACAAAAGGAACAGCGGTACCTGACACCTCATGGTCCCACGAGATATTTTATCCTGGAGCATCTAATTGGGAATAATTCGATGCCCCGAGGCAGAATGAGCAGCATCGAGAAAGGTTAAAGGGCTTCGATTCCCAGTGTCACCACAATCAGTCCCCAGTGATCTCAAGATGGGACAAGGGAGGTACCAACCCTCCGCTTTATTCCACGTGGCATCTGCTCCGGTTGCCCCAGGTCCATCCTAGAACCTGCGCACTAATCCATAAATAACATTATAACATCAGTAATTAACATTCTTCCACTAAAGCTCTCCCTGTGCTTTTGTAAGAGCTAATGGTTTGAGTTCAAGGTGATTTTTCCACCATCATGCTGGTTTCAAGACCCTCAAACGTGGACTCCAAGTAAACCAAGAGTAAGGACAAGTCCTGACGGACCTGTTATGTATGTGCCATCATATTTAGGATATTTTGGACATAACCTAGAGGAAGGGAGCGATTGCTGCCTTCACCACTCAAAGACCACAGCCACCCCAACGCACCGTTGGGTTGAGGCTTCCGGAGATGACATATGGACCCAACCATGGAGAGAGGCAGCAAAGCCTCCCAAAGCTGTGGCATGGGGAGGATCATCTCAAATGGTTTTAGTGCTAGAGTTGGGTTATGGTTGGACTCAATGACCCTGAGGGTCTTTTCCAACCCAAACGATTCTATGATTCTATGAAATTCGGTGTCGCAGCACCTGAAGACGGGGTCCCCAGTGCTGGAGATGACCTGCCCAATGCTGGAGATGACCTCCCCAATGCTGGAGATGACCTCTCCAGTTGCCTGGGCACAAATTTTCATGGAATCATAGAATACTTTGGGTTGGAAGGGACCTTTGAAGACCATTTAGTCCAACGCCTGCCATGAGCAGGGTCATCTTCACCAGCTCAGGTTGCTCAGAGCCCCATCCATGGATGTCTCCAGGGACGGGGCATCCACCACCTCTCTGGGCACTTTCCCATCTCCCACCTGAGTTCTTGCACCAGCTGATCAAGCCCTGACCCAAAACTGCTGATCCACAGCTGAAAACTCCCAACTTTTAATCTGTATAAACCTCTTCACTAAGGATATTCTGCTTTTCTTTGATAGCTGCTGGACTCTGAAAGCAAAGAGAGGCGGTCACAAAAGAGGGGGAAAAAAAATCCCAGCTAATGAATTACTACTCATCAGCAAATCCTCTACCAACCGACTGTGCGTGCGCTTTCTGCCTATTATCAACACTAAGTAAAACATATTAGCTTAATATAACTTAATATGCCATGGGGCGGGAGCAGCAAGTCAGCAAGACATTGCTGATGAGCGGTAGCGTGTTGAGAAGCAACGCAACCACTTGCGAGGATGTCCACGCTGTTATACAACGTAGGCGATGCCCTACGTGCTGGTTTTACTCCCTACGGGATCATTCCACTTGGCTCGTCCAACTTTGGGAGCTCGTAAAGCTGGTGCAGCACCAGGATGCAACTGGGAGATGGTGGATCTGTGTTATTCCCCTGCACCACGCAAAACTAGCGCTTCTTGCAGCTTTATTGAGATTAAGAGTCTCTTTTCTTTCTTTTTAGCTTGATTATCACTTTGGTTTATCCTTTTATAAAGGACCATTTGGTCAAACAAGCATCATGGGTGTGATATATTAATAGCTCTCTGTATTTGTGTAGAACGATGCCATGCTCACAATTCTGCTCAACTCTCTAGGACTTGGCATTGGGGTGAACATTAACAGTTGAAATCACATCATCTTCTCTTTTCTGTCCTGCGATAGGACTCAACACAAAGGATTCACTCTCACGGGGGGATATTGGAAAGGTGGAGGCTGGTCTGAGGTTGCATCAACCAGGCATTCATAGACTCCATCATGGATGCAAAACCTTGTCCCAAACTGCTGCCCAATACTGTTGATCTACACCAGCCATATCTCTTCTAGCAAGTAGTGTGGACCCTTCAGAGAAGATCTGTGGAGGCAACATGGTGCTGAGAAACCAACTTCTACACTACTGACCAACTTCACTTAAGCAAAAACGCGTCCTTGGCTTTGCTCCCACCTAGGCCTGATGATCCAGAGCCAACCAGCAGCTGGAGAACATCCCCAGGACTGGTTTTATCTGCAAGGGGTTGAGTTTGAGCCTCCATAGCTGGTCTGTGACATTACCTGAAGCCCAAAAACTGGAGATGTTCCACTCAGGAGACCAACTTTGAAATGTCCTGATCCAGTTGAAAATCATGCAGGTGGTGCCTCCCATGAGGGACACCACCATGGTCTTCTGCCGTGGTTTTGCAGCATCAAATTTTGCTTTCAGGGATTAAAAAGATGAAAGAGAAGGAAGACCTTCCATTTATGTTATCCAAGCTATGGACTGGTTGACTTCCAGCTCATTTCCATCCAACATGGGCATCTCGAAAGGGTTCAACATCTCATGCAGAAAGTCGGTGCCAGGCTGGGAGTTCGCTGGGCGATGGCTCTTGGAAGAGACTGAGTGTGAGAGTCGGTCTGAAGATGGAGCAGTATTTGCCTGAACATCGCCATCGAGAACTTAGAGAACTGAGGCCCTGACAGAAAAAACGTGTAGACAATGATCTGGAGAGGGGCCCGAGGAGAAGCATTGTGTTGCACTGGTTTCTCCGATACGAGGGGGCTGCTCCTTACAATGGCTGCTGTGTGGACTTTGCCGGCTGCTTCAGCCAAACCAGCCCCCACCTCCTGAAAGTGATTGTTATGAGGGTCTCTTTGACCCAGGGACAATCGCTGCCGTCCAGAAGATGTGTTCTCACCTGCAGCCTCAGCTACACGAGTCCCTCACCTGCTCCCCCAAACAATGGCCAATGAAAAGGAGCACGCCCAGAAGCTCTCCAAGGGTCCTGAGGACACCCAATGGACCAGAGAAAGACCCCAAATGCTGGACACGTAAGCGTTGGCAAAAGAAAGCGTGACTCTTCCGAGCCTGCGCAGTACAAGCCTGGGTTGCGAGACTGACCTAAAACAATGGGAGCAAGGTGGGGTGAAGAAGCATAAAAGGTGACTCCAGAATGGACACCATTGAAGATCTTCCCACCAGAGGATCCCGAACCACGATGGGGAACCCGCTGGACTCCACGAGACCCGGAGACCAGAGGGAGCTTCTGGAACTGGACTGGTGATAAACGCAACCTCATTCCCCATCTTTACTCTTACTTTTTCCCCATTTCTTCTCCCTTTCTTTTTCTTACTCTATCACGTGCCGCTTTACGGGCAAATTAATAAAGCAACACTGCTTGATTGAATTATAACCTCTTGGCATTTTAGTCGCCTTAATTTTGCGCTCTGAGATCAAGGTAAAAGAACCATCACGAGTCCATTGCCGAATGGACCGTGACACTGAGAAGGAGCTTAGTGGTGGAAACCACCTCTTATACATACTTAATTTACAGAACACATCTATTTTTGGCTGGGGTTAAGCATTACAAAAGCAAAACTACGCCCCGATGATGCTAACGAAGAAGGTGCCACTTTTATTCTCAATGATGCTCCATGTTTCTGTGTCCTTATGATTCCCCTTCAGCCAAAACTCAGCTTTCAGTATTGCTTTCCCTAAATCCGAAGAGCAAGATGTTTGCCGGCTACAGATCTAAAGCCACGTTTGAGCAGCCAAATAAGAAGCCAGATTATCCCGATATGCCTTAAGCCCCTGGGAAAAAGGTTATTTTCTGTACCTCTGCAAGAAATGCAAGATCATTCCCCCAAATAACATCAGGTGAGGACTATGAGATACACCCCACTCATTCAGAAAGGGAGGAAAAGAAGATAAATGCTCGATTTTTAAGCCAAACTAGTCAAGCGTCTCCTTCTTCTGCTCACAAGCAACATGGCCCCAGCACAGGATGAAGCTGCAAGGTCTCCAGCAAGAAAAAACACCTGAATTTAGGGAACGGCGGGTTCTCCGAATGAGGATGCTCAAGGCTCCAGGGAAGGGCTGATCCAGGATCAACACAACACTCTGCCAAGTAAATAACACATCACTGCCTCCCCAGGTTCGGATGCGACACTTTTATTTTGAATAGAATCCATTCCAAACTCGACTACTCCATTAAGCAAAATTAAAAACAGACAAACCCATTATTCTTAAGTATTTTCATATGCATTTAAAGCTGGTCGTTAACCTCTGAGTCCCGCTTTTATTTTGTTTTCATTAGTTCCTCCGAAGTAGAGCTCGATTACTGGTGGCCGACCCTTCGAGGGGGAAAACGGAGCATTCCCTGCAATGCTGGCAGCCGCAAATTCATGTGAAATCAGGAAACAATACAACTTCATGGCATGAGGTTGTCCCAGTGTGGGGCAGGACTGGGGGGGATGGGAGGATGGGGGGATGGATGGGGCTGGTGCAGCCCCTGGGTCCCACTGCCCATCGGGAACCTGCTGGCTGGGAAATGACCTGCTGGTGGCAACGATGTAGAGAAAGAAATAGGGGAAAAAATCACAGAATCACAGAACCACAGAATGGACTGGGCTGGAAAAGACCTCAGAGATCATCAAGTCCAGCCCTTGGTCCAACTCCAGTCCATTGACTAGATCATGGCACTAAGTGCCATGTCCAATCTCAGTTTAAAAACCTCCAGGGCCGGTGAGTCCAGCACCTCCCTGGGCAGCCATTCCAATCCTGACCACTCTCTCTGCACAGAATTGCTTTCTCATCTCCAGCCTCAATTTCCCCTGGCAGAGTTGAAGCCCATGGCCCCTTGTCCTATTGCTGACTGCCTGGGAGAAGAGCCCAATCCCCACCTGGCTAGAACTGCCCTTCAGGTAGTTCTAGAGAGTGCTGAGCTCACCTCTAAGCCTCCTCTTCTCCAGACTAAACAAGCCCAGCTCCCTCAGCCTCTCCCCATAGGGCTTGTGTTCAAGTCCCTTCCCCAGTCTTGTTGCTCTTCTCTGGACCCGCTCCAGCACTTCAATCTCTTTCCTGACCTGAGGGGCCCAGAACTGAACACAATACTCCAGGTGTGGCCTCCCCAATGCAGAGCACAGGGGAAGGATCACTGCCCTTGTCCTGCTGACCACGCTAGTTTGGATACAGGACAGGATCCCATTGGCCTTCTTGGCCACCTGGCCACACTGGTGGCTCATGTTGAGCTTCCTGTCCATTAGCACCCCCAGGTCCCTTTCAGCCACTCTGTGCCCAGCCTGGAGCGCTGCAGGGGATTGTTGTGGCCAAAGCGCAGGACCCGCCACTTGGCTTTGTTGAACTTCATCCCATTGGAATCAGCCCATTTTTCCAGTCTATCCAGATCCCTCTGCAGAGCCCTCCTGCCTTCCAGCAGGTCGACGCTCCCTCCCAACTTGATGTCATCAGCAAATTTGCTGATGATGGTCTCAATCCCCTCATCTAAATCATCAATGAAGATGTTAAACAGGACTGGACCCAACACCGACCCCTGGGGGACACCACTGGTGACCGGTCGCCAGCTGGATGCAGCCCCATTCACCAGCTCTCTCTGGGCCCGGCCCTCCAGCCAGTTCTTAACCCAGCAGAGAGTGCGCTTGTCCATGGGCTCCCAGCTTCTGCAGGAGTGGATGATGGGAGACAGTGCCAAAGGCTTTGCTGAAGTCCAGAGAGAGCACGGCTACAAAATGAGGGAAAAGGGAAACAAAAGGGGGTGGGGGGGGAGGAAAATGGAAAGAAAAAATGGGGGAGGGAGGGGGAAAAGGAAAAAAGGAAAAAAGGAAGAAAGGATAGAGAAAAATGGAAAAATTGGAGAAAAAAAAGGAAAAAGGAAAAAGGAAAAAGGAAAAAGGAAAAAGGAAAAAGAAAAAAGAAAAAAGAAAAAAGAAAAAAGAAAAAAGAAAAAAGAAAAAAGAAAAAGAAAAAAGAAAAAAAGGAAAAAGGAAAAAAGAAAAAAAAGAAAAACAAAAAAGAAAAAAGAAAAAAGAAAAAAGAAAAAAGAAAAAAGAAAAAAGAAAAAAGAAAAAAGAAAAACAAAAAAAAGAAAAAAGAAAAAAGAAAAAAGAAAAAAAGAAAAAAGAAAAAAGGAAAAAGGCTGAAGGATAAAAGGAAGAAAATGCAAAGAAAAGGAAAGAAGAATAAAATTATAAAGGGAAAAAAGGGAAAAGAGAAAGGAATTAAGGGAAAATGGAAAAAGGAAAAAGGCAAAATGGGAAAAAATTGGAAAAGGGATAAAAAACAGAAAAATGGAAAAAAGGGAAAATAAAAAGGGGGGAGGGGAAATGGAAAAATAAAAATGGAAAAATAAAAAAGGAAAAAGGATAAAAGGAAGAAAATGAGAAAAAAAATGAGGGAAAAATAAAAAAATTAAGGGAAAAATAAAAACTGCAAAAAGGGAAAATGAAAAAGGGGGAAAATAAGGAAAAACGGGGAGAAAGAAAAAAGGAAGAAAAGGGGAAGATAGAGAAAGAAAAAAAAGAAAAAACTGAAATAATGGAAAAAAGGAAGAAGGAAAAAATGGAAAAAAAGGGAAAAAAGGGAAAAGGAAAAAGGTAAAAGAAAAAAGAGAAAAGAAAGAAGAAAAAAGAGAAAACTGAAAAAGAGAAGAAAAAACAGAAAAAAGGAAAAAAGTTGAAAAAGAAAAAAGGAGGAAAGCTGGAAAATAGAGAAAGAAAAAAGAAAAAATTGAAATAATGGGAAAAAGAAGAAGGAAAAATGGGAAAAAAAGGGAAAAGGAAAAAGAGAAAAAGGGAAAAAGAAAAAAGGAGAAAGAAAAAAAGAAAAAGGAAAACCAAAAAGGGGAAAATCGAAAAAGGGAAGAAAAACAGGAAAAAGGAAAAAAAAGGTGAAAAAGAAAAAGGCTGGAGGGGATAAAATAGAAACAGAAAAAAGGAATGAAAAAGAAAAATGGAAAAAACTGAAATAACGGAAAAAAGAAGAAGGAAAAATGGAAAAAGGGGAAAAGGAAAAAAAAGATAAAAAGGAAATAAAGGAAAAAAAAAAAGGGAAAGGGAAAAATGGAAATAATGAAAAAAGGAAGAAGGAAAAAAGGAGAAAGGAAAAAGGAACAAAGAAAGAGGTTCTTCTGCCCCTCTGCTCTGCCCTGGGGAGACCACACCTGGAATCTTGTGTCCAGTTGTGGCCCCTCAGTTCCAGCAGGACAGGGAACTGCTGGGGAGAGTCCAGCGCAGCCACCAAGATGCTGGAGGGAGTGGAGCATCTCCCGTGTGAGGAAAGGCTGAGGGAGCTGGGGCTCTGGAGCTGGACAAGAGGACACTGAGGGGGGACTCGTTCCTGGGGATCAATATGGAAAGGGGGAGTGTCAGGAGGATGGAGCCAGGCTCTTCTCAGTGACAACCAGTGACAGGACAAGGGGCAATGGGTTCAAACTGGAACACAGGAGGTTCCACTGAAAGAGGAGAAGAAACTTGTTGGGGGTGAGGGTGGCAGAGCCTGGCCCAGGCTGCCCAGGGGGGTTGTGGAGTCTCCTTCTCTGCAGACAT
Organism: Streptopelia decaocto; assembly: GCF_964273445.1. Taxonomy (NCBI): domain Eukaryota; kingdom Metazoa; phylum Chordata; class Aves; order Columbiformes; family Columbidae; genus Streptopelia; species Streptopelia decaocto. Next base: position 1,844,607 of record NC_138655.1, on the reverse strand, counting down.
TCCAACCCGCCTGGACACCTTCCTGTGGAACCTCAGCTGGGTGTTCCTGCTCCATGGGGGGATTGCACTGGATGTACCTTCCAACCCCTGATATTCTGGGATTCTGTGAAATAAAGGAAAAAAGGAAAAGAGGAAAATGAAAAAAAGAGATGGGGGGAAAAAAAAGGGAAAAAACAGGAAAAAAAGAAAAAAGATATTAAAAAAATAAAAAGGGGGAGAAAAGGGGAAAAAGGGAAAACGGAAAAAAGAGAAAAGCGAAAAAGAATAGAGGAAAAAGAGAAAGAGGGAAAGAGGGGAAACAAGAACTAAACTAAAATGAAATGAAATAAACTAAAATGAAATAAAATAAAAATAAAAATAAAATAAAATAAAATAAAATAAAATAAAATAAAATAAAATAAAATAAAATAAAATAAAATAAAATAAAATAAAATAAAATAAAATAAGAAAATAAATAAAAAGAGGTGGGAAATAAAGGGGTGGGTGGAAAAAGGGCCACGTGAGTGTCACAGAACGTCTGTGTCTGAACGGTTAATCCCGAGCTCTGCCCCAAAGAGTCAACATTGTTTTCTAAAGCCTCTAAACTGGTCCCTAACACAGCCTGGATTAGACTGGGCCAGATGTCAGGGCTTCTCAGAACAATCCGGGCTTGTGCATCTCATACCATCCTCATTAAAAAGATTAAAAGTGCTTCCTATAGAAAAAAATACAAACGAATATGTATTTTCAAATAGGAGCCACGGTTTCCTCCTGTCTGTAACGTCTCCAGATGAATTTGGCTTTAATGAGATGTCACTTTGGAGAATGGTTTAACATCCCTTCCAAAAGAAATCTGAGCCCTAAACCTCGTCAAAGCGCCTCGAGATTATTAAAAGAAAATTTACCACCCGGACAAAATAAAAGAAAACAAAATAGAAGGCGCCAATTCGCAGAATCCATGACACGGCCGTTTTTAAATGTGATGGAAAAGGCTTTCCAAGTTATCTGCTTAAACACAGTCTTTCTGTTTACTCCTCACTTTCATGTCAAATGAATTTGGGGAGAAAAAAATTGACAGTAACTTTAAGGGCATTAGTCACATTTTGAGGCTTTTTTCAGATTAATGCATGAAAAGCCGGGAAGGCGAAAGGGTTGTTTTATCATCTTGATAAAACAAAATTAACTCCTGGTGCCCCGACCGCTGCTCATTGAGTTATGATGTTCAGACCCTTCGCCAATGGGCAAAGAAGTATAACAAGGGCAAGTGTAGAGTCTTGAATCTGGGCAGGAACAACCCCAGGTTCCAGTATAAGTTGGGGAATGACCTGTTAGAGAGCAGCGCAGGGGAAAGGGACCTGGGGGTCCTGGGGACAGCAGGGTGACCATGAGCCAGCACTGGGCCCTTGTGGCCAGGAAGCCAATGGGACCTGGGGTGGGTTAGAAGGGGGTGGTCAGTAGGTCAGAGAGGTTCTCCTGCCCCTCTGCTCTGCCCTGGGGAGACCACACCTGGAATATTGTGTCCAGTTGTGGCCCCTCAGTTCCAGCAGGACAGGGAACTGCTGCAGAGAGTCCAGCGCAGCCACCAAGATGCTGAAGGGAGAGGAGCATCTCCCGTGTGAGGAAAGGCTGAGGGAGCTGGGGCTCTGGAGCTGGAGGAGACTGAGGGGTGACTCATTCATGGGGATCAATATGGAAAGGGAGAGTGTCAGGAGGATGGAGCCAGGCTCTTCTCGGTGACAACCAATGATAGGACAAGGGGTAATGGGTACAAACTGGAACACAAAAGGTTCCACTTAAATTTGAGAAGAAACTTCTTCTCAGTGAGGGTGGCAGAGCCTGGCCCAGGCTGCCCAGGGAGGTTGTGGAGTCTCCTTCTCTGCAGACATTCCAACCCGCCTGGACACCTTCCTGTGGAACCTCATCTGGGTGTTCCTGCTCCGGGGGGATTGCACTGGATGAGCTTTCCAGGTCCCTTCCAACCCCTGACATTCTGGGATTCTGGGATTCTGTGTGCGAGGAGATTCAGGAGATGGAAAATCCGACCGGAGCATCATCCGAATGAGATATTAATAAAGGACATAGAAAGCTGTGCTTGAAATCTTCCCCAAAATTGGAGATTGCAGCCTGGTCTTTGCAGGATCACCCCAGTTTGAAGAGCAGCATCTGGACCACTGCACCAGTCCAGTTTGTGCTTTAAACTGGTCTCTGGGAGGTTGGGGTCTCACCTCTTGGACCTCTTCTCCGCACTAATGTGAAGGTACCGGCCAGTGGAGAAAATAGATGGACGGAGAGAAGACGGTTTTTGCCATCCCTGTCTCATCACAATATATAAATTCAATTAAAGCTTCCCCCTATCAGAGCATTCGGCAAATATCAGTGGTAGATATCTACATCAACAGTTGCTCCATCTTCTCTGCAGCTTTCGAGATGATGTCCCAGCACTGGAGAAATATGGATTTGCTCTATCCATCGTGTGTTACATCCCCGAACTCCACTCGCAGCTCTCAACCCCAACTACCAACCCACACAGGATCGGGAACGTACGGTGATTGAACATAAACATCTCCAGACCCTGCATCACCTCCAAGATGCATGGAGAGCAGCATCTTTGCTCTCCAAAACTCTCTGATGACTTAAAACCATAGAATCATTTTGGTTGGAAAAGACCCTCAAGATCATCGAGTCCAACCATTAAGCCACCCCTGGCACTACCCCATGTCCCTGAGAACCTCATGTCCGTCTGTCCAACCCTCCAGGGATGGTGACTCCAGCACTGCCCTGGGCAGCCTGTTCCAATGCCCCACAGCCCTTTCCACGAAGAAATTGTTCCCAAGATCCAACCTCAACCTCCCTTGGTGCAATTTGAGGCCATTTCCGCTGCTCCTGGCGCTTGTTCCTGGGGAGCAGAGCCCGACCCCCCCGGCTCCAAGCTCCTTTCAGGCAGTTCAGAGATCAGAAGGTCTCCCCTCAGCTCCTGTTCTCCAGCTGAACCCCCCAGGTCCCTCAGCCGCTCCCATCACATTTGTGCTCCAGCCCCTTCACGTTCACACCATGTAACGTGGCCAGCCATTCAGTTCTGCATTCTGCAGGAATTAGATATAGCGAGGGATCTGGCAAAGCCGTGCTGGCACACACCCATCGGGGTACGTGCATCTTCTGCCTTCCAACCCAAGACACTTCAGCCGTGTCTCCCTTCCCCAAGGGTTTAAGCAGAAAGAGTTCACTTATCCACTGACAGCAAACTGCATGGGACTTGGGGGAAAAGATGATGATGCTGGTGTCTGAGAGAGGAGACCAAGCGTGGGGACAGCACTGGAGAACGGTGGCCTCCACAAAACCTCAGCAGATACCTTCACTGGTCTAGAGCTAGAAGGAGCAGCTCGGATGCCCCATCAGTGGAAGTGTTCAAGGTGAGGTTCAACAGGCCTTTGAGCAACCTGATCTGGGTGAAGATGTCCCTGCTCATGGCAGGGGTTGGACTGGGTGACCTTCAAAGGTCTCTTCCAACCCAAAAAATTCATTGATTCTATCAACTGGGTGATGAGTTGGGTTGCCCAGCTGGTGATGGGTATCTGAAAACCACAGGCAGGAGACCAAAAACTGAACCAGAAACCAAAACTCACCCACCGTGAAGGAAAGGAAGGGGTGAAACAAGGAGGTTGACGTGTCCAAGCCATCCGGAACACAGCGTGCCAACCTCCTGAAACACGGTGACCGGCAGAGACGGTAATTTCTCCTCCTCCTGGTGCTCAGCCATGTGTCCCTTAGCCCTGGGGAAGTGGCACTTGCACCCACTATGGTGACTGAGATCCAGCCCTTTTCACAGTCTGCACCACCTGCTTCGTGCCAAAAGGTAAAACCCTAAAGGCTACGAGGGGAAGGGCTGCTGAGGACCCAAGTCAAGCCCAAAAGGTTCTTGTTTCCATCTAAGTCCATTTAATGTGCTCCAGGCCAAAGAACAGAAAGAAAAGAAGAAAACAAAACTAAACCACACGAGCTTATCCTCTGCTGACACGTCTTTTCTACTGAGCAGGCATTTCTCTGACAAATGTTGTATTATCTCCTTCTTTACTTATTTATAGTGCTGGAGGGGTAGGATTGTCCCTCAAGAGGAGACATAAAGTTTTCTGAGGAAAAAATCAGAGCTTCTCCATCAGAATCAGGCTATTATTTGCAGACTTTTGTTTTAAACACATGAATCAGTGATTTAGACTAAAACTCTTCAAAGTGGGTCAATGTTTAACTTGTTTATGATGGCGGTCCATAAACAAAACATCAGCTGCTACGTACAGGTCTCTCTGCTCCCCAAAATGTGTTTTAAAGAGGTTCTGTCTCTCTGTGAGAGGGTGAGATGGGGTCTCCTGTAGGCACTTAGCACCCTCCTGCTCCTGGCCAATGTTATCTGTTGTTCTTGGCATGATTCCTGGCTAAGCCAATCATATCATCCACCAGAAAGGGGCATGGACATCTCCCACTGCCGCCTCAGGCTGGGTGCTCAACAGCATTTGGGTTTGTCTTGTTTGATCCTGCAAGAAAACTGTTCCTTCAGTAGAGCAAGTGGCTTTGCAAGGGGTTGGATCTGCGGTTGCCAAGAGCAACCTCCTGTCCTCATCCTCATCTTCATCCTCATCCTCATCCTCATCTACTCCTTCTGGCCAAGGTGCGTTGGGTTGGAGGATCCCAGCCACAACAGCAGATGCCCTACCTACCTTGCCAGAAGTTTCCACAATCCTACAGAATCACAGAACAGTTGGGGTTGGAAGGGACCTCTGGAGATCATCCAGTCCAACCCACCTTCTAAAGCAGGGTCACCAGAGCAGATCACACAGGAAGGTGTCGAGGTGGATTTTAATGTCTCCAGAGAAGGAGACTCCACAACCTCTCTGGGCAGCCCAGTCCAGGGCTCTGGTACCACAAAGGAAAGAAGTTTCTCCTCATGTTTAGATGGAACCTACTGTGTGTCAGTCTGTCCCCATTGCCCTTCACCATATCGTTGGGCACCACTGAAAGGAGTCTGGTCCATCCTCTTGACACCCACCCTGGAGATATTGATCCAATTGATCCGATCCCTCTCAGCTTCACTTCTCCAGCTGAACAGCCCCAGCTCTCTCAGTCTCTCCTCATCAGAAAGATGCTCCAGACCCCTCATCTTCATAGTTCCATGGCCTTACCCCAGAAGGTTCTTCAGCCTCCAGGTAGGATCTATGAAACTTGGACATCCTGGTTTCTTGGTGGCCACATCCACTAAAAACCCATGAAATACAGAAAGAGGTTGGAAGCAGGAGCAGTACCGCTCAGCGCATTGCTTCATCCATCATGATTCCTCCATAGTGATTCATTTGTCCCTCTCCCAGCGGCGAGAAGTTGTGTGGGGAGAGGGAATCGCCCCCCATGACTTTTAAGTGATGACCAACGGCGATGTCAACGTGAGCAAATGAAATTGAAGGCAAGCAAATCGCAGCCCGTCTGAGCCGCGCTCCTGCAAAGCAGCGAGAGATAAGGGGGAGGAGTGAAAAGGAGAATCAATAAATCTTAACCTCATTCACAATGATCTGGAGCTCTTATTAAGTAAATTAATTTAAGTTAATTTAACTCGATCATGACTCCCGATCACAGTGATTTAGTGAGGGGGAAATTGCATTAGGAAAGGCCACACTCGCTAGATAGAAGAACGGAAGAAAATTAGATCCACTTAGCAATGTGAATTAATATGGAAATAGCAGGTGTAAATTTAACCTTATCAAGAGAGTGAAAATTATCTTCATAAATTTGGAGAAATAGCCCCCAAGTTGCTTATAAATCTATTTAAAACAAAAATATTACAAAAAGTGGAGTAAAATTAATTTCAAATATACTCCCATCTATCGCCTCGACGAAAAGTCAGCGGCAGGGCGAGGTTTAATGCAACCGAGCAATGAGGGGAGAACGCGACTCATCACCGAGGGATTAGCACCGGGTACCTACGGACCCGCAGCAACTCTGCCCGTCACTCATTTCCCAAAGACAAGTCCCTCATCATCTTAAACTGCTGATTTGGGGTGATTTGGGGCAATAAAGGCAACGTCCAGATGCCACGATGAGGTTCCTTGTTGCAAATTGCAGAATAGATACTCAAAATGAAAGGGAGGAGTCTCATAAACATCTTTAGCGAGAGCGAATTCACGAGATGGACGAGAACACGGGTCCTGCCTTAAGTTTATTAAGGCAGCATATGAAATCTGGCCATGCGAAAAACTTCCGCATCACTTCTGGACCCCCCAAAATTTGGATTTGATAGCAAGAACTTCCCTATGAACTCACCTAGAAACCAATTTGTGAGCAGCTTTTTAACACCCCACTTCTGGCTTAAGGTGAAAAGGATATTAGAAATAAATAGCTGACTGTTCATTGTGCCGCACACTGACAAATAAAAATGAGAGGGTGACTAAAGCGGTGCTGCGGGCACGGACGGCGTGTCCCACCACCACCGAAGCTGCCCGTTGTTTTGGCAAAAGCAAAACACATCACCGAGAAAGCAGCTCCTGGCTCGTTTTTTGCTACAGGATCAAGAGGATGCTGTAAATGTTGGACAAAATAAACCATAAAAACTATAGGATGAGCAATGGCATCCTGGGGTGGATTAGAAGGGGGTGGTCAGGAGGTCCGAGAGGTTCTCCTGCCCCTCTACTCTGCCCTGGGGAGACCACACCTGGAATCTTGTGTCCAGTTGTGGCCCCTCAGTTCCAGCAGGACAGGGAACTGCTGGAGAGAGTCCAGCGCAGCCACCAAGATGCTGCAGGGAGTGGAGCATCTCCCGTGTGAGGAAAGGCTGAGGGAGCTGGGGCTCTGGAGCTGGACAAGAGGACACTGAGGGGGGACTCATTAATGTTTACAGATATATAAAGGGGGAGTGTCAGGAGGATGGAGCCAGGCTCTTCTGGGTGACAACCAATGGTAGGACAAAGAGTAATGGGTGCAAACTGGAACACAAGAGGTTCCACTTAAATTTGAGAAGAAACTTCTTCTCAGTGAGGGTGGCAGAGCCTGGCCCAGGCTGCCCAGGGAGGTTGTGGAGTCTCCTTCTCTGCAGACATTCCAACCCGCCTGGACACCTTCCTGTGGAACCTCATCTGGGTGTTCCTGCTCCATGGGGGGATTGCACTGGATGAGCTTTCCAGGTCCCTTCCAACCCCTGACATTCTGGGATCCCGTGATTCATTTGCCATGTGCTTCCTCCAGACGGTGTGCATGATGGATCGCACACAACGAAGGTAACGGGGAGACCGAGTAAGAGATTTATTGCTTCTTTAAACCATAATTGTTTTAATTTGCTGACGGCATTTTATCAAGATTTGTCTGCAACAGCCGTAAGATCTCAACTGCATCATTTAACGAAGTCAGAGATGAATATGGATTAAATTATTCTACAAGCAGGAGCTCTCGGCCAATCGCAGCAGCACGAACAGGTCGCTCCTCCGCAAAATCACCGCTCGGTTGAGCAAAACCCATCACACAGCAGCTGGAGAAATCTGCTCAAACCCTGCCTGAAGCTCCTGACCTCATCGGCCCTTCACCTCGGGTCCTCCATTCATCAACCATCCTGATCTGGAGTAACAAATTGTGGGGGGAAGAACCTGAGCGGAATAGTTGGAGCAAAAGTTTTCTATTAACTAAGGCTGAAGTTCGTAGAATTGTAGAATGGTTTGGGTTGGAATGGACCTTTGAACACCATCTAGTCCAAGCACCTTCAATGAGCAGGGACATCTACAACCAGCTCAGGTTGCTCAGAGCCCTGTCCAGCCTGGCCTGGGATGTCTCCAGGGATGGTTCATCCACCACCTCTCTGGGCAATCAAGTTAGTCATCCATTACAGCACTGGATTAAACACATTGCGATAGGATGAGAAACGGCCTCAAGTTGCGCCAGGGGAGGTTGAGGTTGGATCTTGGGAACCATTTCTTCCCCAAAGGGCTGTCAGGCACTGGAACAGGCTGCCCAGGGCAGTGCTGGAGTCACCATCCCTGGAGGGGTTGAATGAGGTTCTCAGGGACATGGGGCAGTGCCAGGGATGGGTTAATGGTTGGACGTGATGATCTTGAGGGTCTCTTCCAACCAAAATGATTCTATGATTCTATCCGCACTTCATTAAGAGGCAGCAGATTCAATTCAATATGGCTACAAGAAGCCCCTCACGCCTCTCTTACCACCAATGCCCAAACAGTTTTCATGAGATGGGCTCATGTATCAACCGGATAATAGTTTTGGGCAACATCATGTCATGGTACAACACCATGATTCTCACTATAAAGAGCATCCAAGTGGCAAAAACATCTTCATGTTTCACCGGCTGGAAAAGCGTCGTAGAACTGAATCCACCAACAGGCAGCAGGTACGAGACACAAATTCCCCTCCCAGGAATAAAACTGGGATGAAGACGGAGCAGGGCAAGTCTTGCTTGACTCACTTTTTCTCTTTCAAGGTCCCAGTTCTGGCTGATTAACAGTGGAGAAACACTAAAGCAGCGGGTTGGCACAGATCCGCCGCAGAACGTTTCACTGTCACAAAAACTAGAAACAAAAATCAATCTTTTCACTGCTAAATAGGCAGGATTTGCAAAAAGAGCAGTGATGGAAGTTTGTTTGAACACGACTGATGTAGCAGGAGCAGAAAGCAGCAGCTTTTTCCACCTAAATAAAAGGAGGATTTGCTCAAAACGGCTCGTTCAGGAGTAGAAAAGCAGCAAACTGAGCTGGGGATGGGAAAAAGAAAGATGGATGTTGATGTAAATACGCTCAACAGGGGCAATTTGAGTTGCACATCAGCGATTGTATCCATAAGAGCGACCAGAACCAGGAGCAGCATCGCACCAGCACTACGGGACCAAACAAGGGATTAACAGCCACGAAAACCACAACTTCATTTGCATGAAAAATTCCAGGCACCATAATTAGCAGCAGCAAATGATGAACCTCTGTGAAGCAATACAGCTTAAGATTTTACCGCAACACGCTTGTACATTCACAATGCAAAAGCCACACTTTGAAAACTTCATTATAATATCTTTAAAAGCTGCTTTTGGGGCCAAAGAAGAAACATGATGATTCTTTATTTCATGGTCTGGCTTTCTATCATAAATTTATAGTGGTAAGAAAGCAAGAAATCCCACTGGAAGGTAAGATCTGCTTGATTTGGAGGAGGGAATAGAGTGACTGTCAGCAAGTTTGCTGGTGACACCAAGCTGGGAGCAGTGGGTGACACTGGAAGCTGTGCTGCCATCAGAGACCTGGACAGGCTGGAGAGTTGAGTGGGAAAAAATTTAATGAAATATAACAAGGGCAAGTGTAGAGTCTTGAATCTGGGCAGGAACAACCCCAGGGTCCAGTGTAAGTTGGGGAATGACCTATTAGAGAGCAGCATAAGGGAAAGGGACCTGGGGGTCCTGGGGACAGCAGGGTGACCATGAGCCAGCACTGGGCCCTTGTGGCCAGGAAGCCAATGGGACCTGGGGTGGGTTAGAAGGGGGTGGTCAGTAGGTCAGAGAGGTTCTCCTGCCCCTCTGCTCTGCCCTGGGGAGACCACACCTGGAATCTTGTGTCCAGTTGTGGCCCCTCAGTTCCAGCAGGACAGGGAACTGCTGGAGAGAGTCCAGCGCAGCCACCAAGATGCTGAAGGGAGTGGAGCATCTCCCGTGTGAGGAAAGGCTGAGGGAGCTGGGGCTCTGGAGCTGGACAAGAGGAGACTGAGGGGTGAGCTCATTCATGTTTACGGATATATAAAGGGTGAGCGTCAGGAGGATGGAGCCAGGCTCTTCTCAGTGACAACCAATGATAGGACAAGGGGTAATGGGTTCAAACTGGAACACAAGAGGTTACACTTAAATTTGAGAAGAAACTTCTTCCTGGTGAGGGTGGCAGAGCCTGGCCCAGGCTGCCCAGGGAGGTTGTGGAGTCTCCTTCTCTGCAGACATTCCAACCCGCCTGGACACCTTCCTGTGGAACCTCATCTGGGTGTTCCTGCTCCATGGGGGGATTGCACTGGATGAGCTTTCCAGGCCCCTTCCAACCCCTGACATTCTGGGATTCTGTGATTCTGTGAGAGAATCAACAGGGAGGTGAGAAACTTGGGTTGAGATAAACACAGTTTAATAAAGTAACAGAATACTAATACACTACTAGTAACTAGATATATAAATTAGAAATAGAATACTCTGCAAAATGCCAAACGGTTGAACTAAATATCCCGAACCGAGCTCCTCTGGCTCCGACAAAAAGAGCAAAGAAAGAGAGAAAACGCCTGAGAACAAGAGCGAGAACGCCTGGGAGAGGGAGCGGAGATCCCCACTCTCCTTAAATAATTAGCATGATGCTAATGGGATGGAACACTCTTATTGGTCAGTCTGGATGTCAGTCAAGCTCTGTCCATCCATCCCCTTCCTCACACCTGTGGGCAGAGCTCAGAGTGTCCTTGGCTCTCAGAGCAGAGCAATTCTAAACATGAACTCTGTCCCGGGGTGTTATCTCTTGTTCTCAAATTAAGTCCCAATCCTGGCCGTGCCATGAAAAAAGAGGTTTCTAACTGCATGAAGAAAACGAACCCATTTTCAGTCAAACCAGCACATCTGGGCATTGCTGGGGGAATCATTGCTGGAGGAGACCACCCGCAGCGGGACGTTGATGCCGACCCACGTGGCTGCTCTGACGGAGGAGCCGATGGGGGGACAACCCGCAGCATCCTCCGCCTCCTTGGATTTGCTACGGTGGAATGAATAATAAAACAAAAAAGCCCAGAGCGGGGTCTTTTAGCCCAAATATTGACAGTGGCAAAGCAGCATTTCAGGAGGAAGAGAAATCAGTCTAAGAGTGAGTCTAAGAAATCAACCGAAGAATGGCCAGAATCTGGGTTATAACCCAACCCATCAGTTCTAAGAGTGACATTTTCTAGAGCAGGCGTGTCAGACTCATTTTCACCCGGGGCCACATCAGCCTCGCCGTTGCCTTCAAAGGGCTGAATGGCATTTTAGGACTATTTATCCAGTCTTAAAATTACATTTATACAGTCCTGTTTTACAAGGTCTATTTAAACTAAATCAAATAGCTTTAAGTCTTGCAAACGCCGCCCTCCTGCTCCTGCTCCTGCAGCACAACGTGTGTCACACACGCTGCACAGTGACCAGCGCTGTCAGCACCTTGGGGACAAGGACCTTGGCAATGTGGAAACAAAGTGCCGGGCCAGAAGAAACAAGGAGGCAGCCGGATCCAGCCCACGGGACAGGTGTTTGACACCTGTGTTTTAGAGCATCAATTACCATAAATAACCTTCTGCTTATACACAACTTCTAGACTTTGTCTTGGCCTATGAGATGTTCCCTGGTAGCCTCTCCACCAGCTGACATGGCTGCAGGTCGCTTGTAGGTTTAGGAAGACTCAGTTTTAAGGGTACAGCACCAGTCTTTGGTGACACCCCTCTTCAGACCGGTGCTGATGCACCAAATTATTTGCTACAGGGCCAGGTTGATGCTCCATCCATCCCGAAAACCCGGGAAGAAGCAAATTGGTGCCTGTACCCACCTCCCGGTGCAGGTTTGAGGCATCTACCTCCAACACACTTCAAATAAGCTCCTCTGTAGCACCAACGTACACAACAATATTATAAAACAGAGGGAAATTCTGGCCTCATTAGCAGGCTTGACCATCCCTAATTAACAGGCCATGTCTATCTCCAAAAAGAAGCCGCAAGTTTACTTAGGCCTGATGTAAAAACCTTTGTTGAGTTTATTCATCTTTCTTCCAGCTTATTTAACCGCTTCATGACAACAATTAATTCAAACAGGGAATAAATACGAAGCCACAGACCGCGGTAAGAGGTTGGACGCCGACGCGGGCTAACGTGATTACTAATACAATTTTACACTTTAAATCAATAAATTCTGCGTAGAAGCAGCTAAACAAATAGAGAAATTAAGCGTTGAATGTGAAATGGTTATAAGGCGGAGGCAACGCGGAGATTCCTCGGCTGCCACATCCCAACCAGCTGCGTTCAAGAGATGGAATTATTACCTGGATGTCACCGGACGCCTCGTCTTCCAGTTGGGAACAGGGCTGCTGAAGGATGATACGGCTGGAGACACCACGTTCTTCTTCACTATCCTGTAGCGTGTTTTTATCACCTTGTTGGCCTGGGGGCTCCGTCCAAAGTGCAAGTTGGCTCCTACAAGAAAGCAAATAGCAAAAAAGGGCTTGAAATTCAGGTGTGCAGGGGACAGAAGGGACATCACCAATGTAGATCTGACATGCAACTCTTTAGCAAAAGGGAGAGAAGACCTTGGTGTGGGACCACCGTGGTTGGTGGTAACAGAAAGGCTCCGATGGCCTCATAGAATAGACTCATAGAATGTTCCGAGTTGGAAGGGACCCACAAGGATCATCAAGTCCAACTCCTGTCCCTGCACAGGACACCCCACAGTTCACACCGTGTGTCTGAGGACATTGTCCAGTCTCTTCTTGAACACTGTCAGGCTTGGGGTGGTGACACCTTCCTGGGGAGCCTGTTCAGCGTCCAGCACCTCTGGGTGAAGAACCTTTTCCTCATGTCCAACCTGAACCTCCCCTGGCACATCTTCTGCCATTCCTTCGGGTTGTGTCACTGCTCAATAAGATAAGAGTTCGGCGCCCGCCCGTCCTCCTCCCCTTGTGAGGAAGCTGTAACCACCATGAGGTCTCCTCTTAGTCTCCTCTTCTCCAGACTGAACAAACCCAGTGACTTCAGCCACTCCTCGTACGGCTTCCCCTCCAAACCCTTCGCCAACTTCATAGCCTCCTCTGGACACTCTCCAGTAGCTTTATCTCCTTTTCTCCTGTGTCCCCAGCCCTGCACACAGTGAATGCTCCAGCTGAGGCCACCCCAGTGCAGAGCAGAGCAGGACAATCCCCTCCCTGCCCAGCTGGTGATGCTGTGCTGGATGCACCAGGACGCGGGTCCCTCTTGGCTCCAGGGACACTGTTGGTTCATGTTCAACTTGCCGTTGACCAGAACCCCCAGATCCCTCTGCACAGAGCGGCTCTCCAGCCTCTCGAAAGCAGTTCCGCAGAGAGGGATCTGGGGGTGTTTGGCTCAGTAAAACCCTACCAGGTAAATCACGTATTCACCAACCGTACTTTGATCCTCAACATCTAGACATGAGGAAGACGTTTTAGCAACGAGGGTGGTCAAACACTGGCCCAGGTTGGCCAGAGAGGTGGTGGATGAACCATCCCTGAGACATCCCAGGCCAGGCTGGACGGGGCTCTGAGCAACCTGAGCTGCTGAAGATGTCCCTGCTCATGGCAGTTGGACCCAATGACCTTTAAAGGTCCCTTCTAACCCAAACCCTTCTACAATTCTATGATCTAGAAACAGATCTATGCATTTAATCACTCCCGTTTTCATCATATTTTGCACAATGATCTACGCACTGGTTTATTCTGCTGAATGTTTCATGCAATTAACGGCTTATGTTTGACTCTGCTTTTCCTCCACTTGATAGCTAGCAATTTTTTTCTTTGCGGCTTTAAGGAATGCATCTAATTGCCCGGCTTTTATAACATACAGCTCTAACTGCCCAGATAATTAAAGCTGACACTACATGCTGAGACTAAGTCTTCTGGTTTTATAACTGATTTAAAGGGCCGGCTGTTTTTCTTGGTGATCTTCTCATTAAAATTATTGCAAGGTTGAGAGGGGGAAAAGCAGAATCATTATTTCCCCTGAAAATGTTGTAACCGTCTCCACGTTCGTCTCTGTGAGAGATGGGAGGATAAAGTTGCATCTCAGTTAAACCGGGAATCGAAAGATGTTGGATCTGTGTCAAAATGAGAAAAATAGGGAAATGCATTTTAGAGATGATTTCGTTCCCTAGATGGGAGGGAGCAGCTTCCCCGTCTCCCCGCTCAGAGGTACCAGCGATTCGTGTTTAATACAGAGAATATTTCTTGTGCGTTCCTGGTGTCTCGCGTTGGGTTCAGGATGGATCGGGTATGAATTTCCACTCCCAAACTCAGCCAGAGAGTTACAACTTCTGATGGGGAGGGAGGAGAAGAGCAGGTTTGGCCACCACCAATACATCGCAGGAATTGTTCATGATAAAGATGACGATCGCAACGCTCCTCGATATTATACCGCGAGATAAACCACCACCGAGTGAGGAGCGTATGGAGGGATCTGCAGCCTTCGCTGTCACCTATAAAGCCCCGAACACGCTCACGACACCACGCAAATCATCTTTGATACAGCCACAATAAAATTTGGAAGCCGTTCGCTATAAATAGTTCAAACTTGGCATTGAATTGCCCACACCGTGGCGTATGGGACATTCAGCCCCTCTTTGCACCATGAAGCCAGATCCTCACACCAAAAATTCTTCTACATCCCTCCAAGTCCTATGAGGGACCTTCCTTAATTAATGAATCAAAATAATGTCTGTGTCCAAATTATTTTCTGCGTTGTCGCCACAAGCAGGAGACTTTTGATGATGTTTTCATGACCAACACGCTGGTGTTAAGCAGTGAGGAGCCATAAAAGCAGCAGTGCTACAAAGTCCGCTCTCAGAAAGGGTACATTGAGTCAACCAGTAAATGTTGAATACAAACCTGAAAAGCCAAGACGTTAATGTCAGTAATTCAAAGAGCTTCTGGTGATTTGGATTCAAAAGGAAAATAAATTACAATAAAACTAGATGTTTTGTGGGCCCATCTGAACCAGGAAGGTCCTGCTTTAGCAGGATGGATGATCTCCAGAGGTCCCTTCCACCCCTACCGTACTGCGATTCTATGAAGCTCACCAAGACCAAGCGCAAGTTTTCAGTTTTAAACTGAAAGAGGGAAGGTTTGGGCTGGACATGAGGAAGAAATTTTGTAAAATGAGGGTGGAGAGAGCCTGGACTACGTTGCCCAGAGAAGTGGTGGATGAACCATCCCTGGAGACATCCCAGGCCAGGCTGGACGGGGCTCTGAGCAACCTGAGCTGGTGAAGATGTCCCTGCTCACGGCAGGGGTGGCACTGGATGACCTTCTAAGGTGCCTTCCAAACCAAACCATTCGATGATTCTCCAAACTGAGGATTTGCAGACACCCATCGCTTTAGAGGTGAGGCAAGAAGAAAGAAAGAAGATGGAAAGCAAATGGGTTTTCATTGATGTTTCCCTGCCCTGGGATGTTTTGTGTCACACTAAATTCTTTGAGGCTGCAACCGCACCAGTCCATAAGATTATTAATGAACTTTGCAAGGTTTGAGCGCTAATTATAATGAAAATCACGCACGAGCACCGGCAAAGTTGGAGCATTTTGTTTCACAGAATCACAGAATGGTTGGGGTTGGAAGGGACCTCTGGAGATCATCCAGTCCAACCCACCTGCTAAACAGGGTCACCAGAGCAGATCACACAGGAAGGTGTCCAGGTGGGTTTTAATGTCTCCAGAGAAGGAGACTCCACAACCTCCCTGGGCAGCCTGGGCCAGGCTCTGGCACCTCAAAGGAAAGAAGTTTCTCCTCATGTTCAGTTTCTCCTCATGTTCTCCATCATGTTCAGATGGAACCTCCTCTGTGCCCGTTGCCCCTTGTGCTATCGTTGGGCACCACTGAGAAGAGCCTGGTCCATCATCTCGACATCAGAGAACTGTACACGGGAACAGCAAAAAGAAGGACGTGCAAACCCCCGCATGGCCCAATGCTGCACACACACAATGAAACCCCAGCTATGGTGACTGCTGGGGACAATGAGACTCTTGTGTCACCCAGGAGGGCTGAAAATATTCAGCATCTCATGGAGATGAGATTCTTAGGGACATGGTTTAGTGTCAGTGTTGTGGTAATGGTTGGACTCAATGATCTTGAGGGTCTTTTCCAACCAAAATGACTCTATGGTTCTATAGTTCTAAGTCACCAGAGAGTTTCGGAGAGTGAAGCCACTGCTCTCCATGCGTCTTGGAGGTCACACAGGGTCTGGAGATGTTTGTGCAGCTCTCCAAGAGGAAGATGTGTTCAATCACAGCACATTAGGGCAACAAGATGCTGAAGGGAGTGGAGCATCTCCCGTGTGAGGAAAGGCTGAGGGAGCTGGGGCTCTTCAGCTTGGAGAAGAGGAGACTGAGGGGGGACCTCATTCATGTTTACAGATATATAAAGGGGGAGTGTCAGGAGGATGGAGCCAGGCTCTTCTGGGTGACAACCAGTGATAGGACAAGGGGTAATGGGTGCAAACTGGAACACAAAAGGTTCCACTTAAATATGAGAAGAAACGTGTTCCCGGTGAGGGTGGCAGAGCCTGGCCCAGGCTGCCCAGGCGGGTTGTGGAGTCTCCTTCTCTGCAGACATTCCAACCCGCCTGGACACCTTCCTGTGGAACCTCAGCTGGGTGTTCCTGCTCCATGGGGGGATTGCACTGGATGAGCTTTCCAGGGCCCTTCAACCCCTGACATTCTGGGATTCTGTGATTCTGTTCCTGATCCCGGGGGGGGGGCGGAACTTTTCCAACCAAAATGATTCTATGATACAGCACTAACCACGTCCCCAAAGCAGCTCTTCCCCAACAGGAGCCAGAACCCAGAACAACACCAGCACAAGTTGACCCATTCCCTCCTCCACACCGCCCTTACGAAATGATTAAGCTGGAAATGTGTTGAATACATTATTAACACTTCATTCTTTTTGCCCCTACACAAGCTCCAGCTGCCACCAATCAACCCAGAACCTCATCAAACTCCCGCCCAACATCGTCCCCCACCTCAAGAAATCAAGAGGTCCCAAATTGCGGTTCGTGGGCATCACCCCCCCAATATTTCTTTGCACAGACGGGCTGGCACCTGGTAAACTCCATTCCCCAGCAGTAATTGGATGGTGTATTCACGCCGGAGCTGCTCTTCTGAAAGTGCCTTCGCTCACGCTCCGGCATTAACCACCTCCTGAAAGAGACTCTCCGAAGAGCTCGCTTTTCTATTATTACTTGCTAGCTGAGGGGTTTTGTGTAGATAATCATGTTATTTAGATAGGATGTTGGTTTAATTCCCTTCATTACAGGCTCCCAGGGTTGTAATTTTTTTTCTCCGCATGATGTATTCCCCGTGGCACATTTCACTCAAATCAAACACTTTACGCTTTTATTACAAACAATACCCCAGCGTCCCCCGTTATCAGCCCGGCGCACACATGCACGCTCCTCGCAGAGATCCAGAGGTCAGTTCTAATGACTAATCGATCTCATTAGCTTTCCTAATTAAAAACTTTACTACCGCAATGGAAGACAAACTACAAGAAAAAAAAAAAAAAGAGAAAGAAAAAAAACCTGCTTGCATCATATTTGAATGGGATATGAGCATCGTTTATCAGCCCCGGGCTCGCATGCAGCGCCCGGCGCATCGGGCCGCGTGTTGCTGAGGTTGGTGGTTTATTCGGAGCCACGTTTCCCCCAGGGAGCTGCTCGTATGTACCGAGGCCGCAGAAAAAATCCTGGTGCAAACTCCAACGCTGACCTTGAAATGGGCGATTTGCGGCCAAAACCTCTTGCCACGGCACTCCGAGCAGGGCTGTCCTTTTGGAAAGGGGTTGAATGCGACACGGTTACAATAACCCTTATTTTTGCTCTTATTTTGCTGCGAGAGGTACCAAGAATCACAGAATCCCAGAATGTCAGGGACTGGAAGGGACCTGGAAAGCTCATCCAGTGCAATCCCCCCATGGAGCAGGAACACCCAGATGAGGTTCCACAGGAAGGTGTCCAGGCGGGTTGGAATGTCTGCAGAGAAGGAGACTCCACAACCTCCCTGGGCAGCCTGGGCCAGGCTCTTCCACCCTCACTGGGAACAAGTTTCTTCTCAAATTTAAGGGGAACCTTTTGTGTTCCAGTTTGTACCCATTACCCCTTGTCCTGTCACTGGTTGTCACCGAGAAGAGCCTGGCTCCGTCCTCCTGACACTCCCCCTTTATATATCTGTAAACATGAATGAGGTCACCCCTCAGTGTCCTCTTGTCCAGCTCCAGAGCCCCAGCTCCCTCAGCCTTTCCTCACACGGGAGATGCTCCACTCCCTTCAGCATCTTGGTGGCTGCGCTGGACTCTCTCCAGCAGTTCCCTGTCCTGCTGGAACTGAGGGGCCACAACTGGACACAAGATTCCAGGTGTGGTCTCCCCAGGGCAGAGCAGAGGGGCAGGAGAACCTCTCTGACCCACTGACCACCCCCTTCTAACCCACCCCAGGTCCCATTGGCTTCCTGGCCACAAGGGCCCAGTGCTGGCTCATGGTCACCCTGCTGTCCCCAGGACCCCCAGGTCCCTTTCCCCTACGCTGCTCTCTAATAGGTCATTCCCCAACTTATACTGGAACCTGGGGTTGTTCCTGCCCAGATACAAGACTCTACACTTCCTTTTGTTATATTTCATTAAATTAAATCAACCCCTTTGAGAAGCTGAAACAGGGAAGGAAAAAACAGGGCTGGGAAAAGGGAGCTGGAAACAACACAAGGTCTGACGTGCTTCTTAAAACACATCAGCACTACCATACTTTAAACTTTAATATTCCCCAACTATTCCAAATCAGTGCTTATTTCTATTCTGTCCCTCCCCAAAACAAACTCAATTTTAATATTTAAAAGTGTTTGAATTCAGATCACTTGCAAAGAAGTTTCAAGAAACACAAAGTAAAACCTTTTGGAAAAAATATGTATTCAAGAAAAATGGGGAAGGGGAACATTGACCTGCTGTTACTTACTTCATATCCTTCATCTCTAAGCTCTCATTAAATCTGAATCCTCAACTTCTGCCAAAAAACGAGTGGAGGGGAGGGAGATATTAAATAACTTTGCTGCTTAATCAAACTAGGTCCTATAATCGCGGTCCTACAATAACACGGGGCTGGCACGCAGACGGTGGGGAATGCAACCCCCTGAGCCATTTATTTCCGCGTGACTGTGCCGTTACGGCGTCTCTCCGGGGACGGGACCAGCGTCGTTAGCCGGCCGAGCCCTAACGAGCAAACGCGCAAGGGGAAGATGCTGCGGATTAGGGAAACGGCGATATTGGTGGAGTAAATCTTGTCCATCTGTTGAGGGGAAGAAGAAAGTTAAAGAAGGATAAAGGTCATTTCGGGAGGGCGGATTCACAAATCCAAGAGGTGATTTGGGGAAAGGGTGCGGGACAGGGAAAGCTTCACATATGGGCATGGGAATTATGTGGGAATTCAAAAAAAAATCAATTAAAAATCAGTGCTGTGGGGCATGATGTGAGCTGGGTCCCTATGAGGTGTCCTGCCCTCCATCATTGGCCACCGCAAATCTCCGCCGGGGCAACGTGGATTATGTCGCCTCGGTGCCGTCGCTGTCGTTAAATCCCTCGCCGAGGAGACGGAGAAGCGATGAGTGACAGGTCCATTGATCTTGGAAGCGAGATGAGAACGGGAACGAATGTAAATTGGGGAGCAGGAGCTGGAGCTTTGATACGGCGCTGGTGTTGTCCCCGTCTCCGGAGGAAACCAAGTGACACCGCAGGGTCACCCTCAGGGACACTTTGAACTCAGTCGCGACAAGTCCAGTAAGAAAAAAGCAAAGCAGAGGCTAAAAAGCCTCTGATAAAACTGAATTGCTGTTTCAAAGACGGCGATTAGGAAGCAAAATAAAGGGCTAAGGATGATTAGTACATGTGCAAAGGATGGCACCAGCATAGCGGTAACTCCCGACACAGGCTCTGATGCTGGCAGAGATTTAAAAACGTGCACTCGAAACAAAAAGGCAGCTCCAAAAAGAACTGGAAAATCTCTGACAAAGGGTATTCTGACTTTCTAACATGCAGATGAATCCCACAAACACCACTGCCATGGGATTTGCTCCAGGACTGGAAGGAAAGATTCAGCAAAACCACCGTTATCTCTCCCTTGGCTCCCAGAATGAAGCTGCTGTTCACCTGCCACCCAAATCAAACCCACGCTGCGGAAGCAGGAAAATCACCCATGGGGGGTGATGCTCCGGGATGGCACAGGAGCAAACCTCCCTCCTTTTTGTGAAGTCCTACTAAGACTTAATTTGTGTGTCTTCATTTGCTATCCTCTACAACAATGTCACTCACCTCATGGATGAAGGGAAGGTAGTGGATGTAGATTTTCTGGATTGTCATAGAATCATAGAATCATTTTGGTTGGAAAAGAACCTCAAGATCATTGAGTCCAACCATTAAACCACCCCATGTCCCTGAGAACCTCATGTCCGTCTGTTCAACCCCTCCAGGGATGGTGACTCCAGCACTGCCCTGGGCAGCCTGTTCCAATGCCCCACAGCCCTTTGGGGAAGAAATGGTTCCCAACATCCAACCTCAGCCTCCCCTGGCGCAACTTGAGGCCGTTTCCTCTGCTCCTGGTGCTTGTTCCTGGGGAGCAGAGCCCGACCCCCCCTGGCTCCAAGCTCCTTTCAGGCAGTTCAGAGATCAGAAGGTCTCCCCTCAGCTCCTGTTCTCCAGCTGAACCCCCCAGCTCCCTCAGACACTCCTCATAAAATTAATAAATAAATAGTGATGTCCACAGGGTCCTTCCTGAAAACGTGAATCACCCTCGTACAGACGGAGAAATGTAGAGAAACACTCATCATCCTTTCACCAAGTGTTGCTTTTTTGTAGAGACTTCTGATTGTTGGTGGGTCCAGAGGTGGATGAGCAACCACACAATCATAGAATGTCCTGAGCTGGAAGGGACCCACAAGGATCATCAAGTCCAACTCCTGTCCCTGCACAGGACACCCCACAGGTCACACCATGTGTCTGAGGACATTGTCCAGTCTCTTCTTGAACACTGTCAGGCTTGGGGTCGTGACACCTCCCTGGGGAGCCTGTTCAGTGTCCAGCACCTCTGGGTGAAGAACCTTTTCCTAATGTCCAACCTGAACCTCCCCTGGCACATCTTCCTGCCATTCCCTTGGGTTGTGTCACTGCTCACTAAAGAGAAGAGTTCGGCGCCTGCCCGTCCTCCTCCCCTTGTGAGGAAGCCGTAACCACCATGAGGTCTCCTCTTGGTCTCCTCTTCTCCAGGCTGAACAAACCCAGTGACTAATCCCAGCAGCCCAGGGACATCCCTGTCCCCAACACCACACATTTCTCTGGGTGAGAAATACCATAGTTATATTGAATAATTTGCAAGAGAAAGGAAAGCTCACCCAAGTTAAAAGCTGAGAGTCATTAAAAGCCAGCACAGCTCTGTCTCCAACGGCCTTAAAACAACCTTGTGTAGCTCCAGAAGAAGTTGTGGACCTACCCAACTCATGCAGGGACATTTGAGAGTTATATTAACATATAAAATCACTGTGGTTGGAAGAGACCCTCAAGATCATCATGTCCAAACATTAACCCAATCCTGGCACTAACCCATGTCCCTAGGAACCTCATCTACCATCATCATCATCAAATGACCTTGAAGAGAGGAGAAATCTGTGGGTGAACCTGAAGAAAGTTGAATCGCGGCTCCTACACCCAAAAACGAATCCTTTTTGTGTTTTCCGTTCCACCAGAAGCACCTGCAAGACGTCAGCCCCGAGCCGTGCGGTTCCAACACCTTTTGTTCTGGCGACCAACTTGGCCAAGTCCCTCGAGTTAACAAAAGGCTTTGGGATTACTGTAATACTGTTACGAACTGAGTGTGAAAGCAGACACCGGTATTACGGGATGATTATCACAGAGCGTGTTCAATATGTTCCCACAGAATGGCACAGCAAGAGGTTAATTATATTGCTACTGGAATCAGCTTCCAAAAGGAGATCCTTCGGTTTAAGAGGGGAATTTAATTTTCACACTCATTCAGTTCGGAGCTCTTTCAAGAGCGACGGCTATTTATGCCAGAATGTAAACGATGGTTTATGATCATGAACTGCTGCTTAATAGGAAATAAATCCAATTGATCAAAAGTGCTTTACCTGTGACCCCAGGCAAGACGGCTGTTCAGGCTGTAATATTCACAGAGGACAAGAGAAGCACGGGCTCTGCAGCTGAAAGGTTTTCGGCAGCTCCGAACCCACCGTGATATTTGCTTAGCACGGCAGTTGCTTTCAGCTGGGAACATTTGGGGAATTAATACCAAATCTGCTTCGCTAATTCCTTTACGCTGCACGGACCGTGGGCAAAGATGAAGTCACCGTAACCCATCGGGCACGGCGGTGGCAGTTCACAGGATCACAGGACGTCGGGGTTGGAAGGGACCTGGAAAGCTCAGCCAGTGCAATCCCCTCATGGAGCAGGAACACCCAGATGAGGTTCCACAGGAAGGTGTCCAGGGGGTTGGAATGTCTGCAGAGAAGGAGACTCCACAACCCCCCTGGGCAGCCTGGGCCAGGCTCTGCCACCCTCACCCCCAACAAGTTGCTTCTCCTCTTCCAGTGGAACCTCCTGTGTTCCAATTTGTACCCATTGCCCCTTGTCCTATCACTGGTTGTCACTGAGAAGAGCCTGGCTCCATCCTCCTGACACTCACCCTTTATATATCTGTAAACATTAATGAGTCACCGCTCAGTCTCCTCTTGTCCAGCTCCAGAGCCCCAGCTCCCTCAGCCTTTCCTCATAAGGGAGATGCTCCACTCCCTTAATCATCTTCGTTGCCATGAGGCTGACTTGAAGAAAATACCCATTTTAGAAGAGGAGGTATTAAAATCTACACATATTATTCAAATGAAGTGCAAATGTCTGCATATGCACCTGAAATCCTGGTTTTAAGTAAAAAGGACTGAGAGAGTTGGGGGTGTTGAGCCTGGAGAAGCTCCAGGGAGACCTTGTGGCCTCTCAGTACTCAAAGGGGGTTGATAAGAAAGATGGGGACAGAATTTTAGCAGGGCCTGTTGTGATAGGACAAGGGTGATGGTTTTAAACTAAAGGAGAGAGATTCAGACTAGATAGAAGGAATAATTCTTTTTAAATGAGGGTGGTGAGAGCCGGGCCCAGGTACCCAGAGAGGTGGTGGATGAACCATCCCTGAGACATCCCAGGCCAGGCTGGACGGGGCTCTGAGCAACCTGAGCTGCTGAAGATGTCCCTGCTCATGGGAAGGGTTGGACAGGATGAGCACTGAAGGTCCCTTCCAACCCAAACCATTCTGTGGTTTGGTGACTATCAAAAGTTCACCAAACCAAAGTTCATTAGCACTTGAGAAATCCAGAGAGCACCTCGGAGAAACTTGTTTCCAGACAAGAAACATTTCGACATGGAAATACCACTAGACATGGTTAAAGGAGAACTTACTAAAAGTTACATCCCAGTTGGCTTTAGACTCAACAAGGATTCAAGGCCTCACTCCTGTGCTCTCATCACACAAGTTCAAGGTCTACGGACAACAACCCACGTCCTCCTGCTTTGGAGATGGCAAATAAAGCCAAAGCTTACCAAGCTTTCCACAAAAAACTTGTCACATTAGGACGAATTTATTGTCCCCATTCAGAGTGTCTGCTTCTCCCTACTCAAGTTGCCATTGGAGCCACGTCCATCTTGGACTCAAGTTGTGCTAGAGGAGGTAGAGGTTGGATCTTGGGAACAATTTCTTCCCCAAAGGGCTGTGGGGCATTGGAAGAGGCTGCCCAGGGCAGTGCTGGAGTCACCATCCCTGGAGGGGTTGAACAGTTGTGGAGATGAGGTTCTCAGGGACATGGGGTAGTGCCAGGGGTGGGTTAACAGTTGGACTCAATGATCTTGAGAGTCTTTCCCAACCAAAATGATTCTATGATCTTCCTGAGAAAGGCTGCAGTGCTCAATCAAAGGTATTCATGATAAAGTTTAAATAAACTGGAGAACAATCTGAATTTCCTGTCTCTGGAATACAGATCAAGCAATAAAACTTCCCAAAATCAACTTCAGTGCGGAGCTTTTCATGTAGCATTTTTGGGAATGGACTGACTCCATTCCCAATGACTGAGCATGGTATGAGCACACACAGGGAATGGAGTCAAATCTTCGCACCATGGGAATCGGATCAACACTGGATTGCAGGGCTTTTTCCGGATGTCAAAACGAGCCTCTTTGTCACCGGTGAAACACAGTTTATCGTCCACTGAGAAACTCCAGAGCCTGTTTGAAACCATCAGGACTCGGAAACACAAACCATGAGCCCTAGGCCAGCCCAACCAGCACAGCACACACTCCCCAAAACTGCCAGTGGGTGACCCTGCGAGTCCCATTGCCCTGGGCCACACCACTTAGGGATTTGATTTTGTTTTTCGTCATACTAAATGAGGCATCTAAATCTCACACATAGTGCTGAGGAGTTTTGATGTATGTCTCCCGGTCCTGGAAAGCATAACGCTGATTTAATGCATGTAGATCTTTACTGATGATTGGCAGCTCGCTACACGCCAGTCCATCAGCACGTTATACATCACAGGGGGGCTCCTCTTCCTCCAGCACATAGGAAAACCATCCGGTTGTTCAGTTTTCCATCCTTTATAGGTGCAGATTAACTTTTCCAGTTGAACTAGAGCAGGGAAGGAATGCGACAAACCATGTGCTGTGGCATCTTCGTTCCATCATCCGTAAGGATAAGGGCAGCTCCACAAGGAGCATCGCCACGCCGAAGCCTGAGTTAAAACTGCAGTGGGATGGAAAATGCTTCCCGGAGTCCGGCCGTGCTTCTGGACCCACCAAATACAAATCCTGGGGTCAGTTTTGGGCTCCCGATGACAAGAAAGGCCTTGAGGTGCTGAAGCGAGTTGAGAGAAGGGAACGGAGCTGGTGAGGGGCTGGAGCACAAGTGTGATGGGAGCGGCTGAGGGACCTGGGGGGTTCAGCTGGAGAACAGGAGCTGAGGGGAGACCTTCTGATCTCTGAACTGCCTGAAAGGAGCTTGGAGCCAGGGGGGGTCAGGAACAAGTGACACGAGCTCCCCAGGAACAAGTGACACGAGCAGAGGAAATGAGACCATCAAGATCATCAAGTCCAACCATTAACCCACCTCTGGCACTACCCCATGTCCCTGAGAACATCATCTCTGCATCTGTTTAACCCCTCCAGGGATGGTGACTCCAGCACTGCCCTGGGCAGCCTGTTCCAATGTCCCATAGCTCTTTCCACGAAGAAATTGTTCCCAAGATCCAACCTGAACCTCCCCTGGCGCTACCTGAGGCCGCTTCCTCTGCTCCTGGCGCTTGTTCCTGGGGAGCAGAGCCCGACCCCCCCTGGCTCCAAGCTCCTTTCAGGCAGTTCAGAGATCAGAAGGTCTCCCCTCAACTCCCATTCTCCAGCTGAACCGCCCAGGTCCCTCAGCCGCTCCCATCACACTTGTGCTCCTTCACCAGCTTCACTGCCCTTATTTAAACCACAACAGAAACTCTAGCAAATTTTATTCTCTCCAATCCCAAAATACAGAGAGGGAGAGATGAACAGACTCCAACAAGATCTTGCTGGAGACAGGACACATCACATGTCACCTCCCGCCCAGTAACCCCGGAAGATGTGTGGTCCCAAACCAAACGCTCCCACTTCCATCTGCTGGTGTTTGGGTACAACATCCCCACCCTGGGATCCCCCCACTGGTACCCAGCTCCATCACATCCCCATCCCCGCTGCCGTAAAGCCCCGGGGTGGCCCCATCTAGATGCCAAGGGAGCAAATGAGGCCACTAAGGATGGGGAGAGGCCACTAAGGAGGGGGAAAGGCCACATTACCCACCTCTCCACTGGGACCGCTGAGAAGTGGTCATGCTTAATGCGCTAAACACACTTTTCCCCGCTACAGCCCACGTTAAACAGCCTGAATGGGTCTCTGGAGCATTGGACCTTGTTCAAACACAACCCTTATTATTATAACAAAAGAGGGTAGTGTGTGTGGGGGGGGGTTTCCTCCCTTTTCCTTCAGTGAATGATTATTAATGTGCTTCCAGGAGCCGGGTCCATTTCTCTAAATGAGAGCGGGATGGCAGGAGGAAGGCTGATAAATGCCGTCCTCCCCCCGGCCGCGCGGCGGGAGCTGCCAGGGGTTCTCGTTCTAACAAGCTGCAGATGGAAGACGACCGGAATAACAAAGTATGAATTTTTATGAGTCTAATAAATCACTCCACTTTTCCTGCTCTTGATCGTTCGCAACACTTCAGACACCGAGAAAAACCCTGGCTATAATCAAAGGGGTTCACGGATCTCGCGTTAACGTCTCGCCGCGGCACGGGGAGAGGTGGTTCTGCCTCGGGGAGCGACAAGGAGCACTTGTTGGGTTGGAAATCCATTTGCATATGTTCTTTAAGATTGAATCGAGAGGTTTTTTTAATTTAACAAGGAGAAGTTTGAATCCCTTAGGTATTTCCCCACCCTCAAAGCCACTTAGCAAACTCAAGGCCATCTGGGTTTTACCTTTCCTAACCATCCATTTAAGAACACCCTGACCCGACCCCAGCACCAGCGGAGAGACTTGTATGAACTCTGTGAGAACACAAGAAAACTTTGCAGGCAACAGGTTTATTAAGATCCTTTTAATTCCCCTTTCTAAGCTTCGGTATAAAGCAGGTGACAGACTCCAAATCCAGCCAAACAAGAAACAAAAGGTTTCAAGTCGCAACCACTGAGTATGTTTGCAAAGGGAAAAGGTTCAATGAGCATCACGGTGATGGAAAGAGAGTCAAGACTTTGCTCTCCTTACCAAAAACCTACTCATGAAACCTCCAGGACAACAACTGACAGAGGAGAATGGAGCCAAAGTGATGTGGTTAAGCAAAGGAGAATATGATGATCACTTCTCAGTGGTCTCTAATCCCTCAAGACCAAGCACTGGAATGCAACCTGCAGCTCCAGGAACTTCAAAGTCTGCAAAAGCAAGTGACAGGATGAGAAGAAACAGCCTCAAGTTGCACCAAGGGAGGTTTAGATTGGAATTATGGAAAGATTTCATCCCAGAAAGGGCTGTCGGGCATTGGAACAGGCTGCCCAGGGCACTGGTGGAGTCACCATCCCTGGAGGCGTTTACAAGATGCATAGATGAGCTTCTTAGGGACATGGGTTAGTGCTAGTAATAGGTTAACAGTTGGACTCAATTATCTTAAAGGTCTTTTCCAGCCAAAATGATTCTATGATTCTAAAAAACCACCCCTGTAATGGGCACAACTCTCCCCATTGCCCATGTCGACAACAAGACTCCATCCCACAGCACCAGCGAAGCAGCAATCCCCTTCCAATCCCTAACGTTCTGTGATCCCAAGCCTTGATGTTTCAACTCCCCAAAGGAAGGAGGACAAGTCAGCTGCGAAACTTGTTGTTTCCATCCTCCTCATCCTACCCCAGCCTTTAGTTGTAGAATCATAGAATCATTTTGGTTGGAAGAGACCCTCAGGATCATCAAGTTCAACCATAACCAAACTGTAGCACTAATCCATGTCCCTGAGAACCTCGTCTATACAACTTTTAAACCCCTCTAGGGATGGTGACTCCACCACTGCCCTGAGCAGCCTGTTTCAATGCCCAACAGCCCTTTCTGGGAAGCATTTTTCCTAATATCCAACCTAAACCCTGGAGCAACGTGAGGTCGTTTCTTCTCATCCTATCACTTGCTACTCAGGAGAAGAGACCAACACCTTCCATGCTCCAACCTCCTTTCAGGCAGTTGTAGACAGCACTAAGGTCTCCCCTCAGCCTCCTGTTCTCCAGCCTAATCCATTCAATATGTTTTTTCTCCTCGCTTTTCATTTGCTTTTTCCAGCACAGCGCTGCATCAGGGAGGGAATTCATCTTTGACAAACATTTACCGATTATCAAATCACAACTGCAGCCGCCGACAGGGGCAATAAGTCACTCGAAGCGGCCGCCTGTACCGCGGGCTGAGGAGTTTGGGCAGCTCGGCGATGACAAATCGCTCCTGTCAAAGCCGCGTGTTCCCTGGCTCTCCGAACCCGTGTTCGCCGTTGTTCCACGCTACCTGGTGTTTAATGACAACACTGTCAGACGAAGACGAAGCCTCCACACCGCCGACTGTCAAAGCCCTATTAGAGAAAAGATTGAGACCCTACTCTTCTTAAACTCACTCAAGCAACACAACCCGCTAGTTTTTATAATTATGGTACGGGAGCCATCGATCGCGTGCTGACACCTAACCTATCCCTATGAAATGGGAGTAGTTTGCTGGGTGACAGTTGCTATAGATTATTGTGGGTGGGTTGTTGGTTGTTCTATTTTTTTTTCCCTTTTTATCCATTGCTCTACAAAGCCCAGAATGGACGGGAAGGAAGAAGAGGGAAGCGCGTACCTTTGCTCAGGCACCTTTTCTATCCCAGTTCTTTCCCTTTGAAGCGGTTTTTAGGAGTTTGCTGCTTGCAGGATGTTTCACAATATGGAAAATCGACCTTTCTCCTCCAACTCGTACATATCCCAGCACACGAGTCGTACTCAGACCTCCCAAAAACCACCTGACACCAGGATGATGCTTTAGGGGAAACCTTATTGCAGCTTTTCAGTACTCAAAAGGGGCAACTAAGAAAGATGGGGACAGACTTTTTTTGCAGGGCCTGTTGCGATAGGACAAGGGGTCATGGTTTTAAACTAAAGGAGGGAGATTCAGGCCGGACATGAGGAAGAAACTGTTGGCCCTGAGGGTGGTGAGAGCCTGGCCCAGGTTCACAGAGAGGTGGTGGATGAACCATCCCTGAGACATCCCAGGCCAGGCTGGATGGGGCTCTGAGCAACCTGAGCTGGTGAAGATGTCCCTGCTCATGGCAGGGGGGGCACTGGATGACCTTCTAAGGTCCCTTCCAACCCAAACCATTCAACAATTCAATGATTCTATAACACAAACGCACAGTCCGGAATTAATTCAGCATTCTGGGGATGTTGTACTGAGTTCTCAGTGGCGTAAAGGAAGGGGACGGTAATCTGAGGGTGATGGGAAGCTGGTTATGAGCCATAAAAAGAGGCATGAAGTGAAGGAGATAAGAGCCAAGGGCAACTCGGGTTGACGAGGAGGAGCTGTCGCCCAAGGAACAAAATCCAGTTTGTTGGTCTGGCTACTCATTTCTCAGCACCTCTACTCTCATGTCCACCAAGGAAACCACAACAACGTGGCCTCTCCAATTTTTGCAGCCTCTCTCCAAAACATTTTTCATTTCACTTTGGAAAAATAATCCTTTTATCTGAGCTGCTCCCAACAGACCAAGTTGAGGATGGATGCTGCTCCCAAATCCAGCTTACATGGCGAGCAATGATTTTGCTCCTCAAGAAGCTTCACTCTCAAAACCAAGGTTGGGGCCACTTTACTGTCAGTTATTTTGGAAGTATTAATAGGACACGTGTGGTTTGTCACCAGAGACTCGGGGCTGCCACCACATGCCCATAGCCAGCAGTAAATACATGTAAGAACTTAAAGAGAGTTTGGAGGGGTTAGGGAAGGAGGAAGAACATTGCTGTTGTTTTAAAGAAATGTCTTCATTTGCTTCAAGTAGCTACAGGATCGGTTAAATTACTATAAATAAGGATTTTCACAGCCTAAGCTATGCACAAGCACGAGCACATGTGGTTTATTTGCTTCTATTGCCCATCTGGGTGATACAGTTGGGTGAGTTTGGCATGTAACAAGTTCTTCCATTTCCCCAAAGACCACGGCTTCATCTGCGCTAGAGGAGGAAGGACCCACAGGCAGCGCTGGATGCTCATTGAGGGGTTAGATGGCACCAAGAAGCACCCAAACCCTACCCCACCATCTCATTCCATGGTCGGAGTCGCAGGAACTGGCACCACCAGGCCTTCAGTGGGACGCAATGAGTCAAAATCACAGTTTGTGCCCCAGAGATTAAATCTTTTCATGGGTTTAATTCAAATAAATGGCGCTTAAGGGGTGTGAGCTTAAACCTTGGACACACGGCGACCAGACCTACGCTTGGCTGAAGCGGATATGGGGCTTATGGTCATCTGAATTCATGGTGTTGAAAACATGCGAGGATTACAAGAAGAAAATTTCCATTGGCTACCTCAATGGCTCAAAGGAGCCTTTCCTCACTAGACAATCTGAAATAAGAATCACAGAATCACAGAATGGACTGGGTTGGAAAAGACCTCAGAGATCATCAAGTCCAACCCTTGGTCCAACTCCAGTCCATTGACTAGATCATGGCACTAAGTGCCATGTCCAATCTCAGTTTAAAAACCTCCAGGCCCGGTGAGTCCAGCACCTCCCTGGGCAGCCATTCCAATGCCTGACCACTCTCTCTGCACAGAATTGCTTTCTAATCTCCAGCCTCAATTTCCCCTGGCAGAGTTGAAGCCCATGGCCCCTTGTCCTATTGCTGACTGCCTGGGAGAAGAGCCCAATCCCCACCTGGCTAGAACTGCCCTTCAGGTAGTTCTAGAGAGTGCTGAGCTCAGCTCTAAGCCTCCTCTTCTCCAGACTAAACAAGCCCAGCTCCCTCAGCCTCTCCCCATAGGGCTTGTGCTCAAGTCCCTTCCCCAGTCTTGTTGCTCTTCTCTGGACCCGCTCCAGCACTTCAATCTCTTTCCTGAGCTGAGGGGCCCAGAGCTGAACACAATACTCCAGGTGTGGCCTCCCCAATGCAGAGTACACCACACCATGTGAGATTGTGCTTTAATTTGGATTCAAGGTCCTTCCAGCTGTAATTTCTCAGAATAAAGGCACAAAGATGATCCCCATGCCGTCCTTTTAGGAAAAGGAGAAAAGAGGACAGGTTTGGCATTGGTGGTTTCTTACCTCCTGAAGTCAACGATAAAGTTAGAGACGTCGCAATGAAGAAAGCTCAGACCTCCAAGTCACCTGGTCCCACTTAAATTCGCTATATCCAATGAAGGGATCAAAACAGAAAAGTTTCCCCTTGTGGTTGAAAATAAATGCTGTTTTACTCGATATGTCAATAATTCTATCTTTACCCTCAAATCGAAAGAATTTTATGTTCACATTTCCATCCCTGCAACCCAGACCAGTCATCCCAGCCTCTCCGACAGCGCCTATTGAAGAAAAACAAGGGAAAGTGCAGAGTCTTGAATCTGGGCAGGAACAATCCCAGGTTCCAGTATAAGTTGGGGAATGACCTATTAGAGAGCAGCGTAGGGGAAAGGGACCTGGGGGTCCTGGGGACAGCAGGGTGACCATGAGCCAGCACTGGGCCCTTGTGGCCAGGAAGCCAATGGGACCTGGGGTGGGTTAGAAGGGGGTGGTCAGTAGGTCCGAGAGGTTCTCCTGCCCCTCTACTCTGCCCTGGGGAGACCACACCTGGAATATTGTGTCCAGTTGTGGCCCCTCAGTTCCAGCAGGACAGGGAACTGCTGGAGAGAGTCCAGCGCAGCCACCAAGATGCTGCAGGGAGTGGAGCATCTCCCGTGTGAGGAAAGGCTGAGGGAGCTGGGGCTCTGGAGCTGGACAAGAGGACACTGAGGGGTGACCTCATTCATGTTTACAGATATCTAAAGGGGGAGTGTCAGGAGGATGGAGCCAGGCTCTTCTTGGTGACAACCAATGGTAGGACAAGGGGTAATGGGTTCAAACTGGAACACAAGAGGTTCCACTTAAATTTGAGAAGAAATTTGTTCCTGGTGAGGGTGGCAGAGCCTGGCCCAGGTTGCCCAAGGAGGTTGTGGAGTCTCCTTCTCTGCAGACATTCCAACCCGCCTGGACACCTTCCTGTGTAACCTCAGCTGGGTGTTCCTGCTCCACGGGGGGATTGCACTGGATGAGCTTTCCAGGTCCCTTCCAACCCCTGACATTCTGGGATTCTGTGTGATTCTGTGAAAGGGCATCTTCTTCTGCAACTACAAAATCCAGTAATGCCTCGATTCTGCCTCGAATAAACACCTAATTTTCTAAACCCCGAGAGACAGGCGAGCAGAACGTTCCCCTTGTACCAGCCTCGGGATCACCCGGGGAGAGGGAAAGAACAAGACATCTTGCTTCTCCTGCCTCCACGTTTGACGAGCCATCCTACACGGGGTGGTAATATTGGATACATTTTCATTTCCCTTCTGAGACTGTCAGGTAATCTTTTTAATGACAGCGCTAGTGGGGTTTTCTGTAGTCTTAGGGAGAAAAAGGGCATGGTTATTAAACCAAATACATATTTCGGATGGAGAAACAGCTTCTATCTACCTCCGCTTACAAATAAATCCTCCGGGTTCAAGTCCTGCATAACTCCATACATCACAAAAGCTGCTTGGAAGGCCGGTTGGCCACACAGCGCCCTTGGAAACACCCCAGCACAAATCTGGAGCTGAAACCATCACTCGCTCTGGGTCTCCTTTCACCACCCCAAGCGACTGTGCTTCCCCTCTCCCTTACGGGGATAACTTTACAGTGAATAGTACTCAAATGCCAAGAGCCGTTGCTCTGGCTTAAGTGTGACCACATCGTTTCTAATAATACCCATCGGAGTTACAGCTCGGTGGTGGTTCCCAAACTACCATGTGAGGCCATTGGATCGAGCTCCTGGCCATGCAAGGAGTTGGACCAACCCTGGTCCTCGAGCGCAACGCTTGCCCGGAAGGGAGGAGGGACCATATCCTGACCCAGGACAGGCACCATCAGATGTTGGTGATGGAGGGATGATGAACTTGGGATGAAGGTCAACGAGCTCTCTCCTCATGTTCTCCACTAAACAAAGAGGTAAAAGGAGGGCAGGACCATGGGCAGCCATGGACAATGTTGAGTTGCCCCCAGAAGCACGACAGGTAGAAGGAACAAAACTGTGACCATGTATAAAGACAAAGGCACAACTTCAGCTGAGAGACCTGGGGGGTTCAGCCTGGAGAACAGGAGCTGAGGGGAGACCTTCTGATCTCTGAACTGCCTGAAAGGAGGTTGTAGAGAGGAGGGTGTTGGTCTCTTCTCCCAAGTAACAAAAGCGATAGGACGAGAGGAAACGGTCTCGAGTTGCTCCAGGGGAGGTTTAGATTGGATATTAGGAAAACTTCTTCATGGAAATGGTTGTTGGGCATTGGAACAGGCTGCCCAGGGCAGTGCTGGAGTCACCATCCCTGGAGGGGTTGAACAGACGCCGACATGATGTTCTAAAGGACATGGGGTAGTGCCAGGGGTGGGTTAACGGTTGGATTCGATGATCTTGATGGTCTCTTCCAACCAAAACGGTTCTATGATTCGATGATTCAGCTTCTCAGAGAGATGTTATGTCTTTGCGCCCTCCACTACATAAAAAGCCAACGTTTCCCATTACACGGAGCAAAACCTCCACTCAAGCCCAAAGAGATGGGTGAAGGCAAGTCTTGCTAAAACCAACAGCCATCCTCCCATGGTTTCCACAGGTCTGAGCTAGGCCCCATCCTGGTCCTAAGCCCATCTTCCCAGAGGCAACACAGGACACACTTAAGTGCACAACAACCCCGTCGACTGATGTGTCCCAAACTATCCAGGTCCATCATGCCTTGCCATGCTACAACATCGATAATTTCAAGAGGAAGAACTATTATAAACAGAAAAATAAATAAGGCTTTCCCAAGGGAAATGAAGGCATCTCTCTGTTCTCACTGAACTATCGGCGTTTCCCTGCAGAGGGGAAGCAGATCAAGAAATACTGGCCCATTTTATATGGAGAGGGCAAATAGTTTCTCCTTGTTTCGGTTAAATCACTAAATAAAGATCATTTAAGTTAGAGGAGTCTTCCCTTCAAGCCCTTCTTTCCTTGCTACTCCGCTCCTGCACTTGGGAAAAGGTCACAGGGAGAGAAGCCCAAGGTGTCAACTTCCCCGGCCGACGAACATTCGATCTAGGAAAAGAAATTAAAGTAGGGCCAGAAATACCACCGATAACAGAGCCAATGAGAAAAAACTGCAAGAATCTTACGTAAAACTGTCAGCTCTCCATTTCATCATGAACCAGTGTTTTCAAACCTCTCATTCTGACAATTATTTCCAAGAGGAGGGTAATTCCTAAGCCAAGGAGGACCTTGCAGCACCCACCCAAAATACCAAAGGTAGCAGAACCAAACTTTCTACAGCTTTTTAAGAGAAAACTGTTTCCACGGGGCAGTTTGAAGCTGAAATATCTCTTTAATCGCCAGGTCGGGCTCTGCTCAGTGGTGAGGACAGAGCATGGGACACGGTGAGATGCTCTGGCTGCATCTCACCAGCATCAGGACGTTGCCACCACCAACCTGCACCAGACGTATGAGCATCAATGTGTTTGCAATCTGCCTGTTGTAAGATAATCCAGTTGAGCTTAATCATTTTTAGCAAGTTGTTGGTTTTCTTAAGCATTTGGAGAGAAGCAGGTTTGGGAACGACAGTGAAGTTGCTGTTTCCTAAAGAGCTTTGTGAGACGCCGATGAGCGAACCCCCCGAGATGTGCTTTTGAAAATCCCACCCCCCAACTTCAAACATCAAGTTCATCCCAAAAGTCAGAAGAGAAACTTGGCTGCCAACGCCAACACTAACAAACGACAACCTGACACCGTGGCGGGAGTGACGCTCTCCACATTCCCAGACCGCTCTCCTACTATTACCGAGCTGTTCCAGCAACAACAACTGTCCCAGTTCACAGCACAGTTATTTCGGGTCTCTCCTTCTCCAGACCTTTTGATGAAAAACGGGTCCTTTCTCCTTCACATGTAGCAGTCCAACAATACGACTTGTATCCTCGGCCTCTTGACATTCACCAAGCTCAGGACAGGTGGTTTCAGCTCTTTAGGCCAGGAGGTCTTCTCATAGGCTAGTGGGGTGATGCAGAGGGACGTCATGGAAGATGTGATGCCAACAGATATCCCAAGATCACAAAATCATTTTATTTGGAAAAGACCCTCAAGATCATCAAGTCCAATCATTAACCCAACGCTGCCAAGTCCACCACTAAACCATGTGTACAGTGTCTTGTACTAAAAATGTTGAGGAGGGAGGTCCTGGGCTGATCAAACACGCTGGAGGTTGAGATCTGGGCTCTTCCACTGCAGCCCTTGAAGCAGCAGCAATTTTGCCCCAAGTCAGCCCATTTCATGCTGATGCTTTGGAGATGCTCGTGTTGACCAAGTCTGATTATTCTCACTGTCTTTCCATGATGAAACATTGAGCTGCTGCATCCTTCATAGAATCATAGAATGATTTTTAGATGGAAAAGACCCTTAACATCATTGAGTCCAACCATTAACTGCACACTATTAAGTCCACCACTAACCCCTATCCCTGAGAACCTCATCTCCGCATTTGTTCAACCCCTCCAGGGATGGTGACTCCAGCACTGCCCTGGGCAGCCTGTTCCAATGCCCCACAGCCCTTTCCATGAAGAAATTGTTCCCCAGATCCAACCTCAACCTCCCCTGATGCAACTTGAGGCTGTTTCCTCTGCTCCTGGTGCTTGTTCCTGGGGAGCAGAGCCCGACCCCCCCTGGCTCCAAGCTCCTTTCAGGCAGTTCAGAGATCAGAAGGTCTCCCCTCAGCTCCTGTTCTCCAGCTGAACCCCCAGGTCCCTCAGCCGCTCCCATCACACTTGTGCTCTGGCCCCTCACCAGCTCCGTTCCCTTCTCTGACCTTGCTCCAGCACCTCAAGGGCTTTTTTCCCATCAGGGGCCCAAAACTGCTCCCAGGATTCGAAGTTTGGCCTCCCCAGTGCCCAGGACAGGCAATGGTCACTGCCCTGGTCTTGCTGGTCACACTAGTGCTGGTACAAATGTCCCCGTGCAGCACTCGCACACCGCAATGGCCAAGATGACCACAATAGCCCATTCAGGTCTTCTCCTCACTTTCGCCAAGACACTTACGGCTTTAACCAGCAGCTGTGAGACTTTATTGCAATATCAATTCCTTCCCCTACAACCTCAATTGCCAGAGAGATTTAATGGGAACATCATACGGACAAACACACGCGTTTACTCGCCCAAAAAGCTTTAAACTCTTTTCTTCTTCCATCTCTCTCAACCTTTCCTCCCACCTACCAAAGGATGAAGACAATACTGAAAGGAGGAAGATATTTCTGATAACATCACTGTTGACTCTAGTTTGGGTGAATATCAGAAAAGCCAAACAACTTCCCTGTCATTATTTTCCTTATCATCCTCCTCCTGCAAAAAGCCACTAGAAAAACTTGACCCGCACTTTCTTACCTGTTGGCCACACACCCCTGAGGGTCCTGAACAAGTCCTCCTTTATCGTCTGATCATTAATTCCTCTTTGCTCCTACGATTTTGATTCAGCTCAGACAATATTCTGATTACCACCCCTATTAACACCCTTGCTACAGCATCTCCCCAAACGAGGTAGTTTTTCCCTTGCTGAGGACAAATAAATCTTGTTCTTCTTCTTTTTCTTCTTCTTTTCTTCTTCTTCTTCTTTTTTCTTCTTCTTCTTTTTTATCCTTCTTTTCTTCTTCTTCTCCTTCTCCTTTTCTTCTTCTTCTTTTTTCTTCTTTTTCTTTTCTTCTTCTTTTTTCTTCTTCTCCTTTTCTTCTCCTTCTCCTTCTTCTTATTTTCCTTCTTCTTCTCCTTCTTCTTCTTTTCTTCTTCTTCTCCTTCGTCTCCTTCTTCTTCTTTTCTTCTTCTTCTTCTTCTTTTCTTCTTCTTCTTCTTTTCTTCTTTTCTTCTTCTCCTTCTTCTCCTTCTTCTTCTTCTCCTTCTTTTCTCCTTCTTCTTCTCTTTCTTTTCTCTTTCTTCTTCTCCTTCTTCTTCTCCTTCTTCTTCTCCTTCTTCTTCTCCTTCTTCTCCTTCTTCTCCTTCTTTTTAAGAAGATTTAATTTCTTGGTGCTCCTTGTTGGGTTTTCAAGCTGTCGCACCAGCATCCTATTCTGGTACAAAGCGTGGACGCTTATAATTGGAAATAAAACCATACAATTTGTGGTTTTGTTTTCAAAACTGACTTCTGAAAAGGTCCTAAATATCCAACTACACCGGCAGTCCCAATTCTGGTTAAAAATCAAACGGCAACGCATCACATGGGGATGCAGATGTTGGCCAAAAGCCCACAGGACTCCTTGGCGCCCTCCAACAGACACAGATTTTAGTATCCTGCAAAAGCCCATAAAACTGAATATTCCTCCTTACCTCCCTCACAGGTGGTAGCAGCTTAATGAATGTTTGCACAGTCTCATAATGACAATAAGTGCTGAGTATTATTAGTTAATAAAATATTCCATTGCTTAGGTTGCCTCATATTAGCGTAACCCTCTCCGTGTGTTTTTTCCTTTCTGCCTCGTCTCCTCTCACTTCTTTTAGACATCACCAGCCCCACTGGATCAATACCCATATCCACGCTCTCAAATTCCTGGCCTGTAGCATAAGCCTGTTCTCCAAAGGGCTTTTAAGCATTTAAGTTCACCCGAAGGTGCTTTTCTTTGCAGTCTCAAGGAGAATAATCTCTTAGGGGTGTCGGGGATTTTGCACCATCTCTGACAACACCAAGATGCAAGAGCACCAGGAGGCCACCCCACCAAAATCGACCTCTTGGTCATTTGGCAATGATAAATCACCCCAACGAGCAACATCCCAGAGCAGCAAATAGCTGAATTTTAACAAGGATCACCAAGCAAAGTCACTCAGCATTTTCCGCTCCGCAACTCGACGGCTTCTTGTCCAAAGGTCAGAAATCCCCTCGCCGAAATACCCCGGGAATAGTCTCTCTATAAAAAGAACCAGGAGCTCGCGGCGAATCCCACGTGCAAACCATAAACCCGTAATCCCCGGCGCTATAGGGATTCTGCACATGCCAGGAGGCAGCTCCCCAAAGGCGTGTGAATAGCCGCACTCTGAACCCGACTCTCCGCTTCACTAGCACCTCCCCAGTTTTTCATCTTAGCTCCTAGAAGAACCATCCGCCCGCCTATCGCTTGGGCACAGGGCCAGAATATACGGCTTTATGATTTAATCCATTATGACAAAACTTGTGCTGCTCTGTGAGGGTTTAAGATCAAGGAAGGAAATATTTCAGGTGACGTTCAGGCGTCCTACGCAACTCAGTGTAGGTTTTACAAAGCATCTTTATAATTTCTATTACAATCACCCAATGTGACCCATGCTCTTGGAGACACCAGATGTCTCGTGCAGAAAACACAACCTTACACGAGCCATGATACAGAAGTAGATAAAATAACGAGAAAAATCAAAAGAAGGAATAAAGGAAAGCTCATACAACATAATTTAAGCACCATTGGGTCAAGGGTTCCAAGTCATCCTTTGAAATGAGGTTGACTCCTGCCCCTGCAGACCAGAAAAATTCATCAGGAGTTGCATGACCGGAGAATCATAGAATCATAATTTTGGTTGGAAGGGACCATCAAGATTGTTGAGTCCAAAAGCCTCTATGGGGATAGACTGGCTCACACCGTCAGGGTCAGCTCGGACTCAGCAAAGCTCCAGGTGTTGCCAATGCCGCGGAGATGAACGACGCGTGCAAGGGACCTATGAGGCCCCAGAAAGCAGCTGAACAACGACAACAAGGAGCCAGGCTGGAGCTCGGGAGGCAGAGCAGCTTCGAGGGATCCGCGGGGCATTCGCGTTACTCCAGCTCTAAAATAAAGTGACTGAAATTAGAAACTCTGCTGATTAGCCAGGCAGCTTTGATACTGCCAGACCGCAAGTACCAGCACAGAGAGCTCTTCGGACACAGGTCTCAGGAGCTTTTGCACACAACGTTTCTTTTAGTCTGATGGGAGCGGCTGAGGGACCTGGGGGGTTCAGCTGGAGAACAGGAGCTGAGGGGAGACCTTCTGATCTCTGAACTGGGGGGGTCGGGCTCTGCTCCCCAGGAACAAGAGCCAGGAGCAGAGGAAACAGCCTCAAGTTGCATCAGGGGAGGTTGAGGTTGGATCTGGGGAACAATTTCTTCCCTAAAGGGCTGTGGGGCATTGGAACAGGCTGCCAAGGGCAGTGCTGGAGTCACCATCCCTGGAGGGTTGAACAGATGCTGAGATGAGGTTCTCAGGACATGGGGCAGTGCCAGGGGTGGGTTAATGGTTGGACTCGACCTTGAGAGTCCCTTCCAACCAAAATGATTATACGGTTCATCTTTCAAAACAGGTAAAACCACTCATTAATATATGAACCGTGATGTCAGAGGACTGCAAGGACCAACAGCCAGGAGGACAGTCCTGGACCCCCTGGGCTGGCAGCCGAACCCTGCTGAGACGCGACAAAATACCTCTTCAGCCGTGACACGCAACGGAGCCTTCGAGCAGCCTGGCATTACACCGCAGGCACAAGGCATCAATGATGCACAGACAAAACCAGCTCAGACAGATTTAGGACCTGTGGGAATGGCAGGAAGATGTGCCAGGGGCGGTTCAGGTTGGACGTTAGGAAAAGGTTCTTCACCCAGAGGTGCTGGACACTGAACAGGCTCCCCAGGGAGGTGTCACGGCCCCAGGACTGACAGTGTTCAAGAAGAGACTGGACAATGTCCTCAGACACACGGGGTGACCTGTGGGTTGTCCTGTGCAGGGACAGGAGTTGGACTCGATGATCCTTGTGGGTCCCTTCCAACTCGGGACATTCTATGATTCTATGCCTCGATGATCTTTTTGGGTCAATTCCAACTCAGGGCATTTTGTGATTCTCTGATTTGTTTACCCTCCGTTTGGACCACGCGGCTATTTTAGCGCTGCCCTAACACAGAGAAGCAGATCACTTAAGTCCAACACCAAACGCGACGTCTTTCCCACGAGCAACACCCTGAGCAGCCCCGGCTCCACCGCCCACCCGCAGCAAATGGAAAAGGCAGCAGGTTTTTTAGGGGGGAGCGAGAGGGGGAAACCTTATTAGCCTTTTTCATTAAACGCCCAGGCTTGACGATCTGTCAGTGCCTAAGCCGGGCTGTCAGCACTCACAGGCTGTTGTTTGGACAAAAGCAAACCGTTTCCAAGCAAACACTTTGGGAAACTCTGTCCCGCTCTCCCCATGGCTCACCGCCCCCCCGGCAAGTCTTTGGGGCTCAGCACTTGCACACGCAGCGGCATGAAACGTTTTGCCTAAATGTTTCACACTCCGAGAGCTCCTCCAGCATGTGCTCGCTGTGTAATCCCCACAAAGTGCTTCCAAAAACAGCTGCAGCTTCTCCCTTAATTAGTCTCTGCGGGCAACGAGCATTAATGATTTCAGTCTGATGCGGAACTATTTTTGTGTAAGCCCTGCAAACCCCCTCCAAGCGGCTCCGCACACCCTTCATGGATGGCTCGGTTGAGTAGCGTAACCTTTTGTCCAAGTCTCTGCTTGAAAAGTCAAGTTAAAAGCAGCTGAACACCGGCACGGAGCTCGGAGGTGGTGGCATCTCTGAGAGGAAAGCACTGATTGCCTCTAAAATTAGTGGAGAAGGTAAAACCTTATTCCTGGAGACATCCCAGGCCAGGCTGGATGGGGCTCTGAGCAACCTGAGCTGGTGAAGATGTCCCTGCTCATGGCAGGGGTGGCACTGGAGGAGCTTTGAAGGTCCCTTCCAACCCAAAGCATTCTGTGATTCTATGAAATCACTTGCAGGTCTTGGTGGACACCAAAGAATGGTCAGCATGGGGAACCAACTGTAGGAGGCATCGCTCCACTTTGGGGTAATTCCTGCTTGGATCTGGAGTCAAACCCTCATAGAATCATTGAATCACAGAATAGTTTGGGTTGGAAGGGACCTTCAAAGCTCCCCCAGTGCCACCCCTGCCATGAGCAGGGACATCTTCACCAGCTCAGGTTGCTCAGAGCCCCGTCCAGCCTGGCCTGGGATGTCTCCAGGGATGGTTCATCCACCACCCCTCTGGACAACCTGGGCCAGGCTCTCACCACCCTCAGGGGCAACAATTTCTTCCTTATATCTGGCCTGAATCTTCCCTCTTTTAGTTTAAAATCATCGCTTCTTGTCCTATCACAACAGGCCCTGCTCAAAAGTCTGTCCCCATCTTTCCTATCGGCCCCTTTTAATAAGGAAAGGCCGCACTAAGGTCTCCCCGGAGCTTCTCCTCCCCAGGCTGAACCCCCAGCTCTCTCAGCCTTTCTCCCCAGAGCTGTTCAGCCCTCGGCCCATTCCCGTGTCCCTCCTCTGTCCCGCTCCAAGAGCTCCATGTCTTTCCTGTCCTGGGTACCGCAGAGCTGGACATGGTACGGACACACACACCATCTCCTCCAGCAAGAACTCGCCGTGTTTTCTTCAGGGCTCCTTTAACACCAGCTGCCTTCCATGAAACACAATGTCTTTACCCAGGCGAATGGGGCTCAAGGGTCTGAACAGAAGGTAGCGGAGAAGATGTTATCCCATCAAGCCATTGTCTTGACTCAGCAGTTTGATGGAAGCCTTGAGCAAAAATAACTTCTTAAGCAAGAGCAGGTTCTGTAATAAAACCCAGCCAGTGTGTCTACCTAGTCCCCCTATCAGGGGCCAGGTTTTAAAAGTAATTATAACAATTAACAGGGGGGAAAAAGCTGAGAATTAGAACTCGGTGGCTGCAAAAGGAGCTTGAAGAGCCGCTGTAGCGCTTGGGAAGCAGATGAACAGCAGCCGAGCTCGGTGCAAAGATGGACTTGAGAAAATATAGCTGAGCACATGGTAAATTTACCACCAGCGTTATTGTGTTCAGGGCAGAAAACCACACGAATCTCCCACGAAAACCTTCCATGCTTGATGGTAGATGGACATAAAGGTCAAACTGATTTGTCCGCCAGCCAAAACACCCCAGTGTGGGGCGGTTTTGACCTTTAGGCCAGACCTGGGGACAGCCCAGAAATTGCGGGTTGTAACTTAGATGGGACACAAGGCCAACACGGTTGTATCTCTAGAGCTGGGATAACATGTTCCAGTTGCTTTTCTGCAGGAGATAAATTTCTGCTGTTCCAGTGTCTGCTCAAGCTCAGTCAGCTCCAGTCCAACCAACGAGTCTTCCAAAGGGGACTAAATATACTCGAGAATAATAAAAGACAATCAATTAAGCAAAATCTTCCTACGAGCTCAGCAAAACTTTGCAAAGATGCTTCTCGGGGATGATTCTCTCCTCTGTGCGAGTCCCAGATGTGGCAGGAGAAGGTCCCCAGACGTCGGTTGGCTCTTCGGGGAAGCGACGTGTTTCCTTCGGGGTGGTGGCTCCCAGGAACAGACGGCGCCGGTGCCACGTCTTCAAGCAATTAAGAGGCTGGGGAGAGCAAGAAGAGCAGTGCAAGGCAGATTCTTCCTCTTATCCTCCACCTCTGATTTTTTCCCTTCCTGCTGGGTGTAGGTATCAGAAGGGAGGACGCCTGGATGCCCGTAGGATCACCAGCTGCCTCAGCAAGAAGCCTCGAGGCGCGTGGGAAGAGGCACCTGGGGAGCAGCGTCTTCATTTGCACCTCGAGATCCACCAGCCCCTCCGGCGGCTCCTCCAGCTTCGAGCTGGTGACATAAACCGGCTCCCCACAAGTTGCCAAAGCTGCTCTCTCAGGTGGGTAAAAACACCCCGTGCCCCGTTGAGAGCTTGGAAACTTCTTCGTTAACTTGCGCCGCCGCTTCCCGGCATCGCTCCGCGTCCCCCACGGATAACGCCACCCGTTATCTCAACCGCGCGAGCCCAACGCATCATAATGTCATGTAGTGAAAGCTCTCGGCTTGACAGAGTAATAAACCCCAAACCTCCCCCTTGATTAATGCGAGCAGTTTCAGACGTCAAACAATGCAACCCAACGCGAAGCTATTTAAAATAATGAACCGCCTTTGATTTGTCATATTCATAGAGCCCCAAACAATATGGCAGCCCAGGAGGATGCCTATCAATAAAGCTGGAGTGGAATATCAATATTTAGCTACATGGAAATTTATAACAACCTGGGAAGCAATTATTAATACAGGGTTCAGTAATCTGCACCACATCTGACGCAAAGCAACGGCAATACTTACTACTGAGAAAATATATCTCCAGTGTATTTGTTTCTATAAAGAGGAGCAGGGTGCAAGGCAATATTAAGTAAGTAGCAAAAAACAGCAGAACTTTGCCAAGTTTACAGGGAAAATAGGTGAAATAAGGTTCCTAAAGAGCGAGCACTCACAACGCAATTCTCCGCATGGGCTCACGCCTTTGGTCCCACTCCCATGAACGGTAAAATGCATTTGGGCAGGAACAACCCCAGGTTCCAGTATAAGTTGGGGAATGACCTATTAGAGAGCAGCATAGGGGAAAGGGACCTGGGGGTCCTGGGGACAGCAGGGTGACCATGAGCCAGCACTGGGCCCTTGTGGCCAGGAAGCCAATGGGACCTGGGGTGGGTTAGAAGGGGGTGGTCAGTAGGTCAGAAAGGTTCTCCTGCCCCTCTGCTCTGCCCTGGGGACACCACACCTGGAATCTTGTGTCCAGCTGTGGCCCCTCAGTTCCAGCAGGACAGGGAACTGCTGGAGAGAGTCCAGCGCAGCCACCAAGATGCTGAAGGGAGTGGAGCATCTCCCGTGTGAGGAAAGGCTGAGGGAGCTGGGGCTCTGGAGCTGGACAAGAGGACACTGAGGGGTGACTCATTAATATTTACAGATATATAAAGGGGGAGTGTCAGGAGGA
The DNA here is from genome assembly GCF_964273445.1 of Streptopelia decaocto. NCBI lineage: Eukaryota > Metazoa > Chordata > Aves > Columbiformes > Columbidae > Streptopelia > Streptopelia decaocto. Next base: position 1,801,284 of record NC_138655.1, on the reverse strand, counting down.
TGGAGCCAGGCCCTTCTGGGTGACAACCAATGATAGGACAAGGGGTAATGGGTACAAACTGAAACACAAAAGGTTCCACTTAAATTTGAGAAGAAACTTCTTCATGGTGAGGGTGGCAGAGCCTGGCCCAGGCTGCCCAGGGGGGTTGTGGAGTCTCCTTCTCTGCAGACATTCCAACCCGCCTGGACACCTTCCTGTGTAACCTCAGCTGGGTGTTCCTGCTCCGGCGGGGGGTTGTACTGGATGAGCTTTCCAGGGCCCTTCAACCCCTGACATTCTGGGATTCTGTAAAATCCACATGAAGTCACTAGCGCGGCTTTCAAGAGCAACCACAGCGGGTCGACAGTTGCTCTTACTGTCACCGTGGGCAAGCGAGAAACTTTTGCTGCACAATGTATTTTCATGTCCCTCCCGTGGGCTCCCCCCAAAACGACGAGCGATTCTGTTGGAGCAAAACCTGTCACTCCAGCCAAGGCAGCAGAAGCGGGTTTCCTTAAACTTGGTTTTGCTTTTGCAACAGCATTTTCGGGATGATACATTCTCAGAAAACACCCTTAGGCACATGCTATTTCACGATTGTGTCCAATTATTATGGGAGGGTTGCAATAATAGGATATTTAGAGCAGAAAAACCCAGACAGTTGAGCGTTAACTTTACCGCAGCAACGGCATAAAAGATCTGGTAGGTCTGAGTCCTCATTCTTAAAGCATTTCGTGGAGATGTACAGAGCCAGATGAGGAAAAAAAAGGGGGGAATAAGCATGAATTTGCAGTGGGGAGAACGTCTCAAGGCAAAGAAACCGCTGGTTTTGCGTGCATGGGGATTAATAAATGACAATTACCTGAGATGCAGGCTGAGATCTCCTTTAAACATCAGGACCGAACGGCCGTGACTACAGCGGCATCTCAGAAACGCCGCAGCGGAGCCCGCGGAGCTCACGGACTTTGCATCTTGAGAAGGTTTGAAGCAACCAGAATAACTTGACGAGCTACAGAATGAGACGGTTGTGCTGCAGGAACCCACCCATGAAAAGGGCCACGTGGAGGTGGCACCGTGAAGGAGCAGTTTTTGGCCACCTAATACTTGAGTCCATCTCCAAGCTGCTCCTCAGGGCTCCTGCAAAGAGCTGCTTTTCCTCCAAGGGAAAGAGAAATTCCTCTATCTGTGCAACCCGGGGGCAATTAAGTGGGGTGAACATCAAATCATAGAATCATTTGGGTTGGAAAAGACCTTTAAGATCATCGAGTCCAACTGTTAACCCAACCCTGGCACTACCCATGTCCCTGAGAACCTCATCTATGTGTATTTAAACCCCTCCAGGGATGGTGACTCCAGCACTGTCCTGAGCAGCCTGTTCCAATGCCCCACAGCCCTTTGGGGAAGAAATTGCTCCTAATACTCCATCTAAACCTCCTCTGGCACAACAGGACGTTACTGGCTTTATCCTCAGCAGCAATAATCAGATGGGGAAACTGAGGCAGAGAGTGGCCAGGCCAACTTGCCGCAAGCAGAGGACATCACCGACACCATCGTCTCCAGGACAACTCTCTCTTGGATTTAACATCCACGCGTCGGTCTGAAGCAGAGGAGAGAGGATTAAAGCGGGATGTAAATAAAAGAGCTGCAGTTTTCATTCGGCACCGGGGCCGCTGTTGTGTTTTCGAGCTCGTAGCAACTCTCCCAAGTTAATTCTGTCCATCTGGAGGGCGACATGTGGGAAAGCGGCCGGCGTCGGGTTTCGGTACAGCCATGTAAATTCACAAACTGTACGGCTATTAATATTGCGAGGCATCCTCGCCTGCTGCCGGGGGGGGGGTGAAACGCTGGGACGTTAACGTGACGTGCCACTTGTGCCTCCGGATTTGTAGCAACTGTGCGCAGGAAGCCTGGCCTAACTGAGCTGCCCTTTTGTTAATACCATCACTAGTCCCAGCCCAGGTCGCAGGCTCTAGGGACAGCTCTGCCTTCCACTGCCTGCGATTCACCCTTAAAATGTGCTTAATCTGGATCCTTACTCAGCGTTTGGGTCTAAATCTGCTGCAAACCCACGCAGAAAAAGCTCCAGCTGAGGTTTAAAGGTGGTTTAGTCTCTGTCGCAGACCAGGTCCCAGGCTCTAAGGACTGCTCTGCTCAAGCTTTGCCCTTAAAACATGGTTAATCTGGGCTCTTCCTCAGTGTTTGGATTTAATTCTGCTGCAGAAAGACACTCTAGTTAAGATTTAAAGGTGCTTTAGCCCCCGTCGAGCTGAGACGTCGATTAAAAAGCAGCACAAATTTAACTTGGGAGCGCAAATTTAACTTGGGAGCGCAAACCACGTATCAGATTAATCCCACGTCGATAATCCCCCAACATCTCTCCCCACCCTGAAACCAAATGAATTTCGCACGAGCGCTACCCCAAAAAACACACTGAGCAAAGGCTCCTCCAGCATCGCGGCACCGAAACCCATCTCAGCAACAAAGAGAAAGTCACGGGCAGCAGCAAAACACAAGCAGAACACCCCGAGCATCCATCTCAGCACCAGCAGCTGCTGGTAAATACAAACCAGTCGTGGCAATACCTAAAAACCAATATATTATGTGCAATTAAACTTGCTTGTGGTCAATAAGCACCCGGTCTCACCAAGCGCACCGACCCTGCAATGTTTGAATGTCAAGGCCGAGTCTTTCTTCCCTTTTCCTCCTCTTTAATGATTTCTCATGTTTCCAGCAATCTTTCCCCACCTGTATATAGTATTTTTGAAGCTTTTCCCATCCCAAAGCACCTTCTCTGGCTGTTTTCAGGGACGAGCGCAACAGAGAATCCTTTGGATACCTTGGAGGAAGTTTTGAATATTAAGCCGCAACCTCCCCGAAGTGTTTTCCCCACTTACAAACTACAAATAGGACATGGAAAGACCATCACTTTTTTTGCAGTGACCGATCTGCCTTCACATTAAACGCGTATTTTTAAATCGATGGCTGGATAAACACCCCGCAAAGGACAGAGTGAAAAAGAGCTGTCAAACCACATATGTATTTGCATGGAAAACGTCTCCACTGACAAAGAAACAGTTGGGTTTGGGTTTAGGGGGGTATCTTGCACTTTAATATTTCAACCTGTTGTCTGTAGATCTTCAGGGGTCTGTGAAATGTTTTGGGAAAAGCAGAGAACGACTGTATTATCCCACAGTTACCTCAAAAAGGAGCAATGGGAACAGTAAAAACTTGGAGAGGATATTTCTCATTCCCCACTTTGCCCCACACTTGGCAAAAATCGGTAGGAAACCAAGTGTTTTTTCAATATCAAGCAGTTCCTATACACGCAGAATCATCCACGCAAATTTAGGCTCGTGTGTCAGTGAAATAATGTGCCCGGGCACGTTCTTAGAGACGTGGGGTCCCCAAAAAGAAGCTCCGCACCCTGAACCTGTCCCCAAATTCATGCCCCGGCGAAGCGGAGCGAGAAGATGCTTTTGCATCTCACCTCGACTCTTTCTCCGCAGGGTAAAAGAAAGAGGGGCCACAAACCGCAATGTGGAAGCTCTTTTTCAAACTCTCCTAACGAATTTCCCGGCTCTTACGGAACGGGAAGGGATGACAGATCACCGAACCTTTAGATGAATTGCTCCCCAAAGCGAGACGGTCGTGTTTGGTACCCGACGTCAGCACATCCCATCAATCTCAACAGCCGCTGGTCGGGAGTTAATCCCCCTCCCTTCTCTCCTCGCCAGGCGGGGAGTTCATTTCCACTTCATTACTTCGCAATGGAGTGAGCCGGCGAGCGTCTCACTTACCGACTACGTCGCCGACGCTTTGCCGAGCCCGGGGAAGGCGGTGGGGAGACGGGAACGGAGCCGCGTCTCCCCAAAACAGGCTGAAATCCTTCAAAAAGGGGCACGGGGCAGGAGGGAAGAAGAGATTCATTGTATTTAATACTCTATTTTTCACCTCTTTCACTTTTTGATGTTGAAATCGGGGGGGGGGAAATGCGCTCCTGTGTTGGTCTTGGCTGATCCTCCGGGGATCCCACTCTCCAATGAAAAATAGCGAGTGTGAAGCCACCCGGTTTTGCCCTGACACCGAAAACGCTTTTAATGTTAAATCACTAATACAGCCTTTTCATCCCACAAAAAAACCCTTGTGCTGTTAAAAAGTCCCAGGCAAAATAACCTGGAGAGCTTTGCCCAAACTCTTCACCCTCCTCGGACAATTCAAGCAATGCCAAAAACCAACTTTCTGCGCTTGGGGATGGATAAAAGCGCCGTCGCTCTCAGCTTTGCGGGTAATTTCCCGGTCGGCGTCGCTTTATCCACCATCTGCTCCCACGACAACTCACTGGAGAAAAACTGAACCAGCAGAAAAGAGTCGGGGAGGGGGCGGATGCGGCAGCATCGGCTCTGCAACAAAACCCTCACGAAAGGAGAAAATGAAGCAAAAAAATCCCAGCTAACGGTGCTTCATAGAAAATTGAGGGTTTGGAGGAGTTTCGGTGGTTGATTTTTCTTTTTTGAAGGAGTTTTATGCTATTAAAACTGAATGTTCGCACTTAATGAAATTATATTTCTAAGATAGTTTGCTTTGGTTGGGGATTTTTAACCCCACATTTTTGCCCTTGGAAAGAGGGGGCTGATATCGTCCCCTCTTGTCCTTTACATGCGTGTCATCCCTTCAGCAAAAGGTTTGTGGGGATAACAAAGACGCGGCTGCTTCCAGCAGCATCGTTACCCGCTGTGGAATTAAAGACCCGGAAAGCGAAATGTCCAGGTTTATCTACACCAGGAATTACACCACGTACAATTATATTTGTGGGGCTATCGCAGGCGGCGTTAGACAAGCAGGAATAATCATTACCTTGGTCAGAGTCGCTAAATATTAATATTTGGCACTAAGATAATTGTTTGCCACCTTCATCCCACGCAATCCGGGTCGGCAGGGACCGATTGGCAACAATGTGATTAATTAAAACGGCAAAGCCTTGTTCTGATCTCGATTTCAACCACCGATGGGACTAAGGTGATGCCACATCATCCCCTCTCTGCCTGGCAAAGCAATTAATGCGGTGAATAATTAACCGCAATCCAGCAGAGGGGACGGAGTGACAAGTTGAAGTGACGCTCCCCAACGCACGGGTAGGTATTATTGAAACAATACGAGCAAATCAAAACCATCAGCCAACTCGTGTATTAGAAATCAATTAACGGGGGCAGAAATCGGCGCCGTACGGGAAATATCACGGCGGCGGCACAAAAGCAATGCGAGGTTTATCTCTACGGCGGTAACAAGATACGACGAGGTAATTACAGGAGCGCTGGAAAACAGGATTTAGTCGGAAAGGTTTTCACCGTGTATAGAGTCGTTCGCTCGGCATATTAACACTATGGGCTCTCGTGTCTGGCAGCTCAATAGGGCTGGATTTGTAATAATTAAGAAATAAAACTGAAAAAACAACTGTTTAAATTAAATTCTTGCTCCTCGACGTAGACCCCGAGTTATCCCATGCTGACAGTCACGGGTGTTTAAGCACAGAGGAGGTTTATTAGGGCTAAAAGGGTTGATTAGGTTTGCCTTTAAAACGCTGCAAAGTCCCAACGAGGCGGCTCAAAAATCACACGTGTGCTTAAAAAATGAAGACAAACGAAGCGTTTCAAGGCTCTGTTGCCATTCCCGCTGCACCGAAGCTGGAGCTCTCACAAGTGCTTTTCTTTTTCTTTGGCAGCGTTTCACAGAATCACAGAATGGACTGGGTTGGAAAAGAACTCAGAGATCATCAAGTCCAACCCTTGGTCCAACTCCAATCCATTGACTAGATCCTCTGTAGGGGAAAGGGACCTGGGGGTCCTGGGGACAGCAGGGTGACCATGAGCCAGCACTGGGCCCTTGTGGCCAGGAAGCCAATGGGACCTGGGGTGGGTTAGAAGGGGGTGGTCAGTAGGTCAGAGAGGTTCTCCTGCCCCTCTGCTCTGCCCTGGGGAGACCACACCTGGAATCTTGTGTCCAGTTGTGGCCCCTCAGTTCCAGCAGGACAGGGAACTGCTGGAGAGAGTCCAGCGCAGCCACCAAGATGCTGCAGGGAGTGGAGCATCTCCCGTGTGAGGAAAGGCTGAGGGAGCTGGAGAAGAGGAGACTGAGGGGGGACTCATTAATGTTTACAGATATATAAAGGGGGAGTGTCAGGAGGATGGAGCCAGGCTCTTCTCGGTGACAACCAGTGATAGGACAAGGGACAACAGGTACAAACTGGAACACAGGAGGTTCCACTTAAATTTGAGAAGAAACTTCTTCCCAGTGAGGGTGGCAGAGCCTGGCCCAGGCTGCCCAGGGGGTTGTGGAGTCTCCTTCTCTGCAGACATTCCAACCCGCCTGGACACCTTCCTGTGTAACCTCATCTGGGTGTTCCTGCTCCATGGGGGGATTGCACTGGATGAGCTTTCCAGGTCCCTTCCAATCCCTGACATTCTGGGATTCTGGGATTCACGGCACTAAGTGCCATGTCCAATCTCAGTTTAAAAACCTCCAGGGCCGGTGAGTCCAGCACCTCCCTGGGCAGCCATTCCAATCCTGACCACTCTCTCTGCACAGAATTGCTTTCTAATCTCCAGCCTAAATTTCCCCTGGCAGAGTTGAAGCCCATGGCCCCTTGTCCTATTGCTGATGCCTGGGAAAAGAGACCAGATTTGCCTTTTTAAAAGTTACCTTTTGCACTTTGGCCGGTTTCAAACAACTGCGCTTCAAATCGCAGCTGCTTTCTGGCCGATCTTTAAACCTCCAGGACTGATTAAAACCAAACGCGGGAGCGAATCCGGCAGCTGAAATCACTGCGCAAATTAAAGCGTCACTAACGGGGGAAAGAGAAAAACCCACCAGCTCCGGCCAAGCTGCTTTTCCTGCTGAACACACGGATATTTTGCTGCTTCTTGGAACTCTCAGTTTCATTTCCTAAGGTGGGAAAGAAAAAGGAAAGCAATGCATTTCTCTGCACAAGCGGCGCGATGGTGGGTGCATCGTGCCCTCTAGAGGGTAGAGACGCGTCGGGTTTCAGATCCACTTTTCTAAATCCAAAAAAAGGTAATAAAAAGAAAGGAAAAAAGGCATTTCCTTTCTTAGATTGCACACTGAATATTCTTTATAAAAATATGTAGAAAGAATATGGAAAAGGTCCGGAGGGAAAGGTGTTTGCGAATATAAAACCTGGCACAACAGGCTGCGTATTGCTCGGAATTTTCTCGTTAGATGTGTAATTAAGCCCCGGCTTAATCCCAAACTAAGGAACACACCACTAGGATCCCTTTTTGTTTTTACCGGGACGAGATATACGTGGGGTTCGTTAGATGCATAATTAAACCCCAGCTTAATCCTAGACTAAGGAACATGCCGAAAGGATCCCTTGTTTTTACCAGAACGAGATGTACGTGGGGTTCGTTAAATGTCTAATTAAACCCCAGCTTAATCCCAGACTAAAGAACACACCGAAAGGATCCCTTGTTTTACCGGGACAAGATATACGGGGGGTTCGTTAGATGTGTAATTAAACCCCAGCTTAATCCCAGACTAAGGAACGCACCGAAAGGATCCCTTGTTCTACCGACACAAGATATACGTGGGGTTCGTTAGACGTGTAATTAAACCCCAGCTTAATCCCAGACTAAGGAACGGGCCGAAAGGATCCCTTGTTTTACCGGGACGAGATATATGTGGGGTTCGTTAGATGCATAATTAAACCCCAGCTAAATCCCAGACTAAGGAACGTGCCGAAAGGATCCCTTGTTTTTACCGGAACAAGATGTACGTGGGGTTCGTTAAATGTGTAATTAAACCCCAGCTTAATCCCAGACTAAGGAACACGCCGAAAGGATCCCTTGTTTTTACTGGGACGAGACATACGTGGGGTTAATTCGCTACCCAGGAGAGTTGGGCTGAGCCTGGGTACTTCTAAAAATCATTGAGAAATGATGATTTGAGGATGTTTTCTTGCAAGCAAACCCCAGGGAGGGGGGTGGTTTATTCACCGACCTCCCTCCCCTTCGCAAAGCGTTTGAGCGCCAGGAAGATGCTGAGTTAACCAACAATTAAAACAAAAAGGGGGGAAAAAAACAGAAGTAAAAGCCAAAAGGAATAGGTACATTTGCAGCCGGCAACTGAAAACAGATGGGGAGTCAATGAGGCAGAGAAATAAGAATGCTCGTGCCTGAAGGAGCTGCCGAGGTGAAGGCTCCGGTCCCGTGGAGCGTTCGGAGGGGATTTACAGTCACCGAATATCCCAAAGTGCGAGCGAGCCGGGGGGGCGATCGAGGATGAGGAGGGGAATATTTGCTTCTCTTTAAAGGCAGAGGGCATGATGTTATCCCACCGCGATTCGAGCCAAAATTCGCCGCATTTATGTAGCCGGCGACGCCGTTTCAGGCAAAAATGGCAAAACCAACAGCGCTTTTCTGAGGGCGCCAGAAAGTTCAGTGACAACTTGTGCTCTGCTGCTTCCCCGACCTCTCGTGATACCATTCCCTGCTGCTTTTTGTTATGGAAAGAAACATCAAATTGAGAAGATTTGGGTCAGGGGCCTCCTGAAAATCTGCCGGACCCATGGGGGATAAGCTGAGCTTTTCCTCCAGGCTCCCTTGTGCTGAGCGTGCATTGAGTCCATCAGGCTGCCTCCGGAATACCAAGGGTTCTTAATTAAGCGTGGCTAATCAGACACCTGGATTTCTCCAGCCCTGTTGCATTCCCTGGGGCAAAAGAAGTTAAAAAAAACCCTAGAATCAAGCACCCTACACCAGTTGTTTGCCTCCTGCAAGCTGTAGCTCATCACGAGCTGCTGGGCTTAGCGCAGAAACAGCTGCGGATGCTGACCCGGAGCTTCCCATTTGTTTCAGAGCTTTGGATCAGGCCCAAAAAGAAACAAACCCAAAAAAAAAGGGGGATTTTGCAGGTATAGGTTGTACCGGGAGAGCTGCCTCTTCGGGTTTAGTAAGATATATTTGGGAGAGGGCGCTTGGGCATCTGTTACTATAGGGAGTAAAAGGGGCGCTAAGCAGGTGGTACCTGGAGCGGAGGAACACATTCGGGCTCAGAATCACAGAATCACAGAATGGACTGGGTTGGAAAAGACCTCAGAGATCATCAAGTCCAACCCTTGGTCCAACTCCAGTCCATTGACTAGATCATGGCACTAAGTGCCATGTCCAGTCTCAGCTTAAAAACCTCCAGGGCCGGTGAGTCCAGCACCTCCCTGGGCAGCCATTCCAATCCTGACCACTCTCTCTGCACAGAATTGCTTTCTAATCTCCAGCCTCAATTTCCCCTGGCAGAGTTAAAGACCATGACCTCTTGTCCTATTGCTGATGCCTGGGAGAAGAGCCCAATCCCCACCTGGCTAGAACTGCCCTTCAGGTAGTTCTAGAGAGTGCTGAGCTCACCTCTAAGCCTCCTCTTCTCCAGACTAAACAAGCCCAGCTCCCTCAGCCTCTCCCCATAGGGCTTGTGTTCAAGTCCCTTCCCCAGTCTTGTTGCTCTTCTCTGGACCCGCTCCAGCACTTCAGTCTCTTTCCTGACCTGAGGGGCCCAGAACTGAACACAATACTCCAGGTGTGGCCTCCCCAATGCAGAGCACAGGGGAAGGATCACTGCCCTTGTCCTGCTGACCACGCTAGTTTGGATACAGGACAGGATCCCATTGGCCTTCTTGGCCACACTGTTGGCTCATGATGAGCTTCCTGTCCATTAGTCCCCCCAGGTCCCTTTCTGCCTGACTGCTCTCCAGCCACTCTGTGTCCAGCCTGGAGGCCAAAGTGCAGGACCCGCCACTTGGCCTTGTTGAACTTCATCCCATTGGAATCAGCCCATTCTTCCAGTCTATCCAGAATGGTCACCGATAGATATTTTGAGGGTGAAACAAGGAAAAAGGAGCCTCTCCAGAGCATCCTTTCTGGTGGTGAGATGATCTCATATCGGAATGTATCTTACCATGTGTAAAATGGGAGTAAGAGCTGAGATGCTTGGACACGTCGCCCGACTCCGCCGTGTAAAATTATCAGTAGGAGGAGGCACAGCAGGGTGGAAACAGCCCGTTCCGAACTCAAAGGGTTCAGGAGCTGATTTTCAAGGACTACTTCAGAGAAAGTAGAAGAAGCCACTTGGGAAAGGGAGGGGAGACCCTCAGGATGCTCCTTGAGACATCACCACAGAGAAGATAAAGATCCAACCCAAGGAGAAACTTGAAGTCCAGGAGCTCTGAGCACCGCGGGGATGTGGCAGGACCCAAACCAGCCCTGATAACACGAGCTCAGGAGATTTTCCACCCCACAAGTCCGGATTTTAGAGGGAGACCTGCAAGGAGACAAGTGCCACCAACCCAAAGGTGACTTTATCCGGGGAAAGGGAGAAGGGAGCGCAGCCGTAGCAATAACACCGCGTCCTCCATCAGCTCCTGAGATTAATTACCCTTCGCAGCCCCCGTGGATTGACAGATAAGGGTGGGGGGGGGTCAGGACATGAGAAATCAGATGAGCCAAGTGGCAAATCAACAAGAGGATTGGGGTGAGATCATCCCAGCGAAAATGACCAAGGGAGGTGTCAGGCATCGAATCCCTTTTTAATACCACGCGATTCCCCGTTGGCCTCAAAAGCCCCGATCTCCAGACCCCCCGATGTGCCGAGCCCTGGATGCTTTTTTTAATTTACGGTAACTGCATCTGCCTGGAGCTTTCGGTTCCAAATTCCATCAATTCGACGCGTTCGGAGCAACCCTTAAAATGGGAAAGGCACCTGCGAAGGGAGCGAGAAGTTTCCTGAAGCCGCGGCGAGGAGGCCAAGCCGGGGCTGACGTGCCCAGCGTGAATCAGATGCCGAGCAGGATGTTTCTGCAAACACTTTACAAATGGAAGCGTCATTTCAAGCCAAGATGGGTCAAGATCGTTCTCACCCACTGGAATAAACCTTTGGCTGAAGTTTTTCTTGTTCCCTGTCCCCTTTCTTGCTTGTGTGTCACCTCCTTGTTCTGCCCCATAAGCCACATACCCACCTGGGCCGGGTATGTCCCTGGGGGTGTTGGGAGGCAAATTGGGAAGGGGATTGGGTTACTGGTGAGACTGGGGAGGGAGAAGTGGGTTGCTCACAGCTGGTGTTCCCTCGCTCGCTTTCTCACAGGCAGTTAATTGGCGATTTTCATCACTTACTGGAAGCATTTGTTGTTCTGTACGGACACAAGAGATGGAAAAGGGCTGAAAAGACGATGCCTGGAGCAGGTGCTTTCACTAACGCAGGACAACTTTGTAGGAGACAAAATAGAGAACAAATAGCACGGTTCAGGGGGAATAAGTCTTAATTAGCATGAGTTGTAACTAATTTAAGTGCTGCTAAAACAAAGAAAAAGGCCAAGGAGTTAAAACAGCCTCTTGTACCTACCAGAGCCACTTGTTTCACAGTTCAAACCTCTGGGACGAGGATGCTCAGGGTGGTGTATTTATAACATCGACGCTGCATCGGCGATGTAAATATAATTAACACAGTAATTACCTTAAGCCATGAAGCTTTCTTATCCTTGCTCGGCTCTCTTAGAGAATTCTATGAATTCACACAATCGTAGAATTCTACGATTCTTCCTCCATGGATGCTCGAGCATCCTCGAAGAGAGAAAAAGCCCCACAAGGTTTATCTCCTTCATCTCTGCTTAGTGCTACAATATTATTCAGGGAAATTTCTGGAGGAATATCCTGGACAAACTGCTGCAAAACTTGTAACATGAGAGCCCAAAGCACCTAAAAACCCATCAGAATTTCATGGGAGGTGATGCCTGAGCTGACCCTCCAGCTTGTGCCTCCTCTCGCAGCCTCTTCTCTGCCTATCCCATGGCTTTAGTTTCCTGGCTTGCCAAACCCACACTAGGAAATGAATAACAAATAAATCACGCTAATTATTTACAAGATGTTTTGTTCACAGGATCAAATTCAGATGTAGATATTTAAGTGCAGAATATTATGGATATTAAAGCTTCACAGCATTCAGAGGAGACACAATGAGCATCCAGAGTCGGAGATGATGCTTCTTCCATCAAACTGCACCTCTGTGCTCAAAAATGCCCTGAAATCCCCTGAATCCCGGGAGCAAATAACAATAAATAAAAATTATAAAGAAATTGTTAAAATTGATAAAGAATTAAATAAATTTTAAAGAAATAAATGAAATTAACTGCATTTAACAGGGGCGAAGCGAAGCTCCATAGCCCTGGCCCATCACACTGCGCTGGATCAAAACCCAGCACGGGACACTGGAGGGATGAGCACAAGCACATTTACAGGAAGGAAAATAAAGGAGAAATAAGGTATTAAAAGGGAGTTTCTCTGTTCATATTGCTCCTCAAACAGCAAAGGGGATCATTCAGCAAGCTCGTGATGACGTGATGCTGCTTTGTTACGGTGTGGAAGAACCTGGGGATGCTCCATGGAGCAAGAGAAAAATCACCTTCTGGGCTGGAAAGTCCTGGAATTGGAGCTGGAGTTGAAACAGAAAACACATTTATACCTTTTCAAACTAAAGAAGGCAGAAAAGCTTCACGTAAAGCTTTGCAGCTCACAAAACTCAGCCAAGAAATGCACAGAAAGGTGAGGAATAGGAGGCAGCATCCTCAAGATGCTTCAGTCTCCCTGTACGTAACACCCTGGTTTGAAAAGTCGTTGCTACACGTTAAAAACGGAACGTACCCAAAAACATCACGTCGGCAGCAAGGTTTCTAGATCTACTTTACGGCGGAATTCCTTCGATGGGATCAGATCCTGCCTTCCCCGGCGCTTTTCGCCCACAGCGCCAGAGGAATTGCAGTTATTGTCCGGGATCCCGTCGCAGTCGGTGCCAAACCAACCCCAAAACAAAGAGCTTTTAATGAGTTTATTCCTCCTAACAATGCAACAATTGCTAAGACAACTAATTAATGCACGCTGGAGCTCGATCTGCACTAATTACGTATTTTCTAATCCGTTTCCTCTCCTTTCACCCGCAGAGACAGCTCTCCAAAAAACAGCATGGGAAGGAGCGTTATTATTAACACAGGTGCTGTTTTCCATCCCTCATTGTCTGTGCCGACTCCAAGTGACGCTCCACTACCCGGGTACCACTCATGGAATAACCCCGCAAGCAGCAACACCAGGCGGGCAGCACGATAAGGGTGGATATTTCATTTTACTCTTCTCTTTACCATAGAATCATAAAAACATTCTGGTTGGGAGACGCTCAAGATTGAGTCAAACCATAATCTGACTCTGGCACTAACCCATGTCCTGAGGAACCTCGTCTATGTGACTTTTAAACCCCTCCAGGGATGGTGACTCCAGCACTGCCCTGGGCAGCCTGTTCCAATGCCCAACAGCCCTTTGGGGAAGAAATTGTTCCTAAATCCAAACTCAACCTCCCCTGGAGCAACTTGAGGCCATTTCCTCCACTCCTGGTGCTTGTTCCTGGGGAGCAGAGCCCGACCCCCCCTGGCTCCAAGCTCCTTTCAGGCAGTTCAGAGATCAGAAGGTCTCCCCTCAGCTCCTGTTCTCCAGCTGAACCCCCCAGGTCCCTCAGCCGCTCCATCACACTTGTGCTCCAGCCCCTCACCAGCTCCGTTCCCTTCTCTCAACTCGCTCCAGCACCTCAAGTTCTTTCTTGTCATCAGGGCCCCAAAACTGACCCCAAGATTTGAGGTTTGGCCTCCCCAGTGCCCAGTACAGGGGATGATCACTCTTCTAGTCCTGCTGGCCACACTATTCCTCATACAAGCCAGGATGCTGGTGGCCCTTTTGGCCACCTGGGCACACGCTGGCTCATGTTCAGCCGCTGTCACCAACACCCCCAAGTCCTTTTCCACCGGGCAGCTTTCCAGCCGCTCTTCCCCAAGTCTGCAGCGTTCATGGGGTTGTTGTGACCCAAGTGCAGGACCCAGCACTTGGCCTTGCTGAACCTCAGACAATTGGCGTCAGCCGGTCCAGATCCCTCTGTAGAACCTTCTCACCCTCCAGCAGATCAACACTCCTGCCCAACTTGGTGTCATCTGCAAACTGACTGAGGGTGCACTCAATCCCCTCATCCAGATCATTGATAAAGAGATTAAACAGGAGTGGCCCCAGTACTGAGCCCTGGGGACACCACCCATGACCGGCCACCTACTGGATTTGGCTCTGTTCACCACAACTCTTCGGGCCCAGCGCTCCAACCAGTTCTTTACCCATCACAGAGGATCCATCCAGGCCATGAGCTGCAGCTTCTCCAGGAGAACATTGTGGGATACAGTGTCAAAGGCTTTAAAGTCTAAGTACACAACATCCACAGTCTTTCCCTCATCTACTAGTTGGGTCACCCTGTCATAGAAGCAGATCAGGTTGGTCAAGCAGGACCTTCCTCTCATAAACCCCTGTTGACTGGGCCTGATCGCTTGGACCTTCATTTTAAGCTATTTACCACCCATGAGGAATTCGGTCCTCTCTGGGTACAGACCCACTGACCAAGAGCTTCAGTGATAAACTTCATAACAACCAAAACCTCTTGTCCCTCTTCTCTGTGGAAGAGGTAACTGGGTGATGAAGGACTCAGCACAGGGATCCTCAGGGTTTCAATGTGAATTTTGTTTTCAGAGTGGTAAATTGGGACTCACTGACATAAGGGCCAACGGAAAAAAGCAGCATTTTGACTCTATAAACCAAATCGTTCCTTAATTCCAAGTTCAAAAGGAAAACGCCAGTGTTGCTCCGTGCGGCCCTTCTCCCCGATGCCGCACCGCATCGCTCGCTTTGAGATCCTCTGTTATTAGAAGTAATTAATTTTTAATTTGTTTTTTCCAAGGGAAAACTAGACAGACAGAGGTGATGCTCTACCATGGGGACACAAAAACCAGCACGACGTGTCCTTTGGGACAGCTGACAGGTAACGTCACGCTCCGGGACGGGATTCTCAAATCGGAGCTGACGTTAAAGGCGCATTCATAACAAATTCCAGAGGTCAATAATTCAGGCAAACAGGGGAAGCCGTGCCGAGGTGTTGAATGATTTCAAACATAATTCACCCCCAGCCGTTCCCGGTGAAGGGTGCCACCTGTTAGCGTCGGGAGCATGAGAAAATACCCTGGAATGAGCAGAATCCCAAAGCCGCGCAGCTCCGCTCCACCAACTGCCGTAAGGAAGAAGCTGTTAATGGCTCCTCACTTGCTCCAGGGATTATATCATTGCTCGAATTGTATTCCCAAGGAATGGGGTTACGGCATTCCCGCATTCCCGAGGAACGTGCTGGATACACGCGGCAAACTTCCCAGAGCTGAAAACAACCCGGGCAGAGCGACAGCCCGGGACCAGATGGCTCAGGCGAGAAAAACCCTGGGGGAAGGGCAAGGAGCCTGATATTGATCTGCTCCTGCGATCCCCCCCAGGCAGGGACCCCAATTTTGGCACCTCTTCCATCAGGAGAAAGGACACGCTTTGGGATGGTTGGAGCGGGGCCAGAGGAGGGACATGGGGCCGAGGGCTGAACAGCTCTTGGGGGGAGAAAGGCTGAGAGAGTTGGGGGTTCAGCATGGAGAAGGTAAACCTCCCAGGAGACCTTCTTGTGGCCTTTCAATACTTAAAAGGAGCCGATAAGAAAGATGGGGACAGACTTTTGAGCAGGAACTGTTGTAATAGGACAAGGGTTGATGGTTTTAAACTAAAGGAGGGAGATTAAGGATGGACATGAGGAAGAAATTGTTGCCCCTGAGGGTGGTGAGAGCCTGGCCCAGGTTGGCCAGAGAGGTGGTGGAAAAACCATCCCTGGAGACACCCCAGGCCGGGCTGGACGGGGCTCTGAGCAACCTGAGCTGGTGAAGATGTCCCTGCTCATGGCAGGGGTAGCACTGGATGAGCCTTGAAGGTCCCTTCCAACCCAAACAGTCCTGTGATTCTATGAGTCGGGTGCAAAACAAGCTGTGGTCCTCATCGGTGTCCGCCAGGCAGTGGTGGTACCTGCTCATCCCATCACATCATTCCTCTACATCACAGAATCAGAAAACCATCACATCCAACCATTAACCCCAACCCTGGGCACTACCCCATGTCCCTGAGAACCTCATCTCCGTCTGTCCAACCCTCCAGGGATGGTGACTCCAGCACTGCCCTGGGCAGCCTGTTCCAATGCCCCACAGCCCTTTGGGGAAGAAACTGTTCCCCAGATCCAAAGATCCAACCTCCCCTGGTGCAACTTGAGGCCGTTTCCTCTGCTCCTGGCGCTTGTTCTGGGGAGCAGAGCCCGACCCCCCCTGGCTCCAAGCTCCTTTCAGGCAGTTCAGAGATCAGAAGGTCTCCCCTCAGCTCCTGTTCTCCAGCTGAACCCCCCAGGTCCCTCAGCCGCTCCCATTACACTTGTGCTCCAGCCTCTTCCCTTCTCTCAACTCACTCCAGCACCTATAAAACGAGGCTTTGAGCATCTCTCAACAAGGACTTTCTTCCTCTAAGCAGCCCCACGAACACTGTGGTTGTGGGACCGGCGTAAAATACAACCTCGTGTTAGAGCAACTAATAGTTACAGAACTATTCTCAGTTCTCAGAAAATGTAGAATATTTGGACTCTGGCACAAAAAAGAAACCACAATAAATGAGAGAACCACAGTTTCCTTCAATGCTCTTTTCTAAGATATTTTCACCATCACATTTGTTGTACAACATTCAGGGTTCAGCATCTTTGGGGTCACAGCTGCCCCCCCTGGTACCGCTCAGCTGTTTGTACCAAACACATGCCAGCCCCAAAAAACGCATCTCCTCCTCATATCGGGACAAAGAGATCCCTCTTATCATCAAATCCTACTTACCCAATTAAAATAACACTTCCCTAAATTCTGAGAGGTTTTCAGCCCTTGCGGAGGGCTCGGATACATCACGGTGATGAATATTGCCCGAGAGCTTGAAGCAAATCAAACTCATCTTTCATTTCCATCACGTAGGGATGACAACCGCGAGGTACCAGGAACTCACCGGCACCACGACTGACAAATAAACTGAAAAATTATTATATAATGGACTTTTATGGATATCAAAACACCTTGCACCCTATTTTAGATGAACCAGCCTTAGCACAAAAACTTGCAAAGATCAAAAAATACTTAATAGTTGATATGAAACACTTCCAGGAAATCCAAAAGAAAACAGAGGAGCTGGACAAGATTTCAGGCCAATACATAAACCTTTTCTTATATATTATTAAGTCAGTACTTCTAAAATACACCCGTGATGGCACCGTGGAGACTTTTAGCTGCTGGGGAACGTCACTTGTCAACGCCTGTTCCCCAGGGGCACTCAGAGGGAGGGCTGATTGTTCACTGATGTTCCCGACCAGTAAATATTTCAAACAAAAACCAATTAACACCGCTACAGACGGGCAGAACGCCGCTCCTCTATTTTGCTTCAGAAACTAGAGGATAAAAAGAAAATAAACCCCCAGACATGGATGTTTTCCCTTTCCGCTTGGGTGTCTCCGACTCCAGGTTCCAGTATAAGTTGGGGAATGACCTATTAGAGAGCAGCATAGGGGAAAGGGACCTGGGGGTCCTGGGGACAGCAGGGTGACCATGAGCCAGCACTGGGCCCTTGTGGCCAGGAAGCCAATGGTACCTGGGGTGGGTTAGAAGGGGGTGGTCAGTAGGTCAGAGAGGTTCTCCTGCCCCTCTGCTCTGCCCTGGGGAGACCACACCTGGAATCTTGTGTCCAGTTGTGGCCCCTCAGTTCCAGCAGGACAGGGAACTGCTGGAGAGAGTCCAGCGCAGCCATCAAGATGCTGCAGGGAGTGGAGCATCTCCCGTGTGAGGAAAGGCTGAGGGAGCTGGGGCTCTGGAGCTGGACAAGAGGACACTGAGGGGGGACTCATTCATGGTTACAGATATATAAAGGGTGAGTGTCAGGAGGATGGAGCCAGGCTCTTCTCGGTGACAACCAATGATAGGACAAGGGGCAATGGGTACAAACTGGAACACAGGAGGTTCCACTTCAATCTGAGAAGAAACTTCTCAGTGAGGGTGGCAGAGCCTGGCCCAGGCTGCCCAGGGAGGTTGTGGAGTCTCCTTCTCTGCAGACATTCCAACCCGCCTGGACACCTTCCTGTGGAACCTCAGCTGGGTGTTCCTGCTCTGGGGGGGATTGCACTGGATGAGCCTTCCAGGTCCCTTCCAATCCCTGACATTCTGTGATTCTGTGATCAACCAGCTCTCTCCTGCATCCCTTCGAGATTCCTCTCGCGCTTTAAAAACCTGCTCGTGTTTTACTGTCAGCCTCTTCTTTCTCATCGAGCTCACCCCAGCACCAGCCCCGAGTCTTCTGCTCATTCTCCTCCTCCAGCCCCAAAGAGCTTCTTTAAAAGACGTAGAGATGACGTTCTTAGGGACATGGTTTAGTGCTAGATTTAGGTTAAGGTTGGACTTGACCGTAAGTGTCTTTTCCAAGCAAAAGGATTCTATGATTCTCCCCAGGTGAGCAGGACATCCCACTAACATGTCTCCAAACACCTCTAGGAGCTCCACACTTCATCCCTTCCTTTCCCACCCAAACTCATTTCTGGGCTGGTCCTTCCCACCAGGATGGGTGAGGAGCCCATGGACCAGCTCAGTCTCCAGATTAATTTGAGAGTCCACAGACACATTCACCACTCGCTCTTTGCCTCTGGTTCCTCTCTTCTTTGGCCCTTTTCCAATCCTCTTTACCAGCCCCAAACCCCTTTGGTTTTCTCCCCGTTTTCTTCTGCTTTATAGAATCATTTTGGTTCAAAAAGACCCTCCAGATCATCCAGTCCAACCATTAACCCAACACTGGCACTAAAACATGAAGAAGAGCCTCATTTATGCATCTTTTCAACCCCTCCAAGGGTGGTGACTCCACCACGGCCCTGGGCAGCCTGTTTCAAAGCCCACTAACCCTTTTCAAAACCAAATTTTTCCTAATATCCAATATAAACCTCCCCAACACCCCTTCGATCCTACAGGAATAAGGATGTAGAGGAACAACAGCCACAAATGGGCACCCAAGAAGGAGCAAGAGCACAGGGGAGCTCCTGAGCCTGATGAACATCAGGTATTTAGTCACCTCGGTAGATGTGGCTCTTACAAACACCCATCGTGTCCCTCTTGAACCCATATATGTCACCCCAAAGCCCTGTTGACATGGGGATGACCTGGGGACTAATCAGCCCCATCCTCCTTATCCGTGCCCAGCAGATTTCCACGAAACCTTTCGAAAACGTCCCATCTCCGCTACCTCTGACCATCTGTTGAGATCGTCTGCGATCGGCCAAGTGCAAAAACCAGCGGGGAACTTTAAGCTCTTTAGCAGACAGAGCCAGAGCCTGGATTTGTGTTTATTCCACGATAAAACACCCTCTACGGCAGCGACCGACACCAGGCAAAGTGTTTTCAGGAGACGGGGCTTCGGCTCACCCGGCTCAGCATCTTTTTCGGCCCTCGCTTGGCCACCTGCAAGAAGCTCCGTCTGTCAGCACATCCCTCCCGCACCAGAAATTACCTTCCTCTTCACGTCAGCGCCTCTTAATCGGCATCAGTCACTGTAAGCCGCGTTAAGCGAGACGGTTTAAATACCATGTCTTTGCTAAGCCAGCTCATTTTGACTGAAGCAGGTCAGGGAAGCGCTCGCAGGCCCAATTCCTGCGAGCGCCGGTGCTTTCAGAGCCACCGTGCACTTAATTTTCAAGCAGGTACAGTTATAATCTGTTTATCCTCACATTAAGGCTTCGGACATCCTGTATAGACCCGATCCAGGTTTAAACAAGACCACCGCATGGGTTTTATACTTTTAGAGCTATTTCTGATTGCAATTCGATGACTTGGGGTTTAAAACAAAAGATTCCTCAGCCCAATCCTTTCCTGTTGGTGAGTCAGGCAATTAAAATACCATGGAAAACGAGTTAATGTGCATGAGCTGAGCCGCAGTACCTGGCATCTCACAGCCACTTGGAAAAGTGGGGGAGGGAAATACATTAGTTGAACGTTTCTCACCGCTTTCTACAAATCATTTCCCTTGGATCGTCTCTGAGTTGATAACTTGGATAATCAACAAAACTCTGTAACCTGCAGGGCAGGAGAGCTCAGGGTGGAGGGGGGAAAAGTCCCTGCAATGGCCCAATTGGCCTCAATGAGACTGTGTGAAAGCAAAGTCCCCTTCCAGGAGCACGAGTGGGACTCCAGACCAGTCTTAGAGGGGAATAAACTATTTAGGAGCTGGGAAAGGGCTTTGGAGCTCACAGCACCTTGGCTGGGACGCTCTCAGTGCTTCCAGCCTTCAGGAAAAGGAGACATGGGCAATTCGGCTCCCACAGCAGGTTCATCCAGATGATGAGGATTAAACTGGAGGTTGCACAATTGTAGAACGTTTTGGTTGGAAAAGACCATCAAGGTCATTGAGTCCAAGCATTAACACACCCCTGGCACTAACCCATGTCCCTGAGAACCTCATGTCCGTCTGTCCAACTCTCCAGGGATGGTGACTCCAGCACTGCCCTGGGCAGCCTGTTCCAATGCCCAACAGCCCTTTGGGGAAGAAATTGTTCCCCAGATCCAACCTCAGGCTCCCCTGGCACAACTTGAGGCCGTTTCCTCTGCTCCTGGCGCTTGTTCCTGGGGAGCAGAGCCCAACCCCCCTGGCTCCAAGCTCCTTTCAGGCAGTTCAGAGATCAGAAGGTCTCCCCTCAGCTCCTGTTCTCCAGATGAACCCCCCAGGTCCCTCAGCTGCTCCCATCACACTTGTGCTCCAGCCCCTCACCAGCTCCGTTCCCTTCTCTCAACTCGCTAAGTCTCAGCTTAGCTCAGCTCAGCATCTACATTCAGTCTCAGCATTCCCCAGGCAGTCCTGCAAACCCACCTTCACCTTCCTCTAGGTAGGACAGAAAGACCAGCTTCCTGGGCTTAACCCTTTCCTCCACCACATAACCACATGGTCTTAGACAGAAGAAGTTGTGCCAGGGAAGGTTTAGATTGGATATTAGGAAAAATTTCTTCCCCAAAGGGCTGTGGGGCATTGGAACAGGCTGCCCAGGGCAGTGCTGGAGTCACCATCCCTGGAGGGGTTGAACAGACACTGAGATGAGGTTCTTAGGGACATGGGGCAGTGCCAGGGGTGTAATGATTGGACTCGATGATCTTGAGCATTTCTTCCAACCGAAATGATTCTAGAAGAAAAACTGCTCTACTTGCTGAGAACATCACCACAGCCTTCAACCCACCCATCGCTTTTTACCCAACCTGGAGAACACAGGCAAAACTCAAGGCTCTTTCATCCAGATTTGCCTGCTAACCCGAATCGTTGCACAATGGGCAACCAGCCGTCCTGGACTGTGCCTCCAAGTCCAAACCTCTCATTTTTTGCAGTAGAACAGTCGTATCTGGCATCAGGTTCACACTGGGGAATAGCAAACCCTCTTTGGTCAGCTGAGATGCAGCGTCTAGAGCAAAAAATACCATCAATAGTTGGTTTATAGCTGATTTTTAGCTCCAATCTCGCAGCGCTGGGGTCCGCTCTTCCCATCACACGTGTGGCAAAACTGACATTCCCCATTAAAAGCCATTTGCCCGAAGGTCACGGTGGGAACTGTCAGCAGAAAAGCGTATTAATAACCAAACCTGGCTCCAGTCCGCTCTATCAGGCTCCTTTTCCCACACAAGTGTTTCCCCTCCCTCTCCAGTTATTCAGGTAATTGAAGTACCTGCTTCTGTCCTTGAAATTCAAGTTGAAAATGGCTTGAAAATCAGTTGTAACAACACCCCCCAGGAACTTTTATCTTCCACCAATGCAGCTTGCAGGGTTGTCTATAAAACTCCATCCAGCAGCAGCAAAGGCTGGTTGGTTTTAATCAACTTTAAACATATTTGAAAGGCACTTCCCGGGTCTTACAGGGATGTCTGGTATTCAAATTCAAGAGTATTAACAGATGGCAGAGAAGAGATTTTGAGGCCACCAGAAATTTCTCCCCTCTCTTCTAGTGTCTTGTCTGAATCCCCCTTTGACACCGGTTGGTTTTAATATAAAAGTTATGCTGTTGGTTTGGGGGGTGTTTTGTTTATCTTGGTGGTTTGTTGTGTCGCTTTTAAATATAAAATCAAGATACTTCATGCATCTGCACGCACTGAATATAAAAAACACATCCAGCAGTTTTCACTCAGCTGCCACGTCAAATTACGCTCTCCAGGCCAAGTGTCAGGCGCGATCTCTTAAATCCAGAGGCTGTTTTAATAAGAGGAGAGTTGGACTTGTGGCCCTCGTCCCACCAGTGACCCGAATGGGAGTAGATGGGCTGGTAGAGCTGTAAGAAACAGAAACATCCCCTGCAAAAAATGTGAGGTTCCTTCAACATGTTATTTTCCTCTTAAAGAACCTGAGCGATATTCTACAGTGCCTCAAAGAAAGCCATAAATACAGAATAGAGCCCTGATTCTACTCTAAAGTTATTATTAATACTTTCCCAAAGAGGGGAAAAAAATAAAGCATCAATATTACGAGTTGCCTAAAGTTACAGAGTCATGAGGAATCTCTGGTCCTCCCTGGTATAGTCCTGTCCGACAAGAAAAGCTGCTTCTTCCATCAGTATTTTTATTTCTAAGCTCATTAGCTCCTCGCAGTGGCTCATTTTATCCTTTCTGAGCAGCAGGAGTTGATGACTTTAAAGAATAAAAGGGATTTGGTCATTTAGTCACCAAGAGGAACGTGCCCAGCAGGCTCAAAAGGATGAAAAGTCACCAAGACGTTATTTCCTCACCTGCAGCGAAATCTCTTGTGATGGGAAATGGAAGAGCAAGAGGTTGATACGTCTTCCCAGAGCGGATCTGGTTTCCTCTTCACATTACCTGACCAGCACGTGTTGGAGAAATCCTTTCCCAAAGCTAAAAGTCAAGTTAATCTTCGATATCCCAGGCACAACTGGTCACACACACGCTAATCGGCGCTGGCACCGCGGCAATTCCATAGCCCAGAGGCACAAGAGACGTCCCTGAGCAAATCAGTGGGCAAAAGCCAGGCTCAAATCAGTAAACTGGAGAACAAGACACCAAACACCTATTAGTGTTTATTAATCCCTTTAACTTCACCTCCCTATCCTTTCTCTAACTTTTTAGGAGCTGTTGGAGGATCTAAAACCCAACGTGTCGTTGCGCCGGCACTGAGCAGCTCCCAAAAGCTTTCCCGTCCCTTGGGAAGTGCTAACGAACAACGAAGCGAGGGAAAATACTCTGTCGCTATGTGGTTCGGCATCTGCTCCCCCTCTGACAAGGTCGCACTGTCACGCAAAGGTGAATTTCAGAGTGGGGTGCGTCAATGGGGTTGTGATCACAGAATCACAGAATGGACTGGGTTGGAAAAGACCTCAGAGATAACCAAGTCCAACCCTTGGTCCAACTCCAGTCCATTGACTAGATCTAAGTGCCATGTCCAATCTCAGTTTAAAAACCTCCAGGGCCGGTGAGTCCAGCACCTCCCTGGGCAGCCATTCCAATGCCTGACCATTCTCTCTGCACAGAATTGCTTTCTAATCTCCAGCCTCAATTTCCCCTGGCAGAGTTGAAGCCCATGGCCCCTTGTCCTATTGCTGACTGCCTGGGAGAAGAGCCCAATCCCCACCTGGCTAGAACTGCCCTTCAGGTAGTTCTAGAGAGTGCTGAGCTCACCTCTAAGCCTCCTCTTCTCCAGACTAAACAAGCCCAGCTCCCTCAGCCTCTCCCCATAGGGCTTGTGTTCAAGTCCCTTCCCCAGTCTTGTTGCTCTTCTCTGGACCCGCTCCAGCACTTCAATCTCTTTCCTGAGCTGAGGGGCCCAGAACTGAACACAATACTCCAGGTGTGGCCTCCCCAATGCAGAGCACAGGGGAAGGATCACTGCCCTTGTCCTGCTGACCACGCTGGTTTGGATACAGGACAGGATCCCATTGGCCTTCTTGGCCACCTGGGCACACTGGTGGCTCATGTTGAGCTTCCTGTCCATGAGTCCCCCCAGGTCCCTTTCTGCCTGGCTGCTCTCCAGCCACTCTGTGCCCAGCCTGGAGCGCTGCAGGGGGTTGTTGTGGCCAAAGTGCAGGACCCGCCACTTGGCCTTGTTGAACTTCATCCCATTGGAATCAGCCCATTTTTCCGGTCCTTCCCCTTCGCATCAGTGATGGCCAAAAAAAGAAATGGAATAAGTTACCTAGAGGGGATGTGGGAGCCTCCATCACAAGAAACCTTTAAAACAGGGTTAGATACCCACCAAGCAGGAATTATGGAGATGGGTGGCTGTGCCTTGATGAGGGGAAAGACTAAACAACGTCCCAGGTCCAGTCTTTTTTATTCTACACCATCGTCTTACTCTTCTCACCCATCAGACAAATCCAGGAGAGTTAAATCTTCTATTTGTACAAGATATGGGTGATTGGTGAGCGAAGCTGATAAAACAAGCTGGAAAGAGGAATTTTTGTGTGCCTGAAGCTGTGGAAGAAAGTCCAGCATTCAACTCCTTCGCCCTTCAAACAATTCAGTGGGAAAAGATGAAGAGTTTTACCCTTAAAGTGGGAACAAGGTGTAGAAAACCCTCAGTTTCCTGAAAGAGATGCAGAGAACTGTAAATCGGAATGGAAATAAGGGGTGGACGTGACTGCTCGTTCTACCAGAACACTGAAAAGCCCCGAACAATATTGCATCGCATTTGCGCTCCACAAAAACATCACCAGACTGACAGCATGGACATCACCTTGAGACTCCACGGACAGGAAAGATGGGAGAAAACAAAGGGAAAATCCTCTCCCGAGAAGGATGAGTTACGTTTTTCCAGGGATTTCAGACAACACATGACAGCCCAGAGCTTGTTCACCTCTTCAAACAAGAGTTCGTTAAGCCTCACTGCTGCAGATATTTGTAATATACGTTCACCTCTAATTTCTTTGAACTGCTTTCTCGCTACCTTGACTACGTCCTTGTCAACGGTTTACAGGTAAAACAACCCACCAAATATCCCTCAGGAATGCCAGCGATCCTTGATAGCAGATAATCATAGAATCGTTACGGTTGGAAAAGGCCTTTCAGATCGAGTCCAACTGTTAACCCAATGCTGCCCAGCCCACCATTAAACCACGGCCCTGAGAACCTCATCTCCGTGTCTGTTCAACCCCTCCAGGGATGGTGACTCCAGCACTGCCCTGGGCAGCCTGTTCCAATGCCCCACAGCCCTTTCCACAAAGAAATTGTTCCCCAGATCCAACCTCAACCTCCCCTGGCGCAACTTGAGGCCATTTCATCTTGTCCTATCACTTGTCACTTGGGAGACGAGACCAACACCCTCCTCCCTACAACCTCCTTTCAGGTAGTTGGACAGATCAAGGTCTCCCCTCAGCTCCTGTTCTCCAGGCTGAACCCCCAAGCTCCCTCAGCTGCTCCTCATAAAATCACCAAATTATGTGGGTTGAAGGGACCTTCAAAGCTCATCCAGTGCCACCCCTGCCATGAGCAGGGACATCTTCACCAGCTCAGGTTGCTCAGAGCCCCGTCCAGCCTGGCCTGGGATGTCTCCAGGGGTGGTTCATCCACCACCTCTCTGGCCAACCTGGGCCAGGCTCTCAACACCCTCAGGGCCAACAACTTCTTTGTCACATGCTGCCAAACCTCTTTGTCTAGTATTGGTATTTTCCTCTCCTTTTCACAGTGTCCATCCTTCCCCCAACGCAGCACATTTGTAAACAACAACCGTCCTTGCACCCGAATTTACGAAAACTTTAAAAGAGGGGAAATACGTCAATCTGACAGTCTATCAACCAGATTAGCGACAAGTTTTTAAAAGCCATAGCCAACAAGTCCACTTCTGCTCTGGATTCCCATTAAGTAACTCGGCCACTCTGCTCGCATGAATATTTAAAAGAGAAAAAGCAAAGCATTAGGCAGCCAAGCAGCCCGGGATGTGCATTAATATCTTCAAGAAGAGAGGACAGGATCAAGGAAGTGTCAGCACACACAAAGTGGCCGGTGTGATATCCAGGTTTGGGGGTTATTTATGGATGGAGTGGGAAAAGCAAGGACCACTTAATATGAAACCAGCGTCTCAGCAACACGTTCAGCACACACAGCTACTGACACGCAAAAGAAAGCGGATCCGTATTGAACATCCATTAAGGAAAAGATAATAAAAGAGAAAAGCGTCCCTTCAGTTTAAAGGTAAAAGTGTCTGGGAATCATGAAGACACAATGTATTAGAAAAAAACAACTATTTGAATCAATGTTTCTTACTGGAAAGGCTGAAAAATCTGAGAGCACCATAAGAAATAAAAACTCCTGAAAGCCAAAAGGTTCTAGAGGGAAAAATTATTGAAGTAGGAGACTAAAGTTCCAACAGAATAAGAGCCGCTTGCCCAGCAGAGCGCACGGCTCCGTTTAAAAGCCCAGGAGACAAGAAGACATAAACCAAGCTGCCCGCTTTAATATATATTAAATAAAAAGCAAAGGGAAACACCGGGCTGCAGATTGACTGCCTGTCACCAGCAGAGGTTTAACATCTTGATTTCACGCTGCTATTCTTCATTACGTTTTATTACCAGGCTTTATGTGGCTACCGCAGCGTTCAGGTGGGAATTCAGAGGGTTTTATTCAGGAATGTCTTGAAGTCGAGACACTAAACGCTGTTTTCCCACCGCTGGGTCGTCGTTGGGAATGTAAGTAATTCTGAGAGCAATGCTGTGGCTTCACTGGTGCTGGGAGATGCATGGAGAGAGCAAATAAAGCTAAATAACATAAAATAAAGCCAACAACATCCTGGCTTGTATCAGCACCGGTGTGGCCAGCAGGACCAAAGCAGTGATTGTCCCCCTGTAGTGAGCACTGGGGAGGCCAAACCTCAAATCCTGGGATCAATTTTGGGGCCCTCATGATAAAAAAGAACTTGAGGTGCTGGAGCGAGTTGAGAGAAGGGAACAGAGCTGGTGAGGGGCTGGAGCACAAGTGTGATGGGAGCGGCTGAGGGACCTGGGGGGTTCAGCTGGAGAACAGGAGCTGAGGGGAGACCTTCTGATCTCTGAACTGCCTGAAAGGAGCTTGGAGCCAGGGGGGGTCGGGCTCTGCTCCCCAGGAACAAGCGCCAGGAGCAGAGGAAACGGCCTCAAGTTGCACCAGGGGAGGCTGAGGTTGGATTTTGGGATCTGTGTCCAGCTCTGGGGTCCCAGCACCAGCCAGACATGGAGCTGTTGGAGCAGGACAGAGGAGGGACATGGGAATGGGCCGAGGGCTCAACAGCTCTAGGAGAGAAAAGCTGAGAGAGTTGGGGGTTCAGCCTGGAGAACAGAAGCTCTGGGGAGACCTTAGTGCGGCCTTTCTGTACTTAAAAGGGTCCATAAGAAAGATGGGGACAGACTTTTGAGCAGGGCCTGTTGCGATAGGACAAGGGGTGATGGTTTTAAACTAAAGGAGAGGAGATTCAGGCCAGACATGAGGAAGAAATTGTTGGCCCTGAGGGTGGTGAGAGCCTGGCCCAGGTTCACAGAGAGGCAGTGGATGAACCATCCCTGAGACAACCCAGGCCAGGCTGGACGGGGCTCTGAGCAACCTGAGCTGGTGAAGATGTCCCTGCTCATGGCAGGGGTGGCACTGGGTGACCTCTGAAGGTCCCTTCAACCCAAACCATTCGATGATTCTCAACCAGGTTACACACAATCCTGCATAACCCAGGGAAATCAGGGCAGCTTTTCCTCCTGGGAAATGCAAGACTCAGAGCAGGCAGCGATGGGGTTTTCTCTCTGCACTCAAAGCCTGACCTGCAGGATGTGAAGCTGCGCCTGCATCAGCAGCGAAGCCACACGAAAAAGCATTCAACCCTAATGCAGTTTTGATAATCTGCATCCTCCACTCAGCTTTTTCTCAAGGAAGGTTAAGTTTGGACAATCCAGATGCAGGTACATGTTCAACTGATGCTCAAGCTCTTCTATGAAGCACCAACTCCGAGCTTGGAGACACAAAGCTCATTACAAGGAACATATGCTGCCCTTATTTTCTTTAAAAGATCTTTTCACTTAAGGACGACCTTTAGAAACACGTCACAGTAAACTACCTGTTCACAAGTAAACGTCGTTGCTCATTAACCAGCATTGCTTCTGCATCGTTCTTCCAGAGTCCTTCCATCGCCAGCTCTACAGGACACCGGTTATTTTAATCTGTTGGCACATTCTCCTGACTGCAAAGGACAATTTACAGACTTGGCTCTGCATGAATAACAGCTCAGAACAACAGCTCACACAAAACAGAGCAAGCTCGAGCCACAGCACGGCTACCACAAGGTAATCGTGTATGTGCAACGCTTTGTTTTTGTGAATATAAGATTAATTTCACAGAATCACAGAATGTTAGCGATTGGAAGGGCCCTGGAAAGCTCATCCAGTGCAATCCCCCCACGGAGCAGGAACACCCAGATGGGGTTACACAGGAAGGTGTCCAGGCGGGTTGGAATGTCTGCAGAGAAGGAGACTCCACAACCTCCCTGGGCAGCCTGGGCCAGGCTCTGCCACCCTCACCAGGAACAAGTTTCTTCTCAAATTTAAGTGGAACCTTTTGTGTTCCAGTTTAAACCCATTACCCCTTGTCCTATCATTGGTTGTCACCCAGAAGAGCCTGGCTCCATCCTCCTGACACTCACCCTTTATATATCCGTAAACATGAATGAGGTCACCCCTCAGTGTCCTCTTCTCCAGCTCCAGAGCCCCAGCTCCCTCAGCCTTTCCTCACACGGGAGATGCTCCACTCCCTTCAGCATCTTGGTGGCTGCGCTGGACTCTCTCCAGCAGTTCCCTGTCCTGCTGGAACTGAGGGGCCACAACTGGACACAAGATTCCAGGTGTGGTCTCCCCAGGGCAGAGCAGAGGGGCAGGAGAACCTCTCTGACCTACTGACCACCCCCTTCTAACCCACCCCAGGTACCATTGGCTTCCTGGCCACAAGGGCCCAGTGCTGGCTCATGGTCACCCTGCTGTCCCCAGGACCCCCAGGTCCCTTTCCCCTATGCTGCTCTCTAATAGGTCATTCCCCAACTTATACTGGAACCTGGGGTTGTTCCTGCCCAGATTCAAGACTCTACACTTGCTCTTGTTATATTTCATTAAATTTTTCCCTGCCCAACTCTCCAGCCTGTCCAGGTCTCTGGATGGCGGCACAGCTTTCTGGCGTATCAGCCACTCCACCCAGCTTTGTGCCCATAAAGAAAGACCTTCATTTCTGGGAGCAACGGGTTAACTTAAACCTACTGATCAGATTAAAGGTCCTCTCAAGGAGCAAAACAAAGTGGTTGGATTTGCTCCTGCTTTGGTGCTTCACATCTGAGAACATGGTTCCATCGTCTCTTGCACATTCCCCTCCAGAATAGACGCCTAACGCCGAGAATCTTATGGCTCCTTTCATTCTTTTCAGGAAAAAATTGAACCAAAGGCCTTTAGAACAGCATCTCTGGCAGTTTTGTAGTTTCCAAAGTCCTTGCGGATGCGATTGTGAAGTCTTGTTGACGACGACCCCTTCACAGCTACACAGCAATTGGGTGTTTTTGCCACCTGGACTTGACGTCATTAGTTAAAAACCGACTCATTCGAATAGGGATTTTGGTGCTTAAAGTGAAAACTTCGGCACTTTAGTAGATTAGTTACGTCCTCAAAAGCAGAGAAGTGTTGGTTTACAGCTGTTATTCTTCAGCGGACGCTGATCTTCTATCAACCACAATATTTAAAACCAAGCACAAAGTTGAGAATAACTTGCTGAGTCTAGAAACTAAACCCAGGACCATCCGCACGCTCAACCGCTCCCGAAGTACTTATATTTTTTTCAATATATCTTCCCAAATCAAGTGTCCCAACTTAACGATTACCAGGCAACCATCAGACACAATTTAAATAGTAAATATTTGATAACATCTGGATGATAACAGGCCCGATGATCCTCTCCGCTCTGCACTGTTCATTCATAGGCATCCTCCAGCTCCTTCCTTCTCTCTCCTCCCGATCGACGCGTCCATTGCCAACGTGCCGCAGTTTTATTTAAGTGCGTGAAGAAATCACATTTAAAGGGCAAAGCGTTTTTATGAGCTGGCCGAGATCTCCTCTTGCCTCGTGATTTCCTATGTACCCTTTACAAAGCGCAAAATTAAGGAAACAACCCAACCATCAAGAAATTATTGACATGACGACAAGTCCTGCTCTTCCACTAAAGGTTTCTACTTCAATTTTTCCAGATGGGGAATTTGTTTTTCATTCGATCCCAAACTTGGAAATTGAATAAACATCATGAATTCTGTCAAACTAACAGAATGTTAATGTAGCAATGTTAATATAACGTAGTTTACCAAATTCCCCTTCTATGTGTTTTTATAAGTATTTATATCTATCCATATACACAGATATACAAACCCATGAGATATCGTTACTCTAACCCCACTATATGAGCCAGAGCAAACATTAAGGTTTAAAATATATACACCATGAAGCAGAAGGGTCAAAGTTTAAGCCCAGTTTCAACAGGGCCAGAATTGCACCAAAATACCAACTTATTCCAGCCGCATGGATTTTCTCAGCGTGTTGACCATTTCATGTCAATCTGTAGATCGTTTTATAGCCTCTTAATAATAATAATAATAATAATAATAATAATAATAATAATAATAATAATAATAATAGTTTCTCATCCTTCAGATATTCACGGTGGACTCTCAGTGTTCCCTGGATGTCAGGAATGGCTCCGAAGCCAATGCTGGGTGTTAGACCCATAATTTGTACTATTTCCCTGTTTAGTTATTGTTTCGATTGCACATTTTTAGGACAGTTACTGCGCTAACCCCACACTTGGGAGGGGGTTCAAATTAAAGTTTTGCCACGTCAGACAAAACTAAAATACAAAGCAAATACCACAGTCCCTTAAGACAGAAAAGGGCCAAACTTTGGTTCTTCTAAACATCGATTATTCTGGAATCATTAATTAGCGGAGCTCTAACAATACATAAAATTGCAGCCTCTGACTCCTGCGATAATTTATGCAAGATTAAAGTATCGCTGCCGTTGCCTTTTCCATTGCCTAATTCAGCATTTTCTTTTTTCCTTATGAAAGCAAGACTCCAGATTTAACTGCTCTAATGCCCTTTTACAGCGTTGGGCGTAGTAAAATCCAACACACTCACGGGGAAATGATGGATGGCGGGAGGGGAGCACCGTAAAACGCCCTGGTTCATGTTGAGATAGTAGAGTAAATCTTATTTTAAATATATATATATACACACAGAGTGGTGTTTCATGAACTTGTTTCACCCTATCAAACCCCCGTTTCATTTTTTCCCGCGATAAAGCTTCGCTTTGCTAATAAGCCAGGAAACAATCATCATGCAAGGAAATCGTTTCCAAGTCACAGAATCCCAGAATGTCAGGGGTTGGAAGGGTCCTGCAAAGCTCATCCAGTGCAATCCCCCCATGGAGCAGGAACACCCAGATGAGGTTCCACAGGAAGGTGTCCAGGCGGGTTGGAATGTCTGCACAGAAGGAGACTCCACAACCTCCCTGGGCAGCCTGGGCCAGGCTCTGCCACCCTCACCAGGAACAAGTTTCTTCTCAAATTTAAGTGGAACCTCCTGTGTTCCAGTTTGTACCCATTACCCCTTGTCCTGTCACTGGTTGTCACCCAGAAGAGCCTGGCTTCATCCTCCTGACACTCCCCCTTTATATATCTGTAAACATGAACGAGGTCACCCCTCAGTGTCCTCTTGTCCAACTCCAGAGCCCCAGCTCCCTCAGCCTTTCCTCACACGGGAGATGCTCCACTCCCTGCAGCATCTTGGTGGCTGCGCTGGACTCTCTCCAGCAGTTCCCTGTCCTGCTGGAACTGAGGGGCCACAACTGGACACAAGATTCCAGGTGTGGTCTCCCCGGGGCAGAGCAGAGGGGCAGGAGAACCTCTCTGACCTACTGACCACCCCCTTCTAACCCACCCCAGGTCCCATTGGCTTCCTGGCCACAAGGGCCCAGTGCTGGCTCATGGTCATCCTGTGGTCCCCAGGACCCCCAGGTCTCTTTCCCCTACGCTGCTCTCTAACAGGTTATTCCCCAACTTATACTGGAACCTGGGGTTGTTCCTGCCCAGATATATTTGTATATTTCATTAAATTTCTCCCTGCCCAACTCTCCAGTCTGTCCAGGTCTCTGATGGCAGCACAGCTTCCAGTGTCACCCACTCCTCCCAGCTTGGTGTCACCAGCAAACTTGCTGACAGTCACTCTATTCCCTCCTCCAAATCATTGATGAATATATTGAACAATCCCGGCCCCAGCACTGCCCCTGAGGCACTGCACTGGATACAGGCCCCAACTGGACTCTGCCCCATTGACCACGACTCTCTGGCTTCTTCCCTTCAGCCAGTTCACAGTCACCTCACTACCCGCTCATCCAGACCGCACTCCCTCAGTTCAGCTGTGAGGACGCTGTGGGAGACTGTGTCAAATGCCTCACTCAAGTCAAGGGAGATCACGTCCACCGCTCTGCCATCATCCATCCATCTTGTTATTTCCTCATAAAAGTCAATGAGGTTGGTCAAGCAAGTCATCGTTGCTACATTAAACCTCAATCCACCCAAACACCACAACCCAGCCAAGAAAAGAAAAACATCATCTGGGCGAGAGATTGGTCTCTTCTTCAAACAGCTTATTCAAAAGAAGAGTTCATCATTTTTTTTAATTTAGTTTTTTTTAAGCAGTATTTGAAGGCATTTCATCTGGGCATTGTGATTCAACTGTGTCCTTGTCACCCTGAAAAGCTCAGAGATGCACCAAAGCCCCCGACGTTGGACCTTCTCAATGTGGTTCCTAAGCTGGACCTTCTCTTATTTCTCCACAAAACCTCAGCGCTTCTCTCGAATGACATTCGCTGCACAGCAGCATCACAACTTTCAATAACCGCACTCATTCCTGCTTATTTTTTAGGAAAACCCTTAGTTTTTTAACCCAAATGGGGCACCAATACTCAGCAGCTCATTCCTTTTACCGCCGAGGCCTCATGTGTTTTGGGAAGGTCCTTCCAGATTCAAAATGAAGTTGTACAGCCCAAGGACACAATGTCCCAGGACATCAGCACACAAGCACGGACTTCACCATCGTGACCAATGCACAAGTTAATAACCCATGTTAAGACTTCAAGAACATTCACGCCCTTTTCCACCGCAGAGCCCCTCAGGCCAGGCTTAAGGGCTAAGAACATGTAGGATCGGTTTAAGAACAGATCTGGACCCAAAGTTCGCCAGGCCTGTCCATCCACCCACCCAACGACCCTTCCAAACAACCCCCAGCACAATCCAAGCGAGAAGTCTTGCCAAAAAACGCACATGTTTTATACGGAGGCGTAAGGAAAGACATAACATTCCCAAAACTCAAATTTCCTTGGGGGACGGCGGCAAAATTCCCATCGACAACAGATATAAATGTATTTCCAGATCCTTTAGACAAAAGCAGAAACTTAAAACCACAACAGTAGAGTTTTGTAGGACTTGGGAGATGTTGGCAAGTCCACAAAGTGCTCACCCCAGTGCATCTGTTACATATTCTGAGGGGTGTGTTAACTCATATCATTTTGTTTAGCGCATAAATTGAAGAGGTAAGTCCTCAGATGAACAGCTTCTAACTCAGCTCGGTGGTGATAAGAGATTTGTAGAAGAACAGGAAGCAAAGAGCAGAACAGAGAAATGTCCCCAGGTTTTAGAGCATCTGCTAAAGAGGGATCTGGGGAATCCTGATGGCATCGCGGAACGGTCTCCGATTGTCGGTGCGGGCAGCGATTCGCAGCATGGGAAACATCAAGAATTTCAAGTGTGAGCGCGCCGGGGATCCCATCAGTCGGTTTGTGTGTCAGGTGAGAGAAAACAGCAAAAGAAAATTAAAAATAACAAAAAGAAACTCACTGTCAAGCATCAGGTTGCAGAAGCGTTCGTGTTTATTTAAGTGCCTTAAGTGCGCACTTTTATTACCCTTATTTTCACCTTAAGAGCCCAAGGAAAGACAACCAAGGGGATAAGAGGCAGCAGCGCTGGAATTTGGCACCATTTGGAGCAGCGGGTAGAGCCAGACGGGTTGAAAATGCTTTAAAAGCTTTAGAACAAGGCCTGAGCATCCACAAGAAGATAAACCCGTTCACACCGGCAACAAACGAGGGACTAACGCAGCTCAGATTCCAAGCATTCAAACGTTCTGAACGAAAAAATATCCCAAAAAGCGCAAAAATCACACATAACACATTCCTAAATTACAGAATCACAGAACTGACTGGGTTGGAAAAGACCTCAGAGATCATCCAGTCCAACCCTTGGTCCAACTCCAGTCCATTGACTAGATCATGGCACTAAGTGCCATGTCCAATCTCAGTTTAAAAACCTCCAGGGCCGGTGAGTCCAGCACCTCCCTGGGCAGCCATTCCAATGCCTGACCACTCTCTCTGCACAGAATTGCTTTCTAATCTCCAGCCTCAATTTCCCCTGGCAGAGTTGAAGCCCATGGCCCCTTGTGCTCTTGCTGACTGCCTGGGAGAAGAGACCAATCCCCACCTGGCTAGAACTGCCCTTCAGGTAGTTCTAGAGAGTGCTGAGCTCAGCTCTAAGCCTCCTCTTCTCCAGACTAAACAAGCCCAGCTCCCTCAGCCTCTCCCCATAGGGCTTGTGCTCAACTCCCTTCCCCAGTCTTGTTCCTCTTCTCTGGACCCGCTCCAGCACTTCAATCTCTTTCCTGACCTGAGAGGCCCAGAACTGAACACAATACTCCAGGTGTGGCCTCCCCAATGCAGAGCACAGGGGAAGGATCACTGCCCTTGTCCTGCTGACCACGCTCGTTTGGATACAGGACAGGATCCCATTGGCCTTCTTGGCCACCTGGGCACACTGGTGGCTCATGTTGAGCTTCCTGTCCATTAGCACCCCCAGGTCCCTTTCAGCCACTCTGTGTCAGCCTGGAGCGCTGCAGGGGGTTGTTGTGGCCAAAGCGCAGGACCCGCCACTTGGCCTTGTTGAACTTCATCCCATTGGAATCGGCCCATTTTTCCAGTCTATCCAGATCCCTCTGCAGAGCCCTCCTGCCTTCCAGCAGCTCCACACTCCCTCCCAACTTGGTGTCATCAGCAAATTTGCTGACGATGGTCTCAATCCCCTCATCTAAATCATCAATAAAGATGTTAAAATTCAGCACAACAGCAGCCAGCCTCTATTCTTTAGCCGTACAAGCTATAAAGAGGTTTGAATTCTTAGAAACCCCCCTCCACGGAGTTGAAAATATCAAGGGTCACAGCCGAAGAAAGGATGTCACGCATCCCCAAAGCCAACTGTGTTTCCTATTAGTGTATAAATAGACTATTCCCCAAAGAGCTGCTCGCTGCCGACAGAATTTCACAATCGAACGGTAGCTGGCACCGCACAGGGTATGGGAGAGACTCTCAAATAGCAGAGACGGGTATCAAGAGGCGATTTTTGACATTAAATTGAGCAAGAGGTTGGAATTCTGAAGGAAAAGGGAGAACGAGCAGACACGGAAACTATTAGAAGAATAATTTAAAGCGGCTTTAGGTGAAGATCTCCCAGCGCTCAGACACACGGTGTGAATTTTGGGGTTGTCCTGTGCAGGGACAGGAGTTGGACTCGATGATCCCTGTGGGTCCGTTCCAGCTCAGGCCAATCTATGATTGATACGATGGTTCATTCGATTCTCATCGCTTGGTCCACACCCTCCATCTTGGCAGAGGTTTATCCACAAGCCCAAGGAGAACCTTATATTCATCTTTCGAGGCAGAATATCCACTTCAGATCACATTTCAAGTCTGGATGTTCCCCCCTTATCGCTGTTTTACCCAGCTCCAAATCCAAAACGCCGCAGTGCTCGAGAGAAGGTGGGCGACATGGTGACACCTCTTTGTTTAGCAAAGCTGACTCCCCTCGCTCGAAGCAGCTCGTTATTTTTAAAAGAGGGCTCCGAAAACAGAATAATCACTCTTGGCTGCCTGCAGCTCCTCTCACAGCTTGGGACAAGTCACCTGTAAATTCCAAGTAAAGCCAGAAATCTAAAACCGTTACTTACGGCCGCTGACGTGACCACCGCCGGCAACAAGCCAAGTATGTGAACTTTTCCCAACCGGTGCGAAGGAGCGAGCGGCCAAGGACAAAGCGAGAAGAGAGACCTGACAATGTCATGATTTACAGGCAAGGTCAAGGCTACGTACGAGAAAAAAATGACATTGGGCTCGTCAGCCTCGAGCAGCGAAACTGCGAAGGGTTTAGGAAGGACCCGCGTGGAAAGACGAGACTAATGATGGAGCGGAGGAGAAAAGACGTGATGAACTCCAAGGGGTCCCGAGCTTTGCGCAGCTCCATGGCAGGAATCGTCACCTCTGACTCCTTCTAATAAGATGGAACAGATATGTTGTAACGTGAGCTGAGCTGTCGCCTCACAAACAGCAGCAATTGTGCAATTCACTATAAAGAAGAAAATAGATACAGAAAGCAAGAATACAGCTTAATAAAAGAAACACCAAACCGCAGCGTCCCAACAATCTCTCCATTAGAAATATTTACTGATTGGCCTTCACTTGAAAGAAAAAAAAACATAGAAGGGGGTGTAAAATCCATCGCTGAGATTTTCGAAGCTGCCAGAGGGACACGAACAGCCAGTGGCAATAAAATTAACGGCAGCTGAGCGTTTGGATGCCGACCGTAACTTGCTCCTCACCATTTACACCCCATTTACTTTCTGCACTCGCTCTGGGTGCGAGTAACGCAAACCGGCTCCTTCCACTTTGGTCGACGGCCTTTTCCCAAGAGAGCGGCTCTTGTTCATCCCGACACCCTCGTAACCACACAGTTCATGTTCTTGAGCAAGCGGAAAGAAGAAATAAAGAGTTTAGGGATATTTTGGAACGTCACCATCACTCTGACTGAAATCAGAGTTGTAAAAACTCTTGTTCGGACAGCAGGGCAAAGGTCTTACAAATCCTGATGGAATTTCTCTCCAGAAAGAAGGAAATACAAATGGGATTTCCTTCTGTTTGGTACGTTCACAGCAACCAGCTTCAGCGTTGGTGGTGGCAACGGGGGACAAGCAGGAAAGCGGTAACGTGAACCGCTGTGTTATCCCCATCGGGAGCAGGTGAAAGGCAAAGATCAGCCGGAAAGGAAGATTTTAAATGGGGAAAAGACAAAAATTAGTCTCGTAGATGTGCACGTAGCGGATGCAACATAGGACAGGCTCAAAACTGACTCTTGCTCTGGCCACGAAACGGTCCCTGCTGCGGTTCCTCGTTTATTTGGTTTCCTTTGCCAACAGAGATGGTAACGCAGCCCCTCTGTGCCACCGTACCAAACCACCATTTCATTAATTAAACCCTACAAAGCACTCTGAACACACAAAGCGCCGAGTAATGATATTATTCCCACCTCAGCACGAGTCTCCCCACTTTCCAAAGCCAAAGAGGGGAAGAATGAACCTTCACAACGCATCTGGAGACGTCCCTGAGCGCACAGCTCAGGAATGAAACCTGCAGCTTGTGTCCCACCACCTACCTGTCCCCAGCAAAATCCAAAAGCTACTAAGCAAGAGTTAATTTAATACGCAGACCGAGACTGACTATAAGCAGGATGAGGCTTTTCGAACAGTTGGGACACCAAAATATAGGTTCAACCGACGCGACGACACGACCGGGTTCTGCGCCGATCTCGCCCTGAGAGCAAAACAATTGTTTAAGAAATGGATCAAACGTAGTGACGTGATAAAGTAGAGTCCTAGAGGAACCTGCTTCTCGCTTTCTCTGTCTTCTGCTTTCAGTCTAAACAATCCCAAGCACATGGTTGAGAAAGTCCTGCCTGGAAGGGGACGTTACGAGAGGGGAAAAGCCACCGCGGAGCCTCTCGCCGGCATCTTTGTAATATCCCGCAATCCCCCCGGGCGGGCGGCCCGCGCCGCTGCTGAACGATGCACTTTTGGAATTCAATTAAAGCGATTATCTGTTGTGCCAAATAAATTGCGTGCAGCGTAGATCCTGCGGCATTTTACACCTTCGGGCTCATTATTTCCTTCCCCGTTTCCTCCTGTTTATGCGCTCTCAAATTAAATCGCTGATAATATGCGGCCAAATAAAAAACGAGCGCACCTTGGCCGAAGAAAATTGATTCTCCTTTTTTCCTGAACCGGGCGATTGCCAGGTTTTATATACTCTGTTCCTGGCGATCATTAGTAATTCAATTTTCTTTTTATTAGCCCCCTTATCTGCTGAGCAATATAGTGGCAGAGCTGACCTCTTTCGCACGGGTAAATGTTTAAAATCTTTTCCCTGATTAATTTTGCCAGTTAAGGAAAAGAGGAGAAATGGCCCGGCTCTTTGCCATCACAATGAATAAAGCTTAATGTTGATTGTGATGGAATTTCTAATGCCAAGGAAATTGATTGAACGCAGCAATTACACCGCAATAGTAACTCAAGGGAAATGGGATAGTTTTCTCCTGGCCGTAGCCTTTTGGTTATTTAAAACAATCCAATTTGCAAGGATAATTATATATTAGTGTTTTATCTGCCACTTGAAATGAACATGGGAGTTTTGATACCGGCCCGGCATTAGCAGGTTATTGCTGCAAATTACTCGATATCTGCTTTCTTTCACATCAAGACGAAATTAGGCCATCAATAACCAGAAAAAGGTGGACGGGGGAGATGCGAGGGGCACGAGTGCCCTCTGCAGGGCTGCGGGGAAGGGAGAGACACCCCAAAAATCCCCCATTCTCTCCCCGAGCGGCAAACGATGCACGACGCAGCTCCCCATCCGCAGAGCTGCCACGTCTTGGACATTAAAAGGAATTAAATCTTCATTTTAAGCGCTTACATCTAGAGAAAAAGCCTGGGGAATAAGAAACGCCAACAGGGCGAATGCCCGAACAGGGTGAACTTACCGGCGTTGCAGCCAAGGAGGGAGACAGCTTGATTCTTTATGTTTGCAAGGGTGAGGAAAGGTTCACAACCACAAGGAATCATCTGTCATCAAAAACAAGACTTGAGAAAGGGCCTCACCCTGTAAAATGTCAAATAAGAGCTGGGAGTAAAACGCTGTTGGGGAAAAGAAGGGATTGCTGCATCCATGGGATTTTTAGGAGAGGAGGAGCGGGAACATCTGCTATCACATCCAGATCAAACCTCACTTAGAGGCCGGTATTTTCCCTTAAAAACTGGTGATAAAATTCCCCGCACTTTTGGGAATAACCCAGTTTGGAGAAAGAGGATTAATGTTGCCCGAGCTAATCGGACAGCACCCGGTCAAAAAGTGGCGTTGGTTCGGAAGGACCCGCTCGGAAAGACGAGACTAACGATGGAGCAGAGAATAAAAGATGCAACGAACCCCGAGGGGTCCTGAGCTTTGTTTTTCCCTGACTCAAGGGCAGAAATTGTCACCTCCAAATGCTTCTAATAAGATGGAACAGAGTCGTCGCACCAGCTGTAACATGAGCTGAGCTGTTGCCGCACAAACAGCAGCGACACATTGCGAAGTTTACTGAAAATATATATATATATAAAATACAGCTTAATAAAAGAAACATCAAACCACAGTGTCCCGACAATGTCTCCGTTAGAAATATTTACTGATTGGTCTTCACTTTAAAGAAAAAGAAAACACAATGGGGTGTAAAATCCATTGGTGAGATTTTCAAAGCTGCCAGAGGTTCACGACTTCAAGGACTCACCTGTCAGCAAAAATAAGACTTGAGAAAGGGCCTCACCCTGTAAAATGTCAAATAAGAGCTGGGAGTGAAAGGCTGTTGGGAAAGAGGAGGGATTGCTGCATCCATAGGAATTTTAGGACAGGAGGAATGGGTTTATCCCTCTGTCATTGCATCCAGATCAATCCAACCTCACTTAAAAGTTGGTATTTTCCCTTAGAAACTGGTGGTAAAGTTCCCTGCACTTTTGGGAATAAATCAGTTTGGAGAAAAATGATAAATGTTGCCCAAGTTAATGGGACAGCACACGGCCAAAAAGTGATGTTGTCCCACCATATCCATCACAATTTTATTAGATTGGCTATTTGCTATAACAAATAAGCAACAGAAAACCAATTCAGGATAGACATTTGTCATTCAAACAGCATAATTACGACATATTGTTACTGGTAGGAAAGTTCCTCCTCAAATGACAGAGTAGGAGCCCAGTATTTATCCTCCAAATCACATCTTGTGGTTCAAATACCAAAAAACACCTGCTGCTTTTTATCCCCTTCATTCTGTCTATACCCAACAGCCTGACCTATAGATAAACGTATATGTGAAGCCTGAAATTCAGAAAAAAATCTGAAATGCACAGGTGCCGAATGAAGCAGAAATACAACTGTGAAGCTCAAATGAGGGGAAGGTCGGAGGCTCCATCAGGCTCGTGACGATGCCCAAAGCAAAGACACATTACCTGAGTCACAACTCCCACTAAAGCACCTATCTCATTATCTTCAAAAAGAGCCGAAGAAGTTAAATGTAAAGAAAGAACCTGGAAAAAAAAAAGAACTCTAATATTAAGGGCACATTAAGTACTAAGTGGTCAAGAAGTCTGACATCTGGTTTATCAACATTTACTTGGCTCTGCTGAGCAACAGAGTGTTTTCTATTCCTCCTCGCTTTGTTCAAGCACTTGAAATGGTCCTACACACACGTTCTGCCCCAGCACCAGCCCCGAATTAAAATACCTGGATGAATAGAGTGCTAAACTGCGTTAGAAACGCTCCACCGCTCAACGGGCCCATCAGAGCGACTTCAGTTTGGGACATACCCTGATTTCTGATGTTCTATTTAATCAAATGAGTATTTTGGAGTTAATCAAGAAGAGGTGAAAGTATAAAGCTCGTCATGCAAGCAGCCTAAATAATCTCTCTGGTCTGATCGCTGATCCTTAAATGAAAACATGGAAAGCGCTTCTGAATAGACCGTCGGGAAACGTGGATGTGAAACTGAGCAGCTGGGAGATCAAACATTTGGGGCTAAAAAGGGAACTGGATAGTCAGGAGATAGACAGGACTTGGCGTTACACGCTTAGGAGAGGCAGGATTAATGTCTTGGGTACGTATGGCTTGCACCACATATCCCAAAAGCTCGTTGAACAGGACAAACAAGAAAATAGCAAAGCTGTGTCACAACAGCGGAAGGGGCTGATGCGGCTTTTTTGCACAAGCGTGCTGGGTTGTCACCAGTTTGGTCCCCAGAGGTTCCCCAAGAGGATCCCAGTAACATCTCTGTACCCCATTTACTTCTCTCACACTTGTCTTCCAAGAAACAGCAAGACTTAAAACTCCACCACTCGCTTAATACCCTAATTAGCACAAGAAAAGAGAAATAAAAACAAATCCGCAAAACCTTTCAGATCATCTGAGACCCAGGAATTAAACCCACTTAAAGCCTCCACTTAGTCCTGTTTGCTATATGAAACCAGAAAACATCGACCACCATATACATAATGATACAATAATATAGGACCATTGTGAAACCAGAAGACAGCGAGCATCATATACATAATTATACATCTATATAGAACTACTGTGAAACCAGAAGATGCCATTATATACATAATTATACATTTAGAGGCACTGAACGTGACGTCTGAGCTGTTCCAAGCACTATCAGTGGCTACGCTCTCATCAGAGTTCATGATGCTGCCTTGCAAATGGTGCTGCCCCATCCAGTGTCTAATAACCTTTTTGTACTAAACCATATATGTCTCCCTGGGCAAAACAAAAATTCAAAGCACACAAGAATTGCTGAATTTCTCCAAATTTCTTCTAACTAGAGAAGGAAAGCATCCGTAAATCACTGGGCAGCTGCCTTGCCAGGCTGACAGTGGCCCGGGAAGGCACAAATCAAGTGCTTCGGGAACCCCCGAGATGATGGTACAAAAGAGGAGAGATTTGCAGCGACCCTGTACAATAGCAGCATTTAGTGCTTTATGTTCCAGCAGCAAAGAGAAAAAGAGAAGAGAGAGGAAGGAGGGTGGGAGGGAGGGAGAGAGAGAGAGAGAGAGGAAGAAAGGAGGGAGAGAGAGAGAGAGAGAGAGAGAGGAAGAAAGGAGGGAGAGAGAGAGAGAGAGAGAGGAAGGAAGGAGAGAGA
This sequence comes from Streptopelia decaocto, assembly GCF_964273445.1. Classification (NCBI taxonomy): domain Eukaryota; kingdom Metazoa; phylum Chordata; class Aves; order Columbiformes; family Columbidae; genus Streptopelia; species Streptopelia decaocto. Next base: position 1,759,214 of record NC_138655.1, on the reverse strand, counting down.
GAGAGAGGAAGGAAGGAAGGAGAGAGAGAAAGAGAGGAAGGAAGGAAGGAAGGAGAGAGAGAAAGAGAGGAAGGAAGGAAGGAAGGAAGGAGAGAGAGAAAGAGAGGAAGGAAGGAAGGAGGGAAGGAAGGAAGGAGGGAAGGAAGGAAGGAGGGAAGGAAGGAAGGAGGGAAGGAAGGAAGGAGGGAAGGAAGGAAGGAGGGAGAGAGAGAGAGGAAGGAAGGAGGGAGAGAGAGAGAGGAAGGAAGGAGGGAGAGAGAGAGAGGAAGGAAGGAGGGAGAGAGAGAGAGGAAGGAAGGAGGGAGAGAGAGAGAGGAAGGAAGGAGGGAGAGAGAGAGAGGAAGGAAGGAGGGAGAGAGAGAGAGGAAGGAAGGAGGGAGAGAGAGAGAGGAAGGAAGGAGGGAGAGAGAGAGAGGAAGGAAGGAGGGAGAGAGAGAGAGGAAGGAAGGAGGGAGAGAGAGAGAGGAAGGAAGGAGGGGGAGAGAGAGAGAGGAAGGAAGGAGGGGGAGAGAGAGAGAGGAAGGAAGGAAGGAGGGGGAGAGAGAGAGAGAGAGGAAGGAAGGAAGGAGGGGGAGAGAGAGAGAGAGAGGAAGGAAGGAAGGAGGGGGGAGAGAGAGAGAGAGGGGAAGGAAGGAAGGAGGGGGAGAGAGAGAGAGAGGAAGGAAGGAGGGAAGAGAGAGGGGAGTAAGGAGGGGGAGGGGGGAGGAGGGGGGAGGAGAGAGAAGGAAGGAGGGAGGAGAGCAGCAGAAACTGAAAGAACTTTCAATAACATCGTTCTGTCGCATCTTGAGAACCTCTCCAGGAAGAGGACACACAGCCAAGTTCTCACAATCACTACGCCAACAAAAAAATACACCCAGCAAGAGAAAAGTTTAAAAAACATTCCATAATTACGGTGGGGAAGTATTTTTAATTCACCGAGGCATCAGTGTCCATGTTCCCACAGTGAGGCACGGGGAATAAGGAGGATTCGTGGCACTCATGAAAGGAGGAAGAGCCAAGAGCACAAGCTTATATCTGCTCTATCTACATATTTTCAGCTCTATGCAGTTTAAGATCAAAAATCTTTTCAGTATGGGAAGTTCACCTTCAATCAAGGAACTCAGATTGACAATACTCAGTATCTCAACTTCCACATATGTAAAATGCTGTTGCAAATTCAAATTCATCCGTATTTCTAGAGTTTACAGCAGAGCTGCTCATATGAGGCTCTCGGCAAGCAAAGTAAACTCTTTAAAAAGGAGCTTTACAGCATAAAGATTTATTCAATGACTCATACTGGCGAAAGGTCCCCTACAAGCCCCCAAATCAAGCGACCGTTTGAATGCTGAACTATGCCCACTTTGAGCTCTCCCTGCTAAATAAGTGAGCTGTATGGCAATGATTTTACTACTCAGAGGTCAGTGGACAAGCCCAATTCAAGTTCAATATTGATCATTTAGCTTAAGTAGACGCACGCTAAATTTAATTAATTATTTAGAGATAGAAGGTTGTATAATTTTCAGTATTCTCTTTGCTTCGTGTTACTTAGTAAGTCGGATTTGCTAAAATTTTAAGCTGTAAAGTTCTGCTCATTGTTACTAAAAGCAGCTACAAACTACACTGAACACTTGCAAGATAAGGTCTGGTTTGCACTTCGCTAAGAAAGGATTTATTCAGACAAAACAGCACCTGCAAGGCCACGAACCATAAACATTGTCTACAGCTGAACAAAACAAAGGCACACATGGAATGGGATAAAAAGATCCAATGAGAAGCAAGAAGACCTCAAAGTGAAATATTGCTATTGGACTGAATCATGGTGTGAATGGTCTGTAAAGATAGAAAAGTTTGTGGTTTTCTATGCTCACAAAGGATCTCTGTGCAGGTACCCAGCTCGAGCCAGCCCTTCTGCTATTCTACTCCACTAAATTCTTTATTTTCTAATAATTTTGTCTCCTGAAAGTCTGCTCTGCATATGGTATCAGGCTGTGCTGGTATCCAGTTTGTTGCTGGAGTTCTAAAATAGACTCCGGAGCAAATGGTTATCAGGGAGAGAAGAATCCTGACAGTTTGCACCACAACAGATACAGCCTCGCCTGAAAGTTCGTCTCTGGAGCCCCAAGAAACGGCCCCTGGAGCGAACGGTTATCAGGAAGGAAAGACACTTGACAATTTGCTTCATGAACGGGTACAGGCATCTGGAGGGAAGATCAGCAGTATTCAGCTTGGCATATCTCCCCTGTGCAGCAAATAACAGAGTGAACCCACCATCGAACTCTCTGAAGTTGTGCTTCCCTTTAAGAAATCTAAACATTGCTCTGCAGCAAGCAGAACCCTAAATTACTCCCCCACAACAGCCTCTCCCATCCTTCCAAACCCCTCCTCAAACACACACAAGATGAGAACATTCTTTTTCCTCTCCTCCCACAAAAAACTTTTCCCTTTCCTGAACCTCGAGCCCCCGTTCTTGTCTTTTCGCCCGTCAAAACACGGCAACATCTCGACATGAAATAACTATAATCACGCCTGTAAACTCGGTAGTTGAAGCGCAGAACAGGAAACCACTGACGTGTCTACATGAAAACAGAAGCTTGACAGCTTTACTTTTAGAGACAGATCGTAGCAACGTCACGGCCTGAACAGCCCTCCCCATTTAAGGGACACTGACCGCAGGGTCCACGCCACAGGCGAGCAAAAATGTGCTTTGTATACACTTTAAAAACTAAATTTCAGGGTGGTGGAGCCATTTGTCCATGATACCGTCAATACTGAACAGTACAACCAAACTCTGAGGCAGAAACATCACAAAAAACTTTCACACACATGTAGCTGCTCCTCCCCAAGCAGCCGATATCTCCTCCAATCGTTGCCAACCCAAAACTACCTGTTCATAAAAACATGACGGACATGGCATTCCTCTAATTAGCACTATTTTAAGCAAATTACATACAAAACCTAAACGCCCACAGACATCACACTGGGATACAGGTGCATGAGGTAGGTCTGTAGTTGCTAGAGGAGAATCTCGTGACATACACAAAATTGTGGCTGGTGTAAAACGAGAGATTCGTCTTACAGATGTATTTCTGCCTCTGCCATCCCCTTCCATCCTTGAGCACTTTCCTATTTGACACTTGCAAGTCCAGCAAAACCACTTTAAAAGCAAGAAGCAGCTTTAAAACGGTCTCATCTGGAGATACCAAGCTCTGGGGTAAAGTAAAAACGTTACTCCAGCCCAACTTCAGCTCCGGGATCAACAACAGCAGATTCACCTCCTGCAGAACCTGGTAACCCATTTCTAAATCCCAAAATCTTCCCTCAGAACTGATTTGTCGGCACGGGGTCCCCGTCATCCCTCAGGGATGGTTGTTCCTACCTTCCCTGGTGGAGCCCGGCAGGCGGCAGAGCCTGTGCTTGGTGATCTGCACCAGACCTTTGGGTGAGGAACGTTTCGGCGTCGCGGGTTTTCCCCGCGAGGAGTTTTTCTTCCTGAGGTGGAAGTGGCTTTTCTGAGGCGCGGTGGGCAAGGAGCTGCTCTTCTTATCCAGTGGGGAACTGCGGAGGGGAACGTCGCACAGTTAGAAGAGGTGACAAAAACGCACTTTATCCCCTTGCCCAGAGCTGAGAAGAAAAGCTGCATCACCACGTTCCACCCTTCTAACTTACCCAAGGGCGATAAGAAGCATCAAAGAGAAAGTTACAAATAAACGGGCAAGTGGGATGAATTTTTGGCAAAGTACAGATGGAGAATGAGGTATTTGACAGCCTACCTCAATCAACTCATTCCCTCCTGTTTTCTGCTCAGGGGAGAGGATGCCGTCCTTTAGTGAGATGAGGAGAGGGTCCTGTCTCCCTGACTGCCAAAAAATCCCCAGAAATCCAAGCTTCTATAGGCACTTTGCTCCAGAGTGATTTTCCCAGCACGATCCACCCACAGACACTTTCCCCAGCAAACCAGGAGGGTTTTCAGCTGCGGTGAAACACCAAGCAGAGGATCTGGGAAACAGAAGCTGGAAGGGAGGCACCAGATTCTCAATCGGTGCCGTGTTACGAGCTCATTGAGTCACGGAGAATAGTTATTTAGGCCTCAATTTTCAAGAGCTTGAGCATGGCGTTATTGCGGCAAGGAAGGAGCCAAACCACATGTGGACTGCACTGAGGGTGTGTCCGAGTTCGGTGGTAGAGAAATGACACAGCTGAGCCACCAACCCTCGCCCCATCCCGCTGAACCCTCCCCTGCCAAGAAAAATCCAGCCCTGGCGAGAAATATCAACACAAAACACACAAAAAACACCATAAAAAAGGCCCTCATGGCACTTCCATGGCTTTCACAGAATGTTTGGACCCAATCTTTTATCTGCTTCCCCTTGATTCCAGTGCAAAGCCCTTTTGCAGATAACTTGTCCCACACGCCTTCTCCTTCAGCCGAGCTTCATTTAGAACCTTCCCATTGTACTCTGGCTCTATCAGACATGGTCAAGGGTGAAAATTTGCTCCACAAGACCCCAGAACATCACGGACAGTGGTTCTCCCCAGCCTGCACAGTTCATCTCCCATCCCAAGGTCTACGAAATGCTTTACAGGGACAGATCATCATGATTCAAGCCACTTCTCATCCTTTCCCCAGCCCTCAACACAATAAAATTATAGGAATTTGAAAACAAATCAATAAAGGAAGACAGTACCTTCCTTCCCTTTGAATATTAGTCTGTTATTCAGGGCAGGGAGGAGACCCCAAAGTGCTGCAGTAAAATCTTTGGAGAATGAGAGGAGAAGAAAACCCAGCTCTGTTTTAAAGGTTCAAGTCAGAGTTTATACAGACTGAAAACAATTAAAACCTGAGGCCTTGAACCCTGGAAAGCTCCAGAGAGAACAAAGTCACCACACTTGGAAAGAGAAAAACAAAGACAACCTCTAGCATACAACAATTTCACTTAAAGCCACGACTTACGTGAAGCCAGCGGACACAAAACACGACACTGTTAAGACGACCAGCAGCTTACCCCAAATTTCCTTTTCTCTTGATGATTTTTGTCCGACTCTTCACTTTGTAACTGGACAATGCAGCATCGCCCAAGGAGGACTTGGCCCCGCCGAGACCGACACCAGACGCTGCGCTCAGAGGCGCCGGGACGGCGCTGGTTCGAAGGAGATCAAGGGCTGGAGGTTTTTTGTGATCCTCGGATCGCCACCTGAACGCCGATTTGGAGGTGGAAGGCAAGGCCTGCAGGCTGGAAGCTTTCCACTTATATTTACTGGGAGAAACACCCAGTTTGGACTGGAGTCCCGATTTCTTCAGTTTTGCACCCAAGTCGGCTTTCGGCAATGGTTTAGCAACTTTTTCTGCTCCAGCATTGACCTTCTTAGCGCTTTCCGATGCTCTAGGGCTGACCCACCTCTTCACAGGACGAGAGCATTTCCCAGGGTTTGCGACCCACGTGTAATTAGTTTTCCTAAACTTCGGAGCTTTGCCGGAGACGGGTATTGAGGCAGCTCTTTGGAGAGCAGCGGTTTTGGGGACTACAGAAAACCTGCTTTTCATTGGAGTCACCCCAGCCACCAAAGTTGCGGTTTGAGCAGGCCTGGAGCGCATTGCGTTGTTTCCAAGGAGCTTCGGTTCTCTGGAAGCATCCGTGACCTGCTCACAACCGGCCTGCCCTGGAGCCAGCGGTTCTGCCTTCACCCGAACCAAGTGTTGAGCCGGCTCACGATCCGGCACCACTGAAAGTTGCTGTGGCTCCGATTTCAGCGTCACAGCGCTTTCGCTGGTGCTTGCGCAGGAGGTCAGGGAGTTCGCGACCACGTTGCTGGCCTGACACACTATTCGAGGCTTATCCGGCACACTCACGTACGCTGAACTCACAAACCGGTGAGATGAGTTGAATGAAATGGAGAGAGAGGGTCGTCTCTCTTCACTTTGGCTCATGTACAGAGATTTCTGCGCATCTTTACTGTCTCCCGGCACAGTGACGAGTGTTTTCAGCCCCGAAAATTCACAGTAAGAACCCACACCGTCAAAATCTTTCGCATCTCCAAACGGGTCGGCTCTCTGAGGCAGCTGGATCCCCACGACGATATTTCCATCTGTGGTTAAGTCCACATGTCTCTCCGGGGATGATTCTGGTGGCTCGGGGACCTGGCTGTCCCCACGGCTTCCAAAAGCGCAAGACGTGCTGGCACTTCCACCGCTTCCAATATCACATGCTGACCCCGGCGGCCGGTTGACGAGGGAATATTTTTTCCTCCAGGAGGGACCTTGGTGCAGCTGGAAATCCCTGGGGGGCTGCTGGGGATACCTGGCCGAAAACGTCCCCCTCCTGAAGGCGGATTGGCGGGGATTGTTCCACCTCGGTGCCGCCGATGGCGGCGGCCGTGGCGCGTCCCCATGCGTGTTTTTATGGTTGTTTATAAGACCTAAGGAGAAGAAAACAAGAGTCTGTTAATCATAATCCATGGGTGTTTGACAGCACCGCAGCATCGGTTTTCTTCACGCTGCAATGAGGACAATCGCTCAGGCCACATTTCAGATAACCAGCACTGGAAGGCAACACTTAAAAATCTCCCTCAATTCTCATGAAAATCAATAACAAAAGCAATTTCGCAGGACAACACAACGCAGGTCTGAACCACAGACTCACTAACACACCCTTAACACACTCCACTAGTGCTGTCGGCCACATTTTGCCCCAAGAAGAGACTGGACAACACCCTCAGACACATGGTGTGAACTGTGGGGTTGTCCTGTGCAGGGACAGGAGCTGGACTCGATGATCCTTGTGGGTCCCTTCCAACTCGGGACATTCTATGATTTACGCTCTCTTTTATGTGCCTAAACAGATGCTTGAATTATTGTTTTTGGAGCCTGGTATTTAAAAAATGATACTTTTATCTCCAGATATCTTTTCAGGACAGTCTCTGAAGGGTGTGCTTGTGCACATAACCCAGAACAGCCATCACCAGCCCCAAACAAAACTCATAGAATCACTGAGGTTAGAAAAGACCTTGAAGATTATCGAGTCCAACTGCTCCCCCACCCCTGGCACCACCCCATGTCCCTGAGAACCTCATCTCCACATCTGTTCGACCCCTCCAAGGATGGTGACTCCACCACTGCCCTGGGCAGCCTGTTCCAATGCCCGACAGCCCTTTCTGGGAAGAAATTGTTCCCAAGATCCAACCTCAACTTCCTTTGGTGCAACTTGAGGCCATTTCCCCTCATTCTATCACTCATTACTTGGGAGAAGAGACCAACCACTATCTCACTACAACCTCCTTTCAGGCAGTTCAGAGATCAGAAGGTCTCCTCTCAGCTCCTGTTCTCCAGCTGAACCCTTCAGGTCCCTCAGCTGCTCCCATCACACTTGTGCTCCAGCCCTTCACCAGATTCATGGCTTTTCTCACTCAAACCAGTGATGAGGAGGCTCTGGGGTGGCCCCAGCTCCACTATTGAGTCACTGCACATCCCTCTGCCAAACCACCACACCTCCCCAGCGCTTTGGTGTACAAACAAAGTCATTTGGATAATAGATACACGTTGATTAGGAAGGTCCTGTACACAGTGCTTAGAAAACCCTCCCAATAAAATGAATTATCAGAGGATTTTTGAGAGGAAATATCATTTTGGGGTGCGCAGAGCAAGTTAGCACTAAGAATAAAAACCAATGCTTATTTTGCTACAGGCTGCCCAGGGCAGTGGTGGAGTCACCATTCCTGGAGGGGTTTAAAAGGCATTTAGACAAGGTTCTTAGGGACATGGTTTAGTGCTAGAGCCAGGCTATGGTTGGACTCGATGATCCTGAGGGTCTCTTCCAACCGAAATGATTATATTCTATGATTCTAGGAAAGGACAAATATATCCCCCACACACACTCCTCCACCATGATTAAGACTCAAGGGACAGAGGGTGACGGGCACGTCCCACCTCTTTGTCACCATCCCCAGGGGCTGCAGCGCAGGGGACAACCCCTATCCCCCCAGCCAGAAGGGTCACTGATCCTACAGGGACCACTAACATGGGGATGCCCCCCATGGGGACCCCCAAACCTCCCCAGTTCTCTCTGGGCTCCTTCCCTCCCTGCCCAGCACTCCTGGGTCCTCTACCCTCCCCCACCCCGCAGGCCCTTCCCAGGCCTCACCCCTCCCCCTTCCCGGCACTCCTGGGTTCTTCCCCACCCCCACCCCCCCGCCTCGCTCAGGCCCTCGGATCCTCCCTTAAGACTCCAAGGTCTCCTTCCCAAACCCCCCCTCCCCAAAGGACACCCTCACAACCCGCCCCTCCCCCCCCGTAGACTCCTCCCCCCCGTAGACTCCTCCCCTCAAAACCCGCTCCCCCCCACTCGGGTCCCCTCACAGCCCACCCCACATCGACTCCTGAGTCCCCTCAAACCCGCTCCCCCCCATCGTCTCCTGGGTCCCCTCACAACCCGACTCTCCCTAACCCGGGTCCCCTCACAGCCCCCGCCCCCCATCGACTTCTGGGTCCCCTCACAACCTGAGCCCCCCCGCGTCCCCGGGCCCCCTCACCGCCCCCCTCCATCGACTCCTGGGTCCCCTCCCAACCCAACGCCCCCCATCGACTTCTGAGTCCCCCCAAAACCCACCCCCCGCCCCAGGTCCCCTCACAACCCACCCCGCCCCATCGACTCCTGAGTCCACTCACAACTCGACCCCGCTCCAGGTCCCCTCACATCTCGCCAACCCCTCCCCGGGTCTCCTCACAACCCACCCCCCCACACCCATCGACTCCTGAGTCCCCTCATAACCTGCCCCCCCCCCCCACCGTGTTCCCCCACAACCCGCCCCCCCCGCGTCCCCTCACAACCCACCCGTCCCCTTCCCCCGGTCTCCCAGGTCCCCTCCGAGCAGCCTCTCCCCCGTTCCCCCGGTCCGTACCCTGCAGCAGCCGGATCTGCCGCCACAGCCGCTCCCTCTCCTCCATCCCCGCAGCGCTGCCGCCCGGCCCCGCCCCGTCACGTCATCGCCCCGCGCCGGGCCGTTGGCTGGTCACGTGAGTGCGCGGCGGCCGTTGCTTGGCAACGGAAGGAGCTGCGGCCTATGCGGCCTGAGCCCTGGGCCTTGTGCTGGGCCCGGGCGGCTGCGGCTCCTTCCATCCCTGGCCCCAGCCCAGTCTGGTCTGGCTGGTCCCATCCCCTGGCCCCAGCCCAGTCTGGTCTGGCTGGCCCCATCCCCTGGCCCCAGCCTGGGCTAACCCGGCTGTCCCCAGCCCGGCCTGGTCCAGCTGTTCCCATCTCCTGTCCCAGTGTGGGCTGCCCCAACTGTCACCTGTCCCCAGCCCAGCCTGGCCCAGCTGTCCCAGACTCTATCCCCAGCCCAGCTCAGACTCGCTGTCCTCATCCCCTGTCCCCATCTCAGCCTGGTCCTGTTGTCCCCATCCTTTCTCCCCAGACTCAGCTATCCCAGCTGTCCCCTGTCCCTAATCTCAGCCCAGTCCTGCTGTCCCCATCCCTTGTCCCTAGCTTGGGCTATCCCGGCTGTCCCTTGTCCCCAGCCCAACCTGGTCCAGCTGTCCCCAGCCCAGCTTAGTCTTGCTGTCCCCATCCCCTGTCCCCATCTCAGCCTGGTGCAACTGTCCCCATCCCCTGCCCCCAGACTGGGCTGTCCTGGCTGTTGCTCGTCTTCAGCACAGCCTGGTCCAGCTGTCCCCATCTCCTGTCCCCAGCCTGAGCTAACCTGGCTGTCCCTTGTCCCCAGGCCAGCTTGGTCTGGCTGTCCCCAGCCCAGCTCAGTCTCATTGTCCCCATCTCATGTCCCCAGCTCTGGCTGTCCCCATCCCCTGTCCCCAGCCCAGTGTGGTCCAGGTGTCCCCATCCCCTCTCCCCAGCCTGTGCTATCCCAGCTGTCCCCTGTCCCTAATCTCAGCCCAGTCCTGCTGTCCCCACCCCCTGTCCCCATCTCAGCCTGGCCCAGCTCTCCCCATCCCCTGTCCCCTGCCCCTCTCTGCCCTCTTCCATCACCAGTGTCTCCCAGCAGCCCAGGATTTCCCGGTGACCCCATAGAACAACTTTATTTTACCCATCAACCACACGCATCCTTATTTCTCCCACTTCAGCTGTAATTCTTAAAAACATTTTGCAGGACCCCCAGTCCCGAAGCAAAGCCACAAAGGTGACTTCTGCTAGTGGAGAAAACTGTCAATGTTCTCATATTCCTGCAAGAATGGGGAAATTTGGTTCTTAATTTAAAATCTTCACTGTGCGTTAGATGTGCCGGTAAAACTTCAGCAGCAAAAGAGCAAAATAGTTGCTGCAGTCGGGGTAATTTTGAGATGTCACCTGAGCCTGGGAATTTGCAGCTTCTAATTAAGTAAGAAAAGAGGGTAATACAGAATCCCAGAATGTCAGGGATTGGAAGGGCCCTGGAAAGCTCATCCAGTGCAATCCCCCCATGGAGCAGGAACACCCAGATGAGGTTACACAGGAAGGTGTCCAGGCGGGTTGGAATGTCTGCAGAGGAGACTCCACAGTCACCCTGGGCAACCTGGGCCAGGCTCTGCCACCCTCACTGGGAACAAGTTTCTTCTCAGATTTAAGTGGAACCTCCTGTGTTCCAGTTTGTACCCATTACCCCTTGTCCTATCATTGGTTGTCACCGAGAAGAGCCTGGCTCCATCCTCCTGACACTCCCCCTTTATATCTCTGTAAACATGAATGAGGTCACCCCTCAGTGTCCTCTTGTCCAGCTCCAGAGCCCCAGCTCCCCCAGCCTTTCCTCACACGGGAGATGCTCCACTCCCTTCAGCATCTTTGTTGCCCTGCGCTGGACTCTCTCCAGCAGTTCCCTGTCCTGCTGGAACTGAGGGGCCACCACTGGACACAAGATTCCAGGTGTGGTCTCCCCAGGGCAGAGCAGAGGGGCAGGAGAACCTCTCTGACCTACTGACCACCCCCTTCTAACCCACCCCAGGTACCATTGGCTTCCTGGCCACAAGGGCCCAGTGCTGGCTCATGGTCACCCTGCTGTCCCCAGGACCCCCAGGTCCCTTTCCCCTACGCTGCTCTCTAATAGGTCATTCCCCAACTTACACTGGAACCTGGGGTTGTTCCTACCTAGATGCAAGACTCTAGTAAGTGGCTCTGCAAGTCATATTTTGTAACACATTTGGCAAATTAAGAAGAAGGTGGTTTTCTGACGTCTGGTCCCAGGCTTTATCCCCTACAAAGATTTTCTTTGACCTGAACTTTACCCCCTGAGCATGTGTCCCATTCTAAAAGTCAGATGGCCTCATGTTACCAGTTTAAATTAAGAGTGTCCATGAGGTGTACCATGTAATAAGAATAGAATGTAACTTACATGGATATTCTCCTCGAGAAATTTGTTTTCTTAATAATTTCGTTCTTCCCTAAGGAAATAAAACCCATCACAAAGCCACAACAGAACCTCGAGTCTGCAAAAGAGATCAAAATCCAGGCTAAAATTATATTTTTAAACAATTTGGGGGGGAAAAAGCTGAGCCAGGTAGCTGTACCAGGACAACGCCGTTTCCTTCTAAACTCGCCCATGATGGGAACTTCATAAAAGCCACCGATCGTCAACCTCGAATCATTTAAAACAGCGGCCGCCCCTTGGGACATCGCGCTTCCCGTTGCAGTCAGGGAGTTCAAATAGCGTCCCCGGGGCCAAACCACGATTTGTCTGCTCAGAAAGCTCGATTTAGTGAATTATTTATAGCATATTTAGTGGCCTTTTAAAAGCGATTCAGTGGTAGAATATGGAGAAGAGCCAGCCCGTAGGAATAAACCATTTTGTGTGGATGGGAGTGAAGGCTTTGAAATACAAAGCGGTCGCGGAACCTGGTCCTTATGAGGTTCCCTAAAGCCCTAAAACTAAAAGAAAAACAACGCAAAAAACTTCCTGCAGCCTCTTCTATTGTAAAGTCCTGCACATAAGGGAATAAGCCGGGCACTTATTCGGCTTCAAGCCCTACCCGGAGTTTTGTAAGCGCTTTAGATTGGCAGAAATTGGCTCTTCTGCCAAAAGAAGCCTCCTCCGCTCCCAGCTGCTCGTTCCTTCCCTTCGAGTGGCTTGTGTAAATGAACTCAAACGGGCTGCTCTGAATTACAATTATTGCAACACAAGCAGGGGTAAAGCTCATTTTTAACACACCATCCAGAGACCTGGACAGGCTGGAGAGTTGGGCAGGGAAAAATTTAATTAAATGTAACAAGGGCAAGTGTAGAGTCTTGTATCTGGGCAGGAACAACCCCAGGTTCCAGTATAAGTTGGGGAATGACCTGTTAGAGAGCAGCGTAGGGGAAAGGGACCTGGGGGTCCTGGGGACAGCAGGGTGACCATGAGCCAGCACTGGGCCCTTGTGGCCAGGAAGCCAATGGTACCTGGGGTGGGTTAGAAGGGGGTGGTCAGTAGGTCAGAGAGGTTCTCCTGCCCCTCTACTCTGCCCTGGGGAGACCACACCTGGAATCTTGTGTCCAGTGGTGGCCCCTCAGTTCCAGCAGGACAGGGAACTGCTGGAGAGAGTCCAGCGCAGCCACCAAGATGCTGGAGGGAGTGGAGCATCTCCCGTGTGAGGAAAGGCTGAGGGAGCTGGGGCTCTGGAGCTGGACAAGAGGACACTGAGGGGTGACTCATTAATGTTTACAGATATCTAAAGGGTGAGTGTCAGGAGGATGGAGCCAGGCTCTTCTCGGTGACAACCAATGATAGGACAAGGGGTAATGGGTGCAAACTGAAACACAGGAGGTTCCACTGAAAGAGGAGAAGAAACTTGTTGGGGGTGAGGGTGGCAGAGCCTGGCCCAGGCTGCCCAGGGAGGTTGTGGAGTCTCCTTCTCTGCAGACATTCCAACCCGCCTGGACACCTTCCTGTTTAACCTCATCTGGGTGTTCTTGCTCAGGGGGGGATTGCACTGGATGAGCTTTCCAGGGCCCTTCCAACCCCTGACATTCTGGGATTCTGTGAAATCGCATATCCACCATTCCCACAAAACCCAACCTCAGGAAAGTGAGACCTAAACCAGCGGTCCCTGCTTTGCCAATTTGCGCCAAAATATGTAGCTAGAAGAAGGAAAATACAGGGTAAGGCAGTGCTGGAGTGTCTTGGGACACTTGGGATCCTCCTCAGATGCTCCTTGGGGGTGTCCCCATAAGGAGAAATTTGGTGTGGTGGGGACATCCAGAGGAGCAGGGACACCAATTTAAGTATGAACTGGATCTTCTCTGGCACACAATACTCACACATATCTCCCTTGAGACACTTGCAGAGGGCAAAGGAGAGAAAATAATATTGCATCCTTAAAATAAACCTATTTTTCCTTTTCATTCCCCCACGAGGAAGCTCTGAGAGCTCCAGGAATTCACGGCGCTTGTTCTTTGTTCGCAGCACTACACTTGCATGGCACTTGTTTGTAAATCTAATTTAATTAAAAAAACAGTAAGAAAGCAAGTGCAGGTTTTCGATGCTGTGCTTGCATGTGAGAAAACGCCCCAGGGGGGGCGGCACACTTAAGAGAAATTAAATTGTCTCATTCAGCCCAGAATAAACATGGTGCTAATCCCTCTAATGGCCCCAACCATCACCCAAACTGCAGATCCAGTGACAAGCCAGGCGATAGGACCCAATTAAGCCGCTCGCATGTTTGAAATCATGGCCTCATCAGCTTCAGGTTCATCTGGTGTCTCCCGATGGCTTTCCCTAAACTTGCTGAGACAAGCCTGAAACACCAACTTCATTAAGCGCTGCACCAGCAGAATGTGGAGACCTGATGACAGGTGAGTGGGAAGTATCACCCGCTCCCATGAGTGGTTTCACAAATCACAGGGATCTCCTCGGATCCCCAGATCCTCCTGTTTTCCCTAAACACCCACCACTGCCTGGGATTCATTTGCAGGAGCATCATGTATAGGATGACAAAGTGATTATTAATTCTAGGGAACCTGTGGGTCACATCAACCTTTGGGGACAGATATTAATAAAAATGTAGAAAAATTGGTGAGATACTGGAAGGGAAAAATCAAAAGAGTAAAGGTTTAAAAAACATCACCCATAAAGAAGGGCTGACAGATTTTCAGCTTTTGATTAAAAAAAAAAAAAAAGGGAAATAATATTAGAAATAGATATTAAATCGACTGTACTTGATACTCATTGGTGTAAGTAAAGGAGGCATTAGCCTCATTTTCAGCAAAGGAGATTCAAGTTACAGTTCAGGAAAACTTTTCCAACTCTCCAGAGAAGAGGTTTCCTGGGAAAGATGGAAGTTTTAAGTGTGTTCCTGGGGTGGTTGATACATGCAGAACGCTGCTGGGGGCTCTGATTTATTTGTGATCCTCAGCTTGTTTTCAACCTTTTTTTTTACACGATTATTGACTCCATGTTGTCTTGCGTGTGTCAGCCCAACGTCAGCGGTTGTGTCCTGCCTCCTTTTGCTGAAGTGTGGGGAGAAAAGAGCCATGAGCTGATCCCTCCTGCACCAGCACCAGTGCTTGTACAGCCATCATGGACTCATGGGATGTGATCTGGCTGCAGAACTTCTCCTTCTCCTTCTCCTTCTCCTTCTCCTTCTCCTTCTCCTTCTCCTTCTCCTTCTCCTTCTCCTTCTCCTTCTCCTTCTCCTTCTCCTTCTCCTTCTCCTTCTCCTTCTCCTTCTCCTTCTCCTTCTCCTTCTCCTTCTCCTTCTCCTCCTTCTCCTTCTCCTTCTCCTTCTCCTTCTCCTCTCCTTCTCCTTCTCCTTCTCCTTCTCCTTCTCCTTCTCCTTCTCCTTCTCCTTCTCCTTCTCCTTCTCCTTCTCCTTCTCCTTCTCCTTCTCCTTCTCCTCCTTTCTCCTTCTCCTTCTCCTCCTTTCTCCTTCTCCTTCTTCTCCTTCTTCTCCTTCTTCTTCTTCTTCTTCTTCTTCTTCTCCTTCTTCTTCTTCTTCTCCTTCTCCTTCTTCTTCTTCTCCTTCTTCTTCTTCTTCTCCTTCTCCTCCTTTCTCCTTCTGGTTTAGTTTTCAGCTTGATCTGGTCTCTATTATGATTCACCATGCAGCCTCAGGAGTGCAAACAATGGGACAAGAGGTCCATGGGAGGAGAACACCTTTCTTGCCCGTGTCTTGGACCCTGTAAGAGTCAGTCTGAAGAAAAATATTTGCCTGAACATCGCCGTCAGGGACTTGGAGAACAGATGCCCTGATAGAAAGAATTGTACAAGGACGTGGAGAGGGGCCTGAGGAAAAGAATTGTGTTGTACAGGTCTCTCTGACCTGGGGCTACAGGTAACAATAGCTCCTGTATGGACTTCACCTGCTGCCTCAGCCAAACTTGCCCCCACCTCCTAAAAGGAATTGTGTTATACAGGTCTCTCTGACCTGGGGACAATAGCTGCTCTCCAGAAGATGGATTTCACCCACTGCCTCAGCCAATCTTGCCCCCGCCTCTTCCCTGTTACTAAGGCAAATGAAGAAGAGCATGTGCAGAGGCTCACAGAGGGTCTTGAGGTCACCCAACGGAACAGAAAGAGACCCCTGAACATGAGGCGATGCAGGTGCAGACAGGTTCTGGCAAGTGAAGCTAGGACTCTTCAGGCCTGCGCGGTTAAGCCCGGATTACAAAACAAAGGCAGAGATTGGCCTCAATCCATGGGAGAGAGCGGGGGGTGAAGAAGCATAAAAGACGGTTCCAGACTGGACATCATTGAGATCTCCCCACCAAAGGATTGTGGATCACAACAGAGGCCCGGCAGGACTCTTCTTACAGGACCTGAGACCATAGAGACACCTTTGGAACTCATGGTGGTAGCCAGTCCTCTTTCCTCCTTTCTCTTTCCTTTTTCTCCACTTTCTTTATCGTGTGCCGCTTTACGGGCAAAATAATAAAGTAACACTGATTGACTTATAACCCCTTGGCATTTTGGTCACCTTAATTTTGCACTTTGAGAACAAGGTAAATGAACCATCATGAGTCTGTCACCGAATGGACCGTGACAGACCCGTGTTCCCAGAATCCCAGAATGTCAGGGGTTGGAAAGGACCTCAAAAGCTCATCCAGTCCAATCCCCCCGCCGGAGCAGGAACACCCAGATGAGGTTACACAGGAAGGTGTCCAGGCGGGTTGGAATGTCTGCAGAGAAGGAGACTCCACAACCTCCCTGGGCAGCCTGGGCCAGGCTCTGACACCCTCACCAGGAAGAAGTTTCTTCTCAAATTTAAGTGGAACCTTTTGTGTTCCAGTTTAAACCCATTACCCCTTGTCCTATCACTGGTTGTCACCCAGAAGAGCCTGGCTCCATCCTCCTGACACTCCCCCTTTATATATCTGTAACCATGAATGAGTCCCCCCTCAGTGTCCTCTTGTCCAGCTCCAGAGCCCCAGCTCCCTCAGCCTTTCCTCACACGGGAGATGCTCCACTCCCTTCAGCATCTTGGTGGCTGCGCTGGACTCTCTCCAGCACTTCCCTGTCCAACCCGTGTTGCTCTGACCCAACCACAACCCACGCTGTTTCAGAACAATCACAGCTCTGAATCCAGCTGATCACAAGACAAAAGCCCTTAATTTAGAAAGACCTAAATCCAGGCTGCTAAGAAATCTCTGTCTCCCACTTGGACCAGTCTCATGGATCTCCAGATGCCTGTTTCTGGGAAATGCATTACTCGGGTGGCAGGGGAGCTGGTGGGAGCTCTGCAGGCACTTAGGAAGATGGGACACCTGAATTTGCCATGGAAGGAGACCAGGAGCTGAAGGGAAGCTTCAGGAGGAGGTGTGACATGGGCAAGGCAGAGGAGATAATCTAGTAGCAGCAGCAGTTTATTGGCTAGACTCAAGCAATGTGAAGACGAAAGGAAAAGGAAGGGAGGGAGGGAGGAAGGAAGGGAGGAAAGGAGGAAGGGAGGAAGGGAGAAAGGGAGGGAGGAAGGGAGGGAGGGAGGGAGGGAGGGAGGGATGGAGGAAGGGAGGAAGGGAGGGAGGGAGGGAGGAAGGGAGGGAGGGAGGGACGGAGTAAGGGAGGAAGGGAGGAAGGGAGGGAGGGAGGGACGGAGGAAGGGAGGAAGGGAGGGAGGAAGGGAGGAAGGGAGGGAGGGAGGGAGGGAGGGATGGAGGAAGGGAGGAAGGGAGGGAGGAAGGGAGGGAGGGAGGGAGGAAGGGAGGAAGGGAGGAAGGGAGGGAGGAAGGGAGGGAGGAAGGAAGGGAGGAAGGAAGGAAGGGAGGAAGGAAGGGAAGAAGGAAGGGAGGAAGGAAGGGAGGAAGGAAGGGAGGAAGGGAGGAAGGGAGGAAGGAAGGGAGGAAGGGAGGAAGGAAGGGAGGAAGGAAGGGAGGAAGGAAGGGAGGAAGGGAGGAAGGAAGGGAGGAAGGGAGGAAGGAAGGGAGGAAGGAAGGGAGGAAGGAAGGGAGGAAGGGAGGAAGGAAGGGAGGAAGGAAGGGAGGAAGGAAGGGAGGAAGGGAGGGAGGAAGGGAGGAAGGGAGGAAGGGAGGGAGGAAGGGAGGAAGGGAGGGACGGAGGAAGGGAGGAAGGGAGGAAGGGAGGGAGGGAGGAAGGGAGGAAGGGAGGAAGGGAGGAAGGAAGGGAGGAAGGAAGGGAGGAAGGAAGGTAGGAAGGAAGGGAGGAAGGAAGGGAGGAAGGGAGGAAGGAAAGGAGGAAGGAAGGGAGGAAGGAAGGGAGGAAGGAAGGGAGGAAGGGAGGAAGGAAGGGAGGAAGGGAGGGAGGAAGGGAGGAAGGGAGGGAGGAAGGGAGGAAGGAATGGAGGAAGGGAGGAAGGGAGGGAGGAAGGGAGGAAGGGAGGGAGGAAGGAAGGGAGGAAGGGAGGGAGGAAGGGAGGAAGGGAGGGAGGGAGGGAGGAAGGGAGGAAGGAAGGGAGGAAGGGAGGAAGGAAGGGAGGAAGGAAGGGAGGAAGGGAGGAAGGAGAGGGAGAAGGAGGAAGGGAGGAGGAAGGGAGGAAGGGAGGAAGAAAGGGAGGAAGGAAGGGAGGAAGGAGGAGGAGGAAGGGAGGAAGGAAGGGAGGAAGGGAAGGGAGGAAGGGAGAAGGGAGGAAGGGAGGAAGGGAGGAAGGGAGGGAAGGAGGGAGGGAGGAAGGGAGGGAGGGAGGGAGGAAGGGAGGAAGGAAGGGAGGAAGGAAGGGAGGAAGGGAGGAAGGAAGGGAGGAAGGAAGGGAGGAAGGGAGGAAGGAAGGGAAGGAAGGGAGGAAGGAAGGAAGGGAGGAAGGAAGGGAGGAAGGAAGGAGGAAGGAAGGAGGAAGGAAGGAAGGAAGGAAGGAAGGAAGGAAGGAAGGAAGGAAGGAAGGAAGGAAGGAAGGAAGGAAGGGAAGGAAGGAAGGAAGGAAGGAAGGAAGGAAGGAGAAGGAAGGAAGGAAGGAAGAAGAAGGGGAAGGGAAGAGAAAGGAGGGAGGGAGAGGGAAGGGAAAGGAAAGGGAAGGGAAAAGGAAAGGGGAAAGGAAAAGGAAAAGGAAAAGGAAAAGGAAAAGGAAAAAGGAAAAGGAAAAAAAGGAAAAGGAAAAGGAAAAGGAAAAGGAAGAAATTGACTGCAAGAGAGGATAGGAGACAAGATCACTGAGAGAGCAAGTAACAGCATTGTACAATGCAGTGCTGAAAATGTGTCCACGGTGCCGTGGCCATGTTAGATAAATGAGTTCAGACTGGAAGAGGTCTGGGGAACGGTTGCTGAGATACTCTGAGGAACGGAGAGCTTCTCCATAGAGGTACCCAGAACAGCTGGGTTTTCTTAATCTTGCACACCAAGAGATGAATGGCTGCTCTCTGCACACGTCAGAAGAAGGCGGCAACATCACAGGAAAACAAAGACCTATTAGAGCAAGAATCAATGAGTCGCAGAATCATTTGGGTTGGAAGGGGTTTTTTTTAAAGACATCTAGTCCAACTCCCCTGCCATGGACAAGGACATCTCCTGCTAGACCAGGCTGCTCAAAGCCCCGTCCAACCTGACCTTGAACACTTCCAGGGATGGAGCATCCACCGCTTCTCTGGGCAACCTGGGCCAGTGTCTCACCACCTTCAGAGCAAAGAATTTCTTCCTGTTATCTAACCAGTTGAGCAGCTGGGCAGTATTTCCTCCCAGACTCATTGCCCAGGAGCCTATTTTGTGTCTTTTTGCGACTTACTTTAGTTTTAAAACCCATTTGGAGCATCAGTTTATCAATCTCAGCCCTTCCTAATGTTGACTTGGGCTCCATGTGCTGCTGCAATTCAGAGCAACCCACGGACACTCTCAACCTCCAGCTACAGCTCTTTACCACCAAAGAAAGTTCCTTCTTCTCCAAAAAGTTTTTGCTATTGTAACTCAAGGGGAAAAAAAGTGCTTCCCAAGGGCAAACAAACTCTAGGACTGCGTTTTTGCTGATAATAGCAAGACTTGGAAGTGCGGGCTCAAGGGAAAGAGATGCCTCTTGGGTTAGATGGAAAACAGAGAGGAAATTGTCAGTGGCAGGAAAAGAAACTGCTGCATGATCCTAAAGGAAAAGCCGCTGTCATTTATCAAGTGGGCACCAGTTTTCTGCTGCGACGTCTATTTTTCGGGCCTTTTTCTCGCCTGCAGTCTCGCTTCTGGCACGTGAGCTGCACACAGACCTAAATACATGGATTTGGGGAAGGGGAGAACTCAGAGCGATGATCTGTGTTGCTATCATTCCCAGTTGGGGTGATTATTTTCTAAGATATTTAAAGTGGGGACAGAAAGCAAAGCCTCTTTTTTTCTCCTACTTGTTCACCCCTTGAAATTGGGATGGTTTGAGCTTCTGTGAAATCACAGAATCACAGAATGTCAGGGGTTGGAAGGGACCTCAAAAGCTCATCCAGTGCAACCCCCCCGGAGCAGGAACACCCAGATGAGGTTACACAGGAAGGTGTCCAGGCGGGTTGGAATGTCTGCAGAGAAGGAGACTCCACAACCCCCTGGGCAGCCTGGGCCAGGCTCTGCCACCCTCACCCCCAACAAGTTTCTTCTCAAATTTAAGTGGAACCTTTTGTGTTCCAGTTTGCACCCATTGCCCCTTGTCCTGTCACTGGTTGTCACCAAGAAGAGCCTGGCTCCATCCTCCTGACACTCCCCCTTTATATATCTGTAAACATGAATGAGTCACCCCATCAGTGTCCTCTGGTCCAGCTACAGAGCCCCAGCTCCCTCAGCCTTTCCTCACACAGGAGATGCTCCACTCCCTTCAGCATCTTGGTTGCCCTGCGCTGGACTCTCTCCAGCAGTTCCCTGTCCTGCTGGAACTGAGGGGCCACAACTGGACACAATATTCCAGGTGTGGTCTCCCCAGGGCAGAGCAGAGGGGCAGGAGAACCTCTCTGACCTACTGACCACCCCCTTCTAACCCACCCCAGGTCCCATTGGCTTCCTGGCCACAAGGGCCCAGTGCTGGCTCATGGTCACCCTGCTGTCCCCAGGACCCCCAGGTCCCTTTCCCCTATGCTGCTCTCTAACAGGTCATTCCCCAACTTACACTGGAACCTGGGGTTGTTCCAGCAAATCCCTCTGCTCAGTTACCAACTCGCAACTCAGGATTTGTTGAGAACACTTTGCTTCCCCTCTCTTTGGCGATATTGTGAAACTCCCAACACCTTGTTGCACTGAAAGGATTTGCAAACGTTTCTTTTTTAGCGGCGGATCCCTGAGCAGGTCGCGCAATGTGGGATGTTGCAACGGGCAGCTGGTGTTGCAACCGCACTCGAGCACAGATCCCGGGCCGCATTCTGCTGAGAAACACCAGTCAACGGTGCAAATCCTATTTCTAATGCAAATATTTATAATTATCAGCGTATGGATTTCTTTCCTAACCTACCCAATAAGGGAAAAGTCCAACAACCAAGCGCTTGGGGAGCAAAGTCCTCCCCGCTTCACAACCGAAGCTGGACCAATGTGTATTTTTTTCATGTGAACAAATATTTATGGAGATGCTGCCACAGTCTCGTGTCAGGTTGGTTGGAGGCCTTGGAAACAGCAACAAAAACCAGGAGCTGGTGGGGTTTAGCAAGGTGGTGGTAGGGACTTATGAAGGTTTATGGTTCATTTTTGGTTCTTTCTGCCTCCAGAGGTTCGAGAGAGGTTCTCCTGCCCCTCTACTCTGCCCTGGGGAGACCACACCTGGAATATTGTGTCCAGTTGTGGCCCCTCAGTTCCAGCAGGACAGGGAACTGCTGGAGAGAGTCCAGCGCAGCCACCAAGATGCTGGAGGGAGTGGAGCATCTCCCGTGTGAGGAAAGGCTGAGGGAGCTGGGGCTCTGGAGCTGGACAAGAGGAGACTGAGGGGGGACTCATTCATGCGGATCAACATATAAAGGGTGAGCGGCAGGAGGATGGATCCAGGCTCTTCTCAGTGACAACCAATGGTAGGACAAGGGGCAATGGGTACAAACTGGAACACAAGAGGTTCCACTTAAATTTGAGAAGAAACTTCTTCCTGGTGAGGGTGGCAGAGCCTGGCCCAGGCTGCCCAGGGAGGTTGTGGAGTCTCCTTCTCTGCAGACATTCCAACCCGCCTGGACACCTTCCTGTGTAACCTCATCTGGGTGTTCCTGCTCCATGGGGGGATTGCACTGGATGAGCTTTCCAGGCCCCTTCCAATCCCTGACATTCTGGGCTTCTGTGATCTTATGGCAGCTCTTGAAGGAAAAGCATTATCGGCTACTTCTTTGCAAGCCCTGGCAGAGCAGAGAGGATGCTCAGGAAGAAGGTGGTGACGTTTTGAGACCTTTCTGGGTTTGTTTTGACCTGGTTGCTCTCCCCACAGGGGCTTGACAGCTCCGCGGGCAGCACTGACCCATCGGGACATAGGTGAGCAGCGAGTCAAGCAGATGCTCACATCCAACAGTAACTACCAGCCATGAGAAGCCTCAGAGGAAATTAAACTTGCTTGATTCCTCCTGGGATCATTTTTTCCTGCCATACACATAAATTGCACCGCTGAAGCTCTTCTGCAATTTGGTGGGGGTTATTAACACCTCCCAATGGAGCTTTGCTCTTGCAATAGTTTCTTTGGTGCCTTCTCCTTGAGTGTGGCTCTGCTGTCCCAGCATCGGCGCTGGCATCTCAACGATGTCCCAGCACCTCCTCTGACCTGCATGGACAAGTCACATCGAGGTTTTCAAAAGGGATGCAGAGATTTTGGGTGCTCAGCATCACCAGTTTTGGGGGGTTCCCACTATCCTTGGGGACCACGTATGGGCGAGCAGGGAGGCTCCAGTTCTCCTTCCCCTTCCAGCCTCCATACGGTGCTTTGCTTTGGTAACAACTTGCTTACAGCTTTGCTCCGGAGAAGCTAAAATTAAAACAGTGACTCCATTGCAGACTGAAAACAGAGCATTCCTTCTCCACCCACGTGCTTTGGATGGACATCAGAAGCCAAACCCAGCCCGTTAAATCCCCTGTGTAAAAACAATCTTCTATTCTGATCCTCGATACACCGCAGCTCGCTGCGGTTGGGATGTTCAGTTCCCAGACCGGCGCTCAGGGGGCTCCGAAATGGGATTTTCCTGGAAATGGAAAATGTAAACACAAGAAGCCAGTATCTCTGCAGCTTATGGCCTTAAACAAAAGCTTGTTCTGCTCCAGAGAAGGGGGAAAACAGAAGTTGATTCATGGATGAAGAGAAACAGAAAAAACCCTTCAGGATTTCATTTTCACCCCATCTATCCCCTAATTCTTTGGGATAGAGGAGCTTTGCAGTCAGCCAGGGCAAAGCTGGAGGCTTCTCCCTGCTCTCCAATCAGCCGAGACCCTCCACGTGGGACCAAACCTCAAAGGGGTAAGTGCCCAAGCGCCCAAATTCTCTCTGAGGCACCGCCACGTGGTGAAAATCTGTTTGCCAGTTGCTCAACCCTGCCGAAGTCATAGAATCACAGAATAGTTTGGGTTGGAAGGGATATTTGAAGATCATCCATCCAACCCCTACCATGAGCAGGGACATCTTCACCAGCTCAGGTTGCTCAGAGCCCCGTCCAAAGTGACCTTTAATGTTTCCAATGATGGAGCATCCACAACTTCTCTGGGCAGCCTGGGTCTCACCATCCTCATTGTACAACATTTCTTGCTCATGTCCAGCCTAAACCTGCCCTCTTTCAGTTTAAAACTGTTGCCCTTCATCCTGTCACCACAGGTCCTGCTCAAAAGTCTGTCTCCATCTTATTGGCCCCTTTTAATTATTGGAAGGCTGCACTAAGGTGTCCTCAGAGCTTCTCCTCCCCAGGCTGAACCCCCAACTCTCTCAGCCTTTCTCCCCAGAGCTGTTCAGCCCTCGGCCCATTCCCATGTCCCTCCTCTGTCCCGCTCCAACAGCTCCATGTCTGGCTGGTGCTGGGACCCCAGAGCTGGACGCAGAGCTCAGGGAGGCTCAGGACATGGGGGCACAGGGGCAGGATCCCCCCTCCACCTGCTGCTCACGCTGCTCTGGGTGCAGCGCAGGGCACGGGTGGGTTCTGGGCTACAAGAGCACATTCTGGGCTCCTCTGGGGGGATGGAGGGGAAAGGTGGTATTTCCAGCTAGATGAGAGTTAAAATAAAGACAAAACCTCTTCTTCATGGAAGAGATAAATTAGTGGCTCCCACAAAACAAGGAGTGAAGCTGCAAGACAGGAGGATCTTGGCAGCCTCTGAGGAAGGAATAAGGATTTCAGAGGGCTCAGACCAACTCTAAATGTGTCCTGTATTAAATGAGTAACATGTTCTTTCAGGGATTTTAGGCCTGAAATGGTCTGTGCAGCTCCCCATTCACAGCAGCTCCTGTGTCCTCCTTCCCACGAGGGCCAGTGGCAAGACCTGGCTCTGCTGAGGCTCCGCCACCAGGACCCCTGGGTGCCTGAGCATCCATCATGGGGACCCCCAGGTGCCTGAACCACCAGCACCAGGATCTCCAGGTTCCTGAGTCTCCATCACCAGGACCCCTGAGTGCCTGAGCATCCATCATGGGGACCTCCAGGT
This sequence comes from Streptopelia decaocto, assembly GCF_964273445.1. Classification (NCBI taxonomy): domain Eukaryota; kingdom Metazoa; phylum Chordata; class Aves; order Columbiformes; family Columbidae; genus Streptopelia; species Streptopelia decaocto. The sequence goes on along the minus strand of NC_138655.1, from coordinate 1,735,358 downwards.
GCCTGAACCACCAGCACCAGGATCTCCAGGTTCATGAGTCTCCATCACCAGGACCCCCAGGTGCCTGAACCACCAACACCAGGATCTCTGGATTCCTGAGACTTCATCACCTGGATCTTCAGGTGCCTCAGGATCCATCACCAGCATCTCTGGGTTCTTGAGACTCCATCACCTGAATCCTCAGATGCCTAAACCACCAACGTCAGGATCTCTGTGTTCTTGAACCTACATCACCAGGCCTGTAAGATATTCCAGGAGTCTCAGACCCCAAACACCTCAAGATCCCCCTCTGGTCCAAATCCCCAAAGTGTGGGGGTGGGGAGGAACCCCCTGCCCACCCCCTGCACCCCTGGGCCCTCTGTTGCCTTTCCCAAATCCCTGCACAAAGCCTCCATAGCACCAGCAGCTCTTTGCCCATCCAGCACCCATCAAAGGGACAAACCAGGGGCTGTGACACCAAGCCCTGTCCCCTGCTGCCTTCCCCCCTCTCTCTGGCTGTGTTTCTTTCCCCCCACTGCCATCCTCAGCCCCTTTCTTCCCTTATATTTGAGGCAGGACACAACTCATAACAGCAGTGACTGCAGTCGCAGTCACTCACGAGGCTTCGGTCCCTAAGCCAGACAGCCAGGAGTTAAATCCACAACAGCCGCTTTCCTTATCTTTAACCCTTTTTTACCAAACAACCACATTTCCACCCAGGTGACCCCGTCCCCATCCCGGGGTGCCCCCCATTAGGCACCCCCACAAAGCCGCTCCCCATCTTGAGTCCCTCTAGATGTCACCCTCGGCCGTCTTTTCCACCGCTCGGATTTTCCTTTCTCCAAGATCCTGGTTCTTTTTTTTTTTTTTTTAAATTCCTTTCTGATCTCTTTCCGGCCATGTGTGATTGCAGTTTCCTCTGGGCGTCCATTTCATCAGCCCGAAATTAAGAAGCGGAGGAGAGGGGCTGCGGGCGGCTGGTGGGAGCCCCCCCCTCTCCCCACCCACCTACCACCACCCTAACCCCGCATCCCGCATCCCGCATCCCACCCCACGGAGACCCCGCTGCTCCCCAGGCTGCCCGAGCACCCCTCGGCACCCCCTCGCCGCACCCATCTCCCAGCCCCGGCCCCGCTTGGCCCGGAGGCCGGGGTGGGATCCACCACCTCAACGCATTGATTTTGGGGTGACTTTGCTTTTTTTTTGTTGTTTTCTTTTTTCTTTTTTTGGCTGGTTCCCCCCTGCCACGCCACCCTTTTTCACCCACAAAAGCGCCCCCGCCATCCTGAGGTGGCCGGATGGTTTTTAACCCCCCGCCGGCTCTGAACCGCAAGGCCATCACCACCAGCGCTGCCCATCTGCTCCCACCGCCGCTGGATGCCAACGCCGGGGCCGGATTCAGCCTCGGCAAGAAGGTCACGGCACCTCCAGCCCACCCTCTTCCTCCCCGCTGCCCCCAAACCCGGCTCCGTGCCGTGGCCGTGGCGCGGCGGAGGGGACATCGGCCGTAGAGGAAACCCGGGGCGAGTGGAGAAAATCCCCAGGGAGATTTCGGCGATTTGGTTCGTCCTCTCCTGCATGAGACAACCCCGGCTCTGCGGCTCCTCCGGGCGATGGCCGCGCAGTGAAGATGTCCGTGGCCAGGCTCAACAGCGTCAATGGCTTTTTGGAGGACGGCAGGATGGAGGCAGGGGACATGGGCAGGATCCTCCGCTGCCTGGAGATGGGCACCGTTCTCACCTTGTTCTATCAGAAGAAGTCACAGAGGCCGGAGCGAAGGACCTTCCAGGTGAAGCTGGAGACCCGGCAGATCATCTGGAGCCGGACGCCCGAGAAGGTGGAGGGGGACAGTGAGTATTGGTGGCAGTGGTGCTGGGGGCTGGGGAAGCGCCAGGGGGATGTCCTACTGTGGTGGGGTGTCTGGTTGTGGTAGGATGTCCTACCATGGTGGGATGACTTGTTGTGGGGCACCTGGTTGTGGTGGGATGATTTACCATGGTGGGGTGCCTGGCCATGGGGTGTCTGTTTGTGATGGGATGTCCTACCATGGTGAGATGACTTGTTGTGGGGTGTCTGTTTGTGATGGGATGTCCTGCCATGGTGGGATGACTTGTTGTGGGGCACCTGGTTGTGATGGGATGTCCTACCATGGTGAGATGACTTGTTGTGGGGTGCCTGGTTGTGGTAGGATGTCCTACCATGGTGGGATGACTTCTTGTGGGGTGCCCGGTTGTGGTGGGATGTCCTACTGTGGTGGGGTGCCTGGCCATGGGGTGCCTGGTTGTGGTAGGATGTTCTGTCATGGCGGGATATTTGGCTATGGGGTGACTGGACGTGGTGGGATGTCTTATCATGGTGGGGTGCTCGACTGTGGGTTATCTGGTTGTGGTGGGATGTCCTGCTGTGGTGGGGTGCCTGGCCATGGGGTGCCCGGTCATTGGTGGGATGTCTTAGAGTAGTAGGGTGATTGGTTGTGAGGTGCCCAGCCATGATGGGGTGCCCTACCATGGTGGGATGTCCTACTGTGGTAGGATGCCCAGCTACAGTGTGGTGTCTGGCCACAGTGGGGTACCTGGCTGTGTTGGGGTGGCTGGCCATGGTCGGGTGCCTCCAACATTGGGGTGCCTGGACATAGAGGAGTGCCTGTCCTCAATGAGGTGCCTGGCCATGGTGGAATTGCCACCACGATGGAGTGCCTGGTCACAGGAGGGTGTTCAGTTGACATGGGCTGCCTGGAATTAGTGGGGTGCTTGACCATGGTGGGATGCTTGACCATGGTGGGGCACCCAGCCACAGTGGGTTGTTCTACCATGGTGGGGTGTCTGAATGTGGTGGGGTGTCCTACCACGGTGGGAAGCCTTGCCATGACGGGATCTTCCTCATGTGGAGATGCAAATGCTGGAGCTGCTAAGCTGAGCAACCCTCACCTCCACCATCATGGATCAACTGGTCCATAACTTGCCATGGGGCTCAACTTGCTGCCTTTTAATCCCTGGGACCTGGCAAGGAGGTGAAGGAGCCACCCACCACCTTCACGGTGCTTTTAACTCCAAAAATGAGGTGCTCAGGCTTCCAGCAGCATGGGATGGAGCATGGTGGTGGCCCCATGCAGCCCAGAGAGGACATGGCCAGCTGGGCTCTGCCCCACACGTGTTGACGCATCAGAGTTTAAATGGTGCTTGAACTGGTAGGGCCTGGTGGCACTGGGTTCCAACACAGGAGATGCTCCTGCTGGAGGATCCATAAAAATCACCCTTCCTTGTGGATTCGCTGGTGACTGGTAGGCTGTTGGGGCACAGTCCCACCACTAAGCTTTGGTGGGGCTCCATGCCTTGGTGCTTGTTACCTGGTTGCTTGTTACCTCCAGACTTGCACCTCCTCTTAAATTGAGCTAAAAAGAGCCAAGTGATGAAAACACAGGGTTGAGGTGACACAGAACCATGCTGTCACCTCATCCCCATCCAGGGAAGAACCCAGTTTTGGGGCATCATCTCACCTGGATGGTGGCAAAGTCCACCCTGTCACCTGGGAGGTGACAGATGCTTTTTCCCTAGGAGGGCTTAGGGAGTGTCCTTAAAAATCACTCAGTTACTCACTCCAAAATCACCACCCATCACTAATTTTTCATGAGATGGAGCAAAATCCCCAGGGGGGGCTCAGCTTCTGCTTGGAAGAGCCGACCTCGAGCTGGGCTGCTGGGCGTGGAGAAGTGATTTTGGTCCTCGCAGGAAAGAGCTCATTCTCTGGTCTCGGAAATTATTCATTTACCGCTCTTTGTTTTAATTTGGAAGCACCATGCACAGCTGGGTGAGGGGCTCAGGTTGCTCTAGATCTCCTGCCTCAATCTCCCCACTGATGCTCTGGGATCTGGCTTCTCCCACACAACAACCCAAACCCTTCCATGAGAGTAAAGGGTCATCCAGAAGGGAAAAAAACAAAAGGGAAAATCCCTCTGGAAATGGTTCAATCCTGCCATCTAACCCCACCACCCGCTTCCCCCAGCTCTGGGTGGGATAAATCCTGGTCTTGGTGCTGGGCTGGAGCAACTATACCCCCCAGTCCAGCCCCTCTCTGTGCTCTCACATCCTCATACTCACCATGAATTTATGGAAGAGCCAGAATCTCCGTTTCATTCCTGGGGCCTCGTTCCTTCCCCGCACGCAACCTCACGCCTGCCTGGGTCATTTTACATCCCCGCTTCAACCAGGCACCCGCTTGCAGAGGGATTAGCGGGGACAAGTGACAACGTTGATGTCTCTGTTATGGACTGACATGGATCTTGACTCTCCCCAAGAAGTCCCACACCATGCAAACTAATTACATGCTTCGTTAAGCAGCCGATGGACGCGTGTCCATGCCGGATGGGGTCGCCTGGAGCGTCACCTCCAAAATCAGCCTCATCCCAAAGGGTTTCCAGCTCATCACCCTCTGCGGACCCCGGTCCCCAGTGCAAGGATGAAATCTAGCGGAAAACAGCCCAAAAGGGATCTTTGAAAGAAATTAGAAGATAAAGGAGTGAAGGCACCTCGGCAAACCTCAGAGCATACCGTGGGGTGGTTTGCAGCCTGGTTTGCCACGACACTGGGTAATTGGGATCGCGCCTTCAGCCTCACTAATGCCCAATAGTTATAAATAAGACCATTTACGGAGTAAAACCAGATGGGTTTTAACACTGCTGGGCCAGGAAATCTTTTCTTTGTGGTTTTAAATCAGCTTTACAACACCATGGGGAGCCATGGGGGGTGTGGTCGCCTAATCCCCCCTGTACAGGAGGGTCTGAGCTGCCACGTGTCCTGCAAGAAGGGGTGACTGAGGTGAACAGGAGGGGACACGGCTTGTGCTACCACGGACCACCCGGGCCAGCAGGATTTCCCAGCACAACCATTCCCTCCAACCACTTTGCTTTGCTTTTCTCCTAATGCATTAAGAAAACTCCCAGGCTCTCAGCATCGCTAAAAGCTACCGGGCAGACGCTGGTCCTACATCATCCTCCCACCACCACCACATTTAAAACCCTCTTTGCACCGCGCTGCTGGTTTTGCATTAGAAGAGAACAGGGATTTTTGCAGCTGGAACCGACTTGCAGATTGTTTTAATCGCCCGGGACCCCTGAGACAATGCAGGGAGGAGTTTGGAGACATTCGTTCTGACATGATCGCTGCAAATCCGCTGCAGATGTGGTTTCCAGGAAGCCGCCAGCCGTGTTGCATTGTGCAGCCCTGCGCCGCTCCCTCTTCCTCTGGCTTTTCATGGGGCCGGGCCGATTGTCCTGCCGGGAAGGACTTGGGGGTGCTGGTGGATGAAAGATTGGACATGACCCGGTAACATTCACTCACAGCCCAGAAAATCAATCGTTCCCTGGGCTGCACCCAGAGCAGCGTGAGCAGCAGGTGGAGGGGGGATTCTGCCCCTGTGCCCCCATGTCCTGAGCCCCCCGAGCTCTGCGTCCAGCTCTGGGGTCCCAGCACCAGCCAGACATGGAGCTGTTGGAACGGGACAGAGGAGGGACACGGGAATGGGCCAAGGGCTGAACAGCTCTGGGGGAGAAAGGCTGAGAGAGCTGGGGGTTCAGCCTGGGGAGGAGAAGCTCTGGGGAGACCTTAGTGCGGCCTTTCAATAATTAAAAGGGGCTGATAAGAAAGATGGGGACAGACTTTTGAGCAAGGCCTGGTGTGATAGAACAAGGAGTGATGGTTTTAAACTAAAAGAGGGAAAATTCAGGCCAGATGTAAGGAAGAAATTTGTTACAATGAGGGTAATAAAACACTGGCCCAGGTTCCCAGAGAGGTGGTAGATGAACCATCCCTGGAGACATCCCAGGCCAGGCTGGACAGGGCTCTGAGCAACCTGAGCTGGTGAAGATGTCCCTGCTCATGGCAGGGGTGGCACTGGATGACCTTCAAATGCCCCTTCCAACCCAAACTATTCTGTGATTCTATGATTATTGGCAGCGTCAGCGCCCTGAGGACAGATCCTGGCAGTGTTGAATCAGGGGGTGGCTGCATTATGGGATCTTGACAGAGCCCTGGTAGCCAACAGCTTCTTACCCCTCTCTTTTACCCTGTGGACGCACAGATTTGGGGATGAGTGTCCTGTTTTTAAACTTTAAATCCATTTTTACCCCCGAATAGCTACCCATTTGTACTGAAGCTGGTTTTCTCCAAGCCATGGGGGGTGCACAGTGACAGCAACAGGGTTTAATTCCTTGAGATCCAGGCTCAGAACACACACAAAGGGGTATGGACACCCCCTGCATCGCCTGTGCTAAAATCCCACCACCACCCATGAAATTTGGCTTGCGCTCATCCAGCGAGGGGAGGCTAGATAAAGCCTCCAGTGTTTTCCGGAGCTATTCCGCCAAGAAAAGCTGTTCTACACCTCTTTTCTTGCTTAATCAGCCCAAATTTCTCCCTCATCCCTTATTCCTCCCAGCATTCGGCTTTTCTTTTCCCTCTTTGGATTCAGCTGAGGTTTTCCATCAAGCCACCGGCACGCCTGCACCCTTCCCCACCACCGCATCGGAAACGCGGCCGGGCTGGAAATTCTCTGGGAAATGACCCATTTCCTCAGCAGGACAATACCCTGGAGCGGTGGTCCGGCCTCCCTCGGCCTCACAAAACCCTTTCTGGTGCCGTTGCCTCAGCCCAGGAGGGTAAATCTACCCAGGGGTGATGCTCACAGTATCGAGAACTTTGGGTGTTATTAATAATATCATCGTATTATTATTCTGCTCTCAGTCGGACACGTCTGCTCGGCTAAACCAGGGGCTGGAAATCTCCCTCGGTGGTGTAGTGGTGAGGAAGACAATGGTCCGGAAACCCAACCCTCCCGTCGCCGTCAGGGCTTTATATAGCGAGATAATGAGAGAGCAGCACGGCAGGAAAGAAACGCCCTGTGGTCCAGGCTGCCAGGGCTCCAAATTGTCGCTTTTGGGCAGACGTCTTAAATTTAAAGATGAGCTCAGCCTGTCCTGGAGCGGGGTCTATCATGGGGAGGAAAGGTGGTTGGAGATGTGGTGGTTGGGATGGGGTTGGCTGAGCCTGGAGGACACGTGGCACCCATGAAGCTGGGAAACCGGTGGGCAGCACTGTGGGGACACCCCATCTTGGGGACATGGATCCTTGGGGGACACACAGCAGTTGTGTGCGATCACACGGCTGGGGGCAGAGTGGCAGGGACATGGAGATGTGGCTTTCTGGAGGACACGTGGCCATGGCACCCATGGTGCCATCACATGGCTGTGGGAGGTGCACCTTGTCCTGGGGACATGGGTCCCTGGAGGGCATGTGGCCATGGCACCTGTGGTGCTGTCACACAGCTGCAGCCATGCTGCAGGGACAACCCATCCTGAGGACATGGGTCCTTGGAGGACACATGGCCATGGCACCCATGGTGCTGTGACACAGCTGCAGCAGTGCTGCAGAAATGCCCTGTCCTGGGGACAAAGTTCCTTGAAGGACATGTGGCCATGCCACCTGTGGTGCTGTCACACAGCTACAGGGACACCTCATCCTGGGGACATAGGTCCATGGAGGACACATGGACCCATCACTCATAGTGATGTCACACAGCTGCAGCAGTGCTGCAGAGATGCTCTGTCCTGGGGACAAAGTTCTATTGAGGACACATGGTCATGGCACCTGTGGTGCTGTCACACAGTTGCAAACAGCACTGCAGGGACAACCCATCCTGGGGACATGGTTCTGGGGAGGACATGGGCCTGTGGCACCCATGGTGCTGCCACACAGCTACAGCAGTGCTAAGGGGACACTTCATCCGGGGGATATGGGTCCTTGGAGGACACATGACCATGCACCCGTGATGCTGTGACACAGCTGCAGCAGTGCTGCAGAAATGCCCTGTCCTGGGGACAAAGTTCTTTGAAGGACATGTGGCCATGGCAGCTGTGATGCTGTCACACAGCTACAGCAGTGCTACAGGGACACCTCATCCTGGGGACATGGGTCCTTGGAGGACACATGCACCCATCACCCATGGTGCTTGTCACACAGCAGTGCTGCAGGGACACCCTGTCCCAGGGGCACAGATCCTCGGATGATTCATGGCCATGGCACTTATGATGCCATTATGCAGTGCCACAGGGATGCCCCATTCTGGGGACATGGTTCCCTGAAGGACAATACCCACGGTGCCATCACACCAATGGACACATCACTGGAGGGCAGCAGTGACATATCTCCCTGGAGGACACATGGCCAGAGCACTCACAATACCATCACACACCCTCTGTGTGCCATGGAGACACCCGATCCTGGGGACAAGGTTCCTCAGAGGTCATGCGGTCTCCTGGCAGTTCCATCTCCTCCAGCCTCCCCAAGCCCCACGTATGGTTCTGCAGTAGCAGGGTGGCTGGAAACCGTCCCATGTCCCTCTCTCCCTGCAGTCGACATTCGGGAGATCAAGGAGATCCGCCTGGGGAAGAACTCACGGGACTTCGAGCGTTACCCCGAGGATGCTCGCAAGCTCGACTTCACCATGTGCTTCATCATCCTCTACGGGATGGACTTCAGGCTGCGGACGCTTAGCGTTGCTGGTGCGTGGTCTCCCTCCCCATTTCCCCATGGCAACCCTTAAGGTCTCCCAGCATCCCATCTCCCCCATCCCAACCTCACCGCCCTCCTCTTCCTCCTCCAGCTTTCTGTGAGGAGGACATCAACCTGTGGATAACGGGCCTCAACTGGTTGGTGGCGGACACCCAGAAAGCCCAGACCCCGCTGCAGATCGAGAGGTGAGGAAGGACCAGCGGATCTCATTTTCCAGTTCATGTCTGGGGGACAAAACCACCCTGGGTTTTGTCCTCCATGGGGCTGAGTGCCATCTGTTCATCCCTTCCTTCCCAGGTGGCTGCGTAAACAGTTTGATGGGATGGACCGGTCACGGGAAGGCAGGTGAGCACTGGGACAGTCCCATGGTGGGAAGGTGGGTTTGGCTGGATGGGGTTGTATCCCCCCAGTTGCACCCCAAATCTGGAGACTGAGCCCGGCTGGGAGCAGGGTTTGTGCGGCAAGGTAGTACCAGGTTATTTGGGGCTCTCAAAAGCACCAAAATTCAGACTCAGGTGCAGGTCCCCTCCTTGCCACTATAGGGACCCCAATGCCCTGACACCCGCTGCTGCATTTGCGCCAGTGTCAGGAGAAGCTGGACCATTAATGCAGCCCATAAACATCACCCCAAGACTAGAAAAATCCCAAATCAAGTGAATGTGGACTTAAATTATTACGGAGATGAGCATCGTCTCCAGATGGGATGATGGCTTAGAGCACGTGGTTGGTTTCCAGATGTGCTTCCTCAGCCTGACCTTCTGCTCACGCTTGTGGCAGACTCCATGTAATAAGGGGTCCTGTGCCACCACAGGGGTCCACAGCCCAATATGGTGTGGCCCCCCATGCCAGAGACCATCCTGGCACCAGGATTTGGGGTGGGACCCTCAGTGTCAGGAATTGAGACCCATCCAGGGGTTATCCTGACACCGTCTCATCCCTCTGCAGCATCACGGTGAAGGACCTGAAGGCCATGCTGCCCCAGGTGAACTACCGCGTCCCCAACATGAGGTTTCTGAGGGACAAGCTCGTGGTAAGGACCCCACAGGTACCCCAACTATGCAGGGAGAACCTCTTCAAGACCTCACAGCTGCGTTGGAGCCATCCCTGGTGTTGTTGGCTCCAGTTGGGTGGCCTTGCTCTTAGGTATCACTGTCTCCCACAGGAGGTGGAAGCCAGGAATGAGATGACTTTCTCCCACTTCATCCAGTTCTACAAAAACCTGATGTTTGATGCACAGAAGTCGGTAAGAGCCACAGCTTGTCCTCCTGAGCATCGCCTAACTGGTGTGGTGCGTCCTAGCTAAATCTGTTCCCCTCCCTTACGTTGCAGGTCATTGAGCAGCTGGAGCTCTCCTTCCCCTTGCGGTGAGTACCCGGGAACCCCCGGGCTCCCATCCTGGCCAAGCCTCGAAGTGTTGGATTCATTGGGTGGGTAAAGCCACCAGGCTGTGGGGCAGAGCCTGGGGAGAGCGCAGGGTCCAGATGGTGCTGCATTTCCACCAGTGTCAGGAGAAGCTCCTTTTCTGGACAACAGGAGGTTGAGGACAGACCTTCTTGCTCTCTGCAATTGCCTGAAAGGAGGCTGGAGCATGAAGAGTGTTGATTTCTTGAGTAACAAGTGACAGGATGAGAGGAAATGACCTCAAGTTGTGCCAGGGGAGGTTCAGATTGGATATTAGGAAACACTTCTTCCTGGAAAGGGTTGTGGAGCATTGGAACAGGCTGCCCAGGGCTGTGGTAGAGTTACCATCACTGGAGGGGTTGAACAGACACATAGATGAGGTTCTTAGGGACATGAGTCAGTGCCAGAGTTGGCTTATGATTGGACTCTGTGATCTTGAGAGTCTCTTCCAATCAAAATGATTCTATGATTTTAATATTTACATACAAGTTCTATAACACTATTCTTCCTACGTGTGCTCAGTGAGTAGGGCTCTTCTCCTGGAGGCAGGTAACCTTCAGTGAGGAGGTGTGGTTTGGGATTAAAATGATATTATAATGAGCAAAGTTTCCTTTAGATTAAGCACATCCACAGAATCACTAGGTGCTCAATCCACTGTTCATGGTTGACGTCTCAGTTCCAGGATAGGCTTTGTTCTCCAGTCACAAGTTAACTACTACTAGACATCTCATCTATTATTCACCTAATGTTAACCTTTTAGTAGGCCTCATGGTCAGGTCTTTAGGGCAAAAATGTTGGGGATAGAAACCATGGTTTGAGGGGTAGGGATAGGAGCGGGAATAGGAGCAGAGATGGGAGAAAGGATGAGCAATGATAAGAGAGGGGATGGGAGAAGGGGTGAGCAGGAATGGGAGAGGGGATGGGAACAGGGTATGGAGAGGAAAAGAGATCAGGGATGGGAGAGGAGATGGGAACAGGGATAGGAGAAGGGATGAGCAGGGATGGTAGAGGGGATGGGAACAGGGATGAGAGAAGGGATGGGAGAAGGGATGGGAGAAGGGATGGGAGAAGGGATGGGAGAAGGGATGGGAGACGGGATGAGCAGGGATGGGAACAGGGAAGACCAGGGATGGTAGAGGGGATGGGTGCAAGGATTGGAGATAGGTTGGAAGTGGGATGAGAACTGCGACGGAAGTGGGATGAGAGCAGCAATGGGAACCAGGATGGGAGCAGGGATGAGAAGAGATGAGCAGGGCTGGAAATGGGAATGTGAGAGGGGATGGGAGCAGGGATGTGAGCGGGAATGTGCTACTCCTGAGTAACAAGTGACAAGAGGAAATGGCCTCAGGTTGCACCAGGGAAGGTTGAGGTTGGATCTCAGGAACAATTTCTTCCCCAAAGGGCTGTTGGGCATTGGAACAGGCTGCCCAGGGCAGTGGTGGAGTCACCATCCCTGGAGGGGTTTAAAAGGTGCATAGACAAGGTTCTTAGTGAGATGGTCTAATGCCAGAGTTAGGTGATGGTTGGACTCAATGATCTTGAGGGTCTCTTCCAACAAAAATGATTCTGTGCGGGGGGATGACAGTGAGGGTTTGAGCATGGATGGGTGTGCAGATGGGAGCAGGGACATAGCCAAGGATGGGTGCAGGGATGGGATCAGGGATGTTAGTGGCGATATGAGCAAGCTTGGGTGCCAGGGATGCAGGGACGTGTTGCACTGCCCTCCTTCCCACATCCTTGGCTGAAAGAGTTGGGTGTGTTCAGCCTGGAGAAGGCTCCAGGGAGACCTTATTGCGGCCCCTCAATACTTAAAAGAGGCCGATAAGAAAGATGGGGACAGACTTTTGAGCAGGGCCTATTGTGATAGGACAAGGCATGACAGTTTTAAACTAAAGGAGGGGAGATTCAAGCTGGACATGAGGAAGAAATTTTTTACAAAAGGGTGGTGAAACACTGGCCCAGGTTGCCCAGAGAGGTGGTGGATGAACCATCCCTGGAGACATCCCAGCCAGGCTGCACAGGGCTCAGAGCAACCTGATCTGGGTGAAGATGTCCCTGCTCATGGCAGGGGTTGGAATGGGTGAGCTTTGAAGGTCCCTTCCAACCCAAACCATTCTGTGATTCTATGATCTTTGGCAGCGCTGGGTGCTCTGGCTGGGTACCTGCCTCTCTCATGTCACAGGGTGACACTGGGAGTGTTTGCTCCAGCAGCACCCACCAGCTCATGGTGCCCCTTGCACCTCCATGGCCTGCGCATAGCTGGCAGGAGTGGGACAGGACTTCGGGGGGCACCAGAAGGTGGGGCTGCAGATGGACTCTGGTGGCCTCAACTCCCCCATGGGGTCTACCCCAACTCCTGCTCCCAGTCCTTGCTGATGGCTGCTCCATGTCCCAGGAACGTGGACCGCCCTGAGCTGTGCCAAGTCTCCCTTTATGACTTCCAGAAGTTCCTGCTGCACGATCAGAAGGTGGGTTCTTAGAGACTCCTGTGGTGTCCCTCTCAGCCCCAACCTAGGGGACCCTCATGGGCTGTCCCAGCCTGGTTTATCCCGTAACGATGGCCACGTTTGCACCACAGGAACCCTGGGCCAGCGACATGGGCATGGTGCGGGACTACATGTGCACCTACCTCAAGGAGGGCTCCAATGAGGTGGCAGACCCCTCCTTCCAGCTGGATGAGGTGGGTGGACCCATGCAGGACCCACCCCAGGTTGTCTCCCCAGCCCTGGCAGGCTTTGACCTCTCTGTTTCCCCTATAGTTCCTCACGTACCTCTTCTCCAAGGAGAATATGGTGATGGACGCCAAATATGAGCGTGTGGTGCCTGAGGAAATGAACCACCCCCTGTCCCAGTACTGGATCTCCTCCTCCCATAACACGTAAGGACAGGGTGGGCTCTCCTTGGGGACCACCATTAGCATCCCGTCACCTCAGTTGGGGCAGCTCTGGCCACTGATGATCCTGACAGTTGGATTCAATGATCCTGAGGGTCTTTTCCAACCAAAATCATACTATGATTCTATGATTCTCATTCTCTGCAGGTACCTGACAGGAGATCAGTTCTCCAGCGAGTCCTCCCTGGAGGCGTACGCCCGCTGCCTGCGCATGGGTTGCCGCTGCATTGAGTGTGAGTCCCCTCAGCACCCCACAGAGATCCTGAGCCCACCCCAGAACCCCGTGTTGCACCAGATGACCGTCCCCTATACCCATCCCATAGTGCCAGGGTGGGGGAATCTTCCATGTCCTTCAAGGGCTGGAAAACATGGTCCTCAGTGAACAGCTGATGACCAGCATGTGTTAACCGAGGTGTCTCCCCATTCAGTGGACTGCTGGGATGGCCCAGATGATCTCCCTATCATCTACCATGGCCACACGCTCACCTCCAAGATCAAGTTCCTGGATGTGCTGCACACCATCAAGGAGCACGCATTCGTCACCTCTGAGTAAGCTCCAGCCCCCCAATGACACCCCAATTCTGGGCCGGGCAGGCAACCTCTCCTTCACCTTCATCCCAAGCCACCATTCCCACCTGCTTCCTCCAGGTTCCCCATCATCCTCTCCATCGAAGACCACTGCAGCATTGTCCAGCAGAGGAACATGGCCTCCCACTTCAAGAAGGTCTTTGGGGACATGTTGCTTACCAAGCCAGTGGACATCAATGCCGATGAGCTGCCCTCACCCACACAGCTCAAGAAGAAGATCCTAATCAAGGTGTGGGGCAGGGACCACCTCAAAGCCCCTCTTTGTGGGAGGGACAAGGACTGTGTTGACCTGGGAAGGATGGTGATTATCCCTAATCTTGGGACTCAAGAACAGTATACCTCCATGCACATGCAGTAGGACATTGGAGAGATGTCCTACTGGAAGAGAGGGTCAAGGAGAACAGGGGGTGGTGGAAAAGAAACTAGAGGAGCCCAAGTGTGGCCTGAGGGCTTGGGAGCTCAACATGATGGGGATACCATACTCACTGCTGACCTCCCCTTCTGGGCTTGCCCCCAGCACAAGAAACTGGTCGAAGGGAACCTGTATGAGGAGGTCTCCACTGCCAGTTACTCGGAGAATGACATCAGCAACTCCATCAAGAATGGCATCCTCTACCTCGAAGACCCTATCGACCACGTAAGGGTCTCCCTGCCACTCATGGCTGGGGGCTGAGCAGGGTCTGTTGTATGGGGATGAGCATCAGGGTTTGAGTTGGGCATGGGGCATGGGCTCTCCTAGACCATTGGGATGGGGCAGAGGCAGAAACAGAGGTCTCAAAGCCCCGTCCCTTCATGCCACCATCCTGCCAACCTTGGTGATGCTCTTCCCTCCCAGACCTGGAGCCCCCATTATTTCGTCCTGACAAGCAACAAGATCTACTACTCGGAGGAGACATCCCGCTACAAGTTCAATGAAGATGAGGAGGAGGTGGAGCAGAAAGAGGTACATGTGAAGCACGATGTGCCCATGGGGTGGGGTGGGGACACTAACTCATGGCATCTCTCCCATTTTGGGGTGAACTTGCAGGAGTTCAACAACAACGAGCTGCACTTCACGGAGAAGTGGTTCCACGGGAAGCTGGGAGGTGGCCGTGATGGGCGGCAAATTGCCGAGAAGCTGCTGCACGAGTACTGCACCGAGACAGGCGGCAAGGACGGCACCTTCCTGGTGCGCGAGAGCGAGACCTTCGTGGGTGACTACACCCTCTCGTTCTGGTAGGAGCCCCGGGGTGAAGGCAGGATCCCACCCTCCTCAAGCCAGTCTGGGCATCCCGCCAGAGGTCCAGCTGATGGTGGCTGGAATGGTGTTTTGTGGTGGAAATGCCATCTTTTTGTGTGGTACGTGGACCCCCACACTTGAGATGGTGGGGACGTGGACCTGAATTGATTCACTCCTTCCTTCTCCCCACCACCGTGGCAGGAGGTCCAGCCGGGTGCAGCACTGCCGGATCCACTCGCGGCAGGAGGCCGGTGCCACCAAGTTCTACCTGACGGACAACCTGGTCTTTGACAGCCTCTACAGCCTCATTTGCCACTACCGTGAGGTGCCACTTCGCTGCAATGAGTTTGAGATGCGCCTCACAGACCCCGTCCCTCAACCCAACGCTCATGAGAGCAAAGAGTGAGGATGGTCCCCATCCCCTTGGTCCCCTGGGTCCACCAGCCTTCTCCAACGCCAGTGTCAGGTCTTGGGTGTCAACGCCAACCCACCACCTCCATTCTCTGCCCGGCCAGGTGGTACCATGCCAGCTTGACGCGCCTGCAGGCCGAGCACATGCTGATGCGGGTCCCGCGAGATGGAGCCTTCCTGGTGCGCAAACGCAGTGAACCCAACTCCTACGCCATCTCCTTCCGGTAAGTGTGGCCAACCTGGCAACCCTAAGGCTGGTTGGGCTCAACCACAGTGCCCGTGTTGCTGGTCAAGCTGAGAACTGCTTGGCTCATGTTGGTTGTGACTCCATGCTGGGTGGCAGGGGTTCGCTCTGCGTCAGTAGGGTGACTCGGTGGGACACAAGATGTTGTCCTGGGGAGGCCGCAGTGATTAGAAAGCGATGTCCTCAGGGTGGTCACCCTTGTGCCATCTTGCACTGGTTTAGCACTGGGGCAGTGCATCACCTCCTGCTTGTCCCCATCATGGAGCCAGGGTCTGGTCATCATGCACCTCAAATCCCGTGATCAGTTTTGGGCCCCTCACGATAAGAAAGCCCTAGAGGTGCGGGAGCTGGTGAAGGGGCTGGAGCACAAGTGTGATGGGAGCGGCTGAGAGACGTGGAGGGTTCAGCCTGGAGAACAGGAGCTGAGGGGAGACCTTCTGATCTCTGAACTGCCTGAGAGGAGGCTGGAGCATGGAGGGGGTTGATCTCTTCTCCCAAGTAATGCGTGATAGGACAAGAAGAAACAGCCTTATGTTGCGCCAGAGGAGGTTTAGATTGGATATTAGGAACAATTTAGTCCCGGAAAGGGCCGTCGGGCATTGGAACAGGCCTCCCAGGTCAGTGGTGGAGTTACCATCCCTGAAGGTGTTTAAAAGACACACAGATTACATTTTTAGGCACATGGGTTAGTGCCAGTGTTGGGTTAATGCTTGGACCTGATGATCTTGAGGGTCTCTTTCAACCAAAATGATTCCATGATTCAATGATTTCCCCCTGGCTCTCTTGACCCCAGGGCGGAGGGGAAGATCAAGCACTGCCGCATCCAGCAGGAAGGTCGACTCTTCATGCTGGGCAGCTCAGCCGAGTTCGAGAGTCTCGTGGACCTCGTCAACTACTATGAGAAGCACCCGCTCTACCGCAAGATGAAGTTGCGCTACCCCATCAACGAGGAGACCCTGGAGAAGATGGGCACAACTGTGAGTTCTCCTGGCGGTGGAGATGGTGGGGATGAAGGCTCTGTGCCACAGGCAACCAAACACCATCCTCAGCTCCACCATGGTGGGTAGGGGTCCTCCAACCTCTTGGGTAATGCCCAGCCAGAACCATCCAAGCTCATTCTTCAGACATTGCCCATGGTTATATCTCCACCATAGTTCCCTTCCAATGAGTGGCAAAGTAATATTAGGTCCCTCTCAATGTCCTCTTGATCACATGTGATGACTTGGCTCCCACCACATCCCCCTGCAGTGCTTCTCTGCATCCAGGTGACCCACTCAGGTGTCTTTCCTTGCAGGAGCTGGACTACGGAGCCCTGTATGAGGTGCGGACCCCTCACTTCTACGTGGAGGCCAACAAGATGCCGATGGCCAGGGTAAGTGGCCAAGCTGGTGTCCCCAGGAGGTGGAGGGTGGTGGGACATGATAATCCTAGTGCTGGGGCTGGTGGGTGGTCCTCCCAGGATCCACCACATTTCCCACCACTGACCTGAGAAGTGGTCATGTTTTGCTGCATTTTTCTGACCCTCTGATTTTGGAGCTGGTGGGACCTTTCCCACCTCCCCATCACTTGGAGACAGTCCAAGCTCCACCAACAGCATCGTAACGTCATGGTGGGCGAGGTCTGGAGAGAGGCCACCCTGGAGCAACGTCCTAGCACAAGTTTGCCCCAACAGTGAGGAAACCTCCATGGGTCCCTTTGTCTTGGGGAACCCTGAAAGAGAAAACTTAGGGTCAGTTCCCAGGTGGTTGAGTCTCCATCCTCATAGGTTTTTGGGACTTGAGGAGACTTGGACCTGACCCAGTTTCCATGCTCAGAGGATTGTGGGACCAGGTTGGTCTCAGAGCTGTCCCAGTCTCCATCCTCAGAGGTTTTCAGGACGAGGTCTCAGAGATGACCCTCGAGGAGGCTGGAGTGGAGCCCCAAGGTTCCTTCTTTGTCATCCTTCAATCCCATGGGCCAGCTCTGCTGTGCTTTAAAGGTCCCTCTGCAACAGAGCAGCTCTCAAGCTAAGACCAGACATGGGAAAGCTTCACCCAAAGGGGTTTTTGTCCAAGCAGTGTGGAAATACCAGGGGATTAACCCCTTCAGTGCACCAGGAGAAACCATTGGGAGACCCAGAAGAAGAACCTGTTTTGTGCTGAATGTGGTGGCTTTACAGGACCACAAGGCACCTCCAGCCCTCCTGTCCCCTCTAACATGTCTCACTGTTGGCATGGTCAATTTGGAGGCAGCATTTAGGATGCTGGACCCTCAGGAGCCCCCATGTTCCATGGTTGGGCTTGAGGAGCTGAGTGGGGCGCACTGCCCACCAGTGTTCTTGGGTGCTGGGTGGTGACATGTGTCCCTCTCCCCGGTGGCCCAGTGCACGGTGAAGGCTCTCTACGACTACAAAGCGCAGCGGGAGGACGAGCTGTCATTCTGCAAGCAGGCCATCATCCACAACGTCGATAAGCAGGACGGCGGCTGGTGAGGGCGGTTGGGTGGCCCCTGGATGGCCATCGCCATGGGTGGGGGCTGGAAGGGCCACCCTGGGTTTTCCCATGGGTCATCCCGTGGTGGGTTTTAACTGCTTCCTTTTCTGTCCCCCCACCCCTTCTCCAACCGCTTCCCAAAATTGCATGCAGCATGAACACCCCTGTCCCTCCCCAAACTGGTCCATTTGCCTTGATCCTCTCACCCCTTGCAGGTGGCGGGGGGACTACGGGGGGAAGAAGCAACTGTGGTTCCCAGCCAACTACGTGGAGGAGATCGTCAACTCGCAAGCACAGGAGCAGGATGAAGCTGTGAGTGCCATGTTCCCGTGAACCAGGGACCCGAGATGCTCCCAGCCCTGTGTCAACTCAGATCCTCATCCAGAGGCTGAGGGATGCTCGTGGTCCTGGCTCCATCCTGGATCCTTATCCAGAGGTTGGCAGATGCTCCCAGCTTTGTGCCAACCCAGACTCTTCTCTGGAGGCTGAGAGATGCTCATGGTCCTGATTCCAGCCCAGACCCTCATCCAAAGCCTAAGGGATGCTCATGGTCCTGGATCCAGCCTGGACCTTTATCTGGAGGCTGGGGGATGCTCCCAGCCTTGTGCTGACCCAGACCCTTTTCTGGAACCTGGAAGATGCTCCTGGCCCCACATCAGCCCAGACCCTTATCCAGAGGCTGAGGGATGCTCATGGTCCTGGCTCCACCCCGGACCTTTATCCAGTGGCTGGGAGATGCTCCCAGCCTTGTGCCAACACAGACCCTTATCCAGAGCCTGGGGGATGCTCCTGGTCCTGGCTCCAGCCCAGATCCTTACCCAGAGGCTGAGGGGTGCTCATAGCCCTGGTTCCATCCCAGACCTTTATCTGGAAGCTGGAAGATGTTCCTGGCCACACACCAGCCTGGACTCTTGTCCAGAGGCTGGAGGATGCTCATGGTCCTGTTTCCAGCCTGGACCTTTATTCAGAGGCTGAGGGATGCTCCCAGCTCCACACCAGCCCAGACCCCTTTCTGGAAGGTAGAAGATGCTCCTGGCCTCACACCAGCCCAGACCCTTATCCAGAGGCTGGAGGATCCTCAACTATGGAGCAAAACCTGCCAAGATGGTGTCTTTGCTTTTGCCCAAACTTGGAGGATTTAGAGGGCTGGAGGGAGGCTGCCAAATGGAGCGAACACCAGGTTCAGCCCTTGCATGCCCCCCCGACCGCCCCCTCTTAGAATCATAGAATAATTTGGGTGTGAAGGGACCTTCAAAGCTCATCCAGTGCCACCCCTGCCATGAGCAGGGACATCTTCACCAGCTCAGGTTGCTCAGAACCCCATCCAGCCTGGCCTGGGATGTCTCAGGGATGGTTCATCCACCACCTCTCTGGGCAACCTGGGCCAGGCTCTCACCACCCTCAGTGTCAAAAATTAGTTCCTCACGCCCAGCCTGAACCTCCCCTCCTGTAGTTTAAAGCCATCACCCCCCGTCCTATCACAACAGGCCCTGCTCAAAAGTCTGTCCCCTCTTCCTTCCTCTCTTGCAGTCCTCGGAAAACAGCCCCCTGGGGAACTTCTTGAAAGGCTTCATTGACGTGCCGTCCTGCCACGTCGGTGAGTGTCCCCACCACGTCCCCGCCACAGCTGCGGGAACCCGCCGAGACAGCGCGCACCCCACGCTGAAGCTCATTGCCATGAGCTGAGGCTCCCCAAACTCATCACAATCTGCTGGGGAGCAACGCGGGGTTCTGAGGGATTTGGTTGATTTTGGGGGGATTCAGAGGAATTCGGAAGCCTGGGTGATCCAGGGGATATTTACCCCTGGCTGAAAGGAAAATGCATTTCAGCATGGAGAGCTGAAACCGATCATTAGAAAAATGGGACCTTCACAAGAGGAGGACCCTAACGGCTGGTGGGGTCCCAGGAGGGGCTGGTGGGGCCCGGGAGCGGGACCGCTGAGGTTTCGTTTGCTCCACAGAGCCGTCCGTTGGGAATGTCTTCGAGTAAAGCCCCCCTCTGATGTCCTTATAGTTATCTCCAAAGACGGGAGGAGCTCCAAACCATTTGTCTTCACCATCCATTCCCAGCAGATGTCCCACGCAGCCCAGTCACTGGACGTTGCCGCGGACACGCAGGAGGAACTCAGCGAGTGGGTGGCCAAGATCCGAGAGGCCACACAGAACGCCGATGCCAGGGTGAGGGGCGTCAGGGTGCAGAGGATGAGGGTGGACAGTCCCATCCCCCAGAGGATGGTCCCCAACACCTCCAAAGGAGAAGGCTGGGACCTTCAGCTCCTGTTTTCTCTTGTGCAGATGCAAGAGGGGAAGATCATGGAGCGGAGGAAGAAGATTGCACTGGAGCTCTCCGAGCTGGTTGTGTATTGTCGCCCGGTGCCGTTCGATGAGGACAGTAAGAGCTGGAGAAGCGGGTGATGGGATGAACATGGGTGGGGAAAACCAAGTGGTCAAGGTGGACTGACCCCTGGGCCACCTGAGATCCCTGTGTCCTCCCGCTGATGGCCACCTTGGTGCTTTCAGAGATCGGCACAGACAAAGCGTGCTACAGGGACATGTCCTCCTTCCCGGAGACCAAGGCAGAGAAGTATGCCAACCGCAGCAAGGGCAAGAAGTTCCTGCAGTACAACCGGCGCCAGCTCAGCCGCATCTACCCCAAAGGGCAGCGCCTGGACTCCTCCAACTACGACCCATTGCCCATGTGGATCTGTGGTAGCCAGCTTGTGGCCCTCAACTTCCAGACGCCTGGTAAATCCTGCTTTTGGGGTTGTTGCTGGGCTCATCCCAACAGGTCACCCCAAAAATCCCTATCTCTGATGGCTTTGTCCTGGGTTCTGTTGCTGGAGGTTGTTTGGGTGATGTCTCCAACCTCTGTCCTCATCCTGTTGGGGACATCTCCATGAACTGCTTGGGGGCTTCATGCAAAAGCCAGCTGCATCACTTCTCCAAACAGGGTTGGGGGCTCTTAGTAGGGTCTTTGCAAGGGCAGAACTTGTTGCCCATGACCTTGGGGAGGTCTCTGAGCCCCACAGCTCAGAGCTACTCTGTCCCCATGGCCACAGACAAACCGATGCAGCTGAACCAGGCGCTCTTCATGCTCGGTGGCCGCAGTGGCTACGTCCTGCAGCCTGACATCATGAGGGACGAGACGTTCGACCCCTTTGACAAGAACAGCCTGAAGATCGTGGAGCCCATCACGGTGCAGCTGCAGGCAAGTGGGCGAGGACAAGTCCACCCCGTTGTCACCATCAAGATGGGGTTTGCTTCTTCCTCCATTTTCTGTCAACCAGGGGTGGTTTTTCTATGTTTCAGCCTCATATTCACTCCACAGAGATTGTTACCCTGTGATCTCTTGGGTTTGTTGGTCTTTCTCTGCTTGAAGTATCATTTTTACCAGGGGAGAAACCCAGAATTGCACAGAGCTGAGCCCAACCTGAGCAAGGGCAAGGTGGAGGGTAAAATAGATAAAACAAGCCCAGAAATACCTTAACCAACCCTTGGGTAATTTTGGTGCTAAGAGATGGGATGGTTTGGTTTGTAGGTACCTGTCCCTTGAGCACGACACAAATGCAGCAAACATTTTTCAAAATAATTTGGTGGGTACAGCTGAAATCAAGCTACGACCAGTCCAAGGTTATAAATAAGGTGTGATGTGGATAATTATGGCCACGAAACCCTTGGCAAACCCAAAACACCCCAAATCTTTTACGATGAGGGTGGTGAGAGCCAGGTCCAGGTTGCCCAGAGAGGTGGTGGATGCCCCATTCCTGGAAACATCCCAGGCCAGGCTGGACACGGCTCTGAGCAACCTGATCTGGGTGAAGATGTCCCTGCTCATGGCAGGGGTGGGACTAGATGATCTTCAAAGGTCTCTTCCAACCCAAGCCATTCAATGATTCTATGATTCTAAAGTGGCCAAACCATGGGGTTGCCCTGGAAAGTCCTTCCTCTTCTGATGTAGCCAGACCTCACCCTCCTCTTCCTCCTGCAGATCCTTGGTGCCCGGCACCTGCCCAAGAATGGGAGGAGCATCGTGTGTCCTTTCGTAGAGGTGGAAGTGTGTGGCTCCGAGTATGACAACAGCAAGAATAAGACAGATGTCGTAGGTGAGAGTCCACGTGGGTGATGTTCCCACCCAGCCCCTGCTCCCCAGGGAGAAGTGGGGACACTGGGACAACCTTAACTGCTCCCTTTGGGGTCCTCTTGGATATGTGGGTGATGAGGCTGGGCTTCATGGAGAAGTGGACAGGCATCTTCTACTAACGTGCTGGTGCCCTCCTGATGATATCCATGTGTCCAGCCCTGCTCTGACCTTCTCTGCTTTCTCCTCATCCCCTCAGCTGACAACGGCTTCAACCCCGTCTGGCTCTTCAAGCAGTTTGTCTTCGACATCAACAACCCTGAGTTTGCCTTTCTCCGCTTTGTGGTGTACGAGGAGGACATGTTCAGTGATCCCAACTTCTTAGCACAAGCCACCTTCCCCGTCAAGGGCCTCAAAACAGGTATGGTACCTCCATCTGCACCATCATCATCATGATAGAACCATAGAATCATGGAATCATAGAATGGTTTGGGTTGGAAGGGACCTTTAAAGGTCATCCAGTCCAACCTCCCTGCAATTATCATCATCACCTCCTTGGGAATCTGGCCATGGTTCATCATCGTCATCTCATCTGGGATCTGGCCATGGCTTGTCAAAATCATAATCTTCTCAGGGATCTGGCCATGGTTCATCATCATCATCTCATCTGGGATCCGGCCGTGGCTTGTCGTCATCGTCTTCTTCTTGGGGATCTGGCCATGGTTCATATTCACCATCTCCTTGGGGATTTGGCCATGGTGAGGGGCTTGGACCCTGCCATGGAGCTGAGCTTGTGTCATGGTGTTGTCTCCAGGCTACCGGTCAGTGCCACTGAAGAACAGCTACAGCGAGGACCTGGAGCTCGCTGCCCTCCTCATCCACATTGAGATCATCAATGCCAAGGCAGGTGGCCTGGGTGGCTCGCTGAACCCCATGCCTCAGTTTCCCCAGCACCCTGTCCACTCTACCAACCTCATACCCTTGTGTTGGCACAGGAGGAAGATGAGGAGAACCTCTACTCGTCCATCCAGCAGCTACGGGACCGCGCCAGCGAGCTCTCCAGCCAGGTCTCCAGCTACGAGCGCACCAACGGCTGCGACTCCCGTTACCAGCAGCGTCTCGATGAGTTACGGGCAGCCCAGGAGCGGCTCATGGAGCTCACCGAAGTCCGCAACCGCAAGTGAGTGTCCCTTCCCCGTGCTTTGGGTGGTCCCTTTCAGGAGGGTCCCCAAGGCCACCACCCTGCTCCCTACCAGGTTGATGGAGAAGAAGAAGAGGGACCGACAAATGGTCACCAAACGCAGCTGAGCGGGATGGACATGAGCACACTGTGGAACCCTCACCACCTCCTCTCCTGCTGCAAAGGGGGGTGGGGGTGGCCAAATCCGGACACTCCCCCTTGCCCAAGGCTGGACGATAGCGATGTGACAAATTTGGGGACAAAAGGGGACCTCAGGTAGCTCTGCCTGTGACATTTCTCCACTGGGGTGAAGCAGGAGGTGGGCTGCTCTGACATAAATTCTCAGGCACCTCCAGCTTCATCCCATGTCCCCAGGGGCTGGTGGCCATGTCCCTGTCCCTGTGGGGTGGCCACCACAGTTCCTCTTCAACCCATGTCCTCTGTGTCCCACCACCCCATGCAGGGGGGGACAATGAGCCTCATAACCAATAGGGAAACTGAGGCACAGGAAAAGTCTCCCAGTATCCAACCAGCCCAGGATGGGGCAGGACCAGCCAACCCCCTCCTGCCACCTCCCAGCTGGGGACAGGGGACAGGACGGGCTGGCAATGAGCCACCACGATGGGGACACAGGGGACAATTTGGGGAGGGAGGCATTTTGCACCCCCCCATACTATAAATATCTGTATTTTCTTATTTTATCCAGCGTGTACATACAGCGGGGAGTGGGGGGGGGCGGGTCTGTACCAGCCACAGTATTAGGGCACGGGGGGTGGGGACACCCCAAAATGTCCAGAGATGTCCCCGGGATGGGCACAAGGGAGCAGGGGACCAAGTCTGGGGGTGCCCCGTGGCTGCTGATGGGGTGTCCCAAGATGCTGGCACCAAGGTGGCCCCAGGATGGGGACAAGGATGGCACGAAGGTGACACCAACATCAGCACCAAACCCTGGGAATGGAGGTGGTGCCTGGCAGGGGGGTGGCTGGGGACATCTCGGGGTGTCCCCCGGGGTCGGGGTGTCCTGGCGGGGAGGGATCTGTGTATTCTTTGTATGAAAATAAATCTATTTAGCCAATATTTATATCCTGGCGCTGCGGTCTGGTCCCCACCCTTCTCTGTCCCCACCACTGATGACCCTGGGGTGGATGATGTTCCCAGGGCAGCGGCTTGGTGGTCCTGGACCCCTGAGCAAAGGGTGTCACCCTTGTCCCTGTGACGTGTCCCAGTGATGGTGGAGACACCCAGGCGGTGTGTGGTTTTGGGCTGGCATGTGTGTGTTGCGGTGGGCAGGGCCACCCAGGGAGGGGACAAGGGACATAGGCCATGGGACAGGGCACAAGGCCACGGGACCAGGGGATAGGGGACATGGGCTAGGAGGCAGAGGGACAATGGGACACAGGGACAGTGGACACAGCACTGTGAGGATGCAGGACACAGCATCGTGGGGATGCATGGCTATGGGGACATGGGACACAGGCCCATTGGGACAGGGGGGTCTGGGGACACAGGGCTGTGGGGACATGGGACACAGTGTCATGGGGACACACAGCTATGGGGATGCAGGGTCACTGGGCCATGGGGACACATGGCTATGGGGACACAAGGACACAGGGCTATGGGGACACATGGCTATGGGGACACAAGGACACAGGGCTATGGGGACACAGGGCCACAGCAACATGGGACACAGGGCCATGGGGACATTGTGCCATGAGGACACAGGGCTATGGAGACATGGGACACAGGGCCATGGGACACAGGGCTATGGAGACATGGGACACAGGGCCATGGGGACACAGGGCCATGGGGCCATGGGACACAGGGCTATGGGGACACTGCGATATGGGGACACAGAGCTCTGGGGACACAGGGCTATGGGGACATGGGACACAGGGCCATGGTGCCACGAGGATAGAGGGCCATGGGGACATCGGACAGAGGACTATGGGGACACTTATTGGGACACAGGGCTATGAGAACACAGTGCTGTGGGGACACAGGGGGACGGGACTATGGGGACATGGGACAAAGGGCACAGAGGGACTTTGGGGACATGGGGGCCCAGGGACACAGAGCTCTGGGGACACAGGGCTATAGGGACATGGGGTCATAGGAACACAGGGCTCTGGGGACACAGGGCTGTGTGGACATGGGACAAAGGGTGACAGGACACAGGGACACAGGGCTCAAGGGGGACAGGGCTATGGGGACACAGGGCTGTGGGGACATGGGACAAAGGGTGAAAGGACACAGGGACACAGGCCGTAGGGACACAGAGCTATGGAGACATGGGGACACAGGGCTCTGGGGACAAAGTTCTCTGGGTACACAGGACTATGGGGACATGTGACACAGCACCATGGGGACAGGGGACACAGGGCACAGGGACACTGGGCCATGGGGACACAGGACACAGCACCATGGGGACATGGGACACATGGCTATGGGGACACTGGGCCATGGGGACAAAGGGCTATGGGGACACAGGCTGTGGGGACACAGGGGCACAAGGACACAGGGTCATGGGGACACATGGCTATGGGGACACAGGGTTATGGGGACACTGGGACATGGGGACAAAGAGCTTTGGGAACACGGGACACAGCACCATGGGGACATGTGACGTAGAGTTATGCGGACCTTGGGCCACGGGGACACAAGGCTATGGACACACTGGGGCACACGGCTCTGGGGACAAGGGACACAGGCAGCAGCTCCATGGGGACACTTCCCCATGACCCACAGGGAAACCCCCGCGCCCCCTTACGGCCCAGCAGGGGGCGGGGCAGCGCGGCCGCAAGTCCCTCCCTCTCCCCTTCATTGGCTCCTTCCCTCACCCCGGCCTTTCCCCATTGGCTGGCAGCCCGGCGGCAGCGGGCCGTGCCGGAAGCGCCGGCGTGTGGCGGCGCCGCTCTGGGCCGCGCTTCCCCCGCGGCTCTGTGGTAGCGGCCCCTGAGGCGGAAGAGCCGGGGCGGCGGGAGACGGTGAGAACGGGGGAGGGAACCTCAATTTACTGCTTTAATTCCCCTTTATTTTTAATTATCTGTCGCTTTCCAAGTTCCCCTCAGCCTGATCCATCAGGTTTCGACCCCGTTTGAAACACTACAACCCCCATTGCTCTGGATGTGCTTGTATTTCTGTCAACCTGAGAGGAAATCGTTCATATTTTCGTATTAAAGAGATGGTTTATTCTTGGTTTTGATCAGAAAAACGGTTTATTTTTTTTGCTTTGATGAGAAAAATAGTTTATTTTTTGTTTTGACGAGGAAACCAGTTGATTCTTGGGGTATTTTTAATGAGGAAACCAGTTGATTCTTGGGGTATTTTTAATGAGGAAACCAGTTGATTCTTGTTTTTATTGAGGCAAGTGGTTTATTCTTGGCTTTTTATGACAAAAATGGTTTATTCTGGTTTTCTTTTGGCAGCATTCAAAGCACGGGGGGGGGGGTGGGTATTATATTCCTTGTAGTGAGAGAACTTTAAATAAAAAGTGAAATAAAACTGAGGTCTTAGATTGAATGGGGGTTGGGGGGACACAGAATATTATTGTTTAATTCTATTATTTAACAAATCACAGAATTTCAAGCCAGCAGAGTCACAAAACGGCGGCGGCGAGTTGCCTTGGATGGAAAATAAGGGAAATAAAAGCACTGAGCTGCTCGATTCCTCCTCCCCCCGCTCCCAACTTGTAAGAAATTTTACCCATCAGCCCGTGGCAGTGACATTTTATTTTAAACTTCTTTATTTCCTCCGTGGTGTAGAAACGGGCACGGCTCTTACTTTTCTCTAGGGTCAACTGCAGGGAGAAGTTTCTACGTTCGCCCCTTTTGGGATGGTGGAACAAAAATTTGGGGTCGTGGTCGCGTCAGAAGTGAGACGGGGAGGGGGAAGTTGTGTGAAAAGTTAATGGGAGTTTAGCTGGGGTTGAGTTTAGCTGGGGTTGAGTTTAGCTAGGGGTGAGTTTAGCTAGGGGTGAGTTTAGCTAGGGGTGAGTTTAGCTAGGGGTGAGTTTAGCTAGGGGTGAGTTTAGCTAGGGGTGAGTTTAGCTAGGGGTGAGTTTAGCTAGGGGTGAGTTTAGCTAGGGGTGAGTTTAGTTAGGGTTGAGCTGAGTTTAGTTAGGGTTGAGCTGAGTTTAGTTAGGGTTGAGCTGAGTTTAGTTAGGGTTGAGCTGAGTTTAGTTAGGGTTGAGCTGAGTTTAGTTAGGGTTGAGCTGAGTTTAGTTAGGGTTGAGCTGAGTTTAGTTAGGGTTGAGCTGAGTTTAGTTAGGGTTGAGCTGAGTTTAGTTAGGGTTGAGCTGAGTTTAGTTAGGGTTGAGCTGAGTTTAGTTAGGGTTGAGCTGAGTTTAGTTAGGGTTGAGCTGAGTTTAGTTAGGGTTGAGCTGAGTTTAGTTAGGGTTGAGCTGAGTTTAGTTAGGGTTGAGCTGAGTTTAGTTAGGGTTGAGCTGAGTTTAGTTAGGGTTGAGCTGAGTTTAGTTAGGGTTGAGCTGAGTTTAGTTAGGGTTGAGCTGAGTTTAGTTAAGGTTGAGCTGAGTGAGTTTAGCTAGGGTTGGGTTTAGCTAGGGTTGGGTTTAGCTAGGGGTGAGTTTAGCTGGGGGTGAGTTTAGCTGGGGGTGAGTTTAGCTGGGGTTGGGTTTAGCTAGGGTTGGGTTTAGCTAGGGTTGAGTTGAGTGAGTTTAGCTAGGGGTGAGGTTTAGCTGGGGGTGAGTTTTAGCTGGGGGTGAGTTTTAGCTGGGGGTGAGTTTTAGCTGGGGGTGAGTTTTAGCTGGGGGTGAGTTTTAGCTGGGGGTGAGTTTAGCTGGGGGTGAGTTTAGCTAGGGTTTTACTGAATTTGACTGGAACTTAGACAAATTTAACTAGAATTTAATTAGCTGAATCTATCTAGAAGTGAACTGGATTTAACCAGAAGTTAACTGAATTTATATAGAATTTATATGGAATTTAGCTACAGTTAACTAGAAGTTAACAAGCATTTAACTAACTGAATTTAATGAGGAGTTAGCTAAATGCTAACTGAATTTAACTAGACGCTAACTGAATTTAACTAGACGCTAACTGAATTTAACTAGACGTTAACTGAACTTGACTAGACGTTAACTGAATTTAGCTAGAATTTAGCTAGAAGATAACTAGAAGTTAACTGAATTAAGTTAGAATTTAACTAGACTTTAACTGAACTTAACTAGAAGTTAGCTGAATTTAACTAGAATTTAGCTAACTGAATTCAGCTAGAACTTAGCTGGAATTCAACTAGAGTTTAACTGAATTCAACTAGAGTTTAACTAGGATTCAACTAGAGTTTAACTAGGATTCAACTAGAGTTTAACTCTAGGATTCAACTGGAGTTTAACTAGGATTCAACTGGAGTTTAACTAGGATTCAACTAGAGTTTAACTGGAATTCAACTAGAATTCAACTAGAACTTAGCTATAATTTAATCGAATTTAACTAGAATTGAGCTCGAAGTGAACCGAATTTCACTAGAATTTAGCTGAATTTAACTAACCGAATTTAACCAGAAGTTAACTGGATTTAACTAGAGAACAAGTGCAAAAATGCGCTTCTGATTCCAGATATTTGAATTTCTTTTAATATATTTTGAAAGCTGGCGACCTTTGGCGCCTCAGCGTGTTCTTTGGGTTTTAACGCCACGTCGAGGAGCTCTCGTTGCAGCCTGAAATTCCTTTTTTAGGGAATTATTTCAAGGCAGAATTCAACCTTCACTTGGCTCGTAAGCACAAAGCCAAAGCCGGAGGCGGAATTTAATGACGCTGTTGGGTGTCGCAGGGAACAGGACAGACGAGCTGCTGCTCCGGGCGACGTCTGGGATGGTTTAGGAGAGAAGACAGAGCTGGAATCATCCCGCAGACGCGCAGTGGGGTGGCAGGAGGCACCGGCAACAAGCAGGAAGGTGGGAAATACCACCACGAGGCTGATCAAACCCTGAACAAGGGACCAGGGGAGGCTTTGACAAGCGCAGCGTTGGGCTTAAGGCCTCACCCAACCTGAATTATTTTTGGAGATCCAGCACTATCACACGTGGATCTTCACCGCCGTGACTCTTTCCTTTCTCAGGCGAGCGACGATGACCAACCTCCCGCCCTCAACGGGGGACGACAACTGCTATTACATCCTGACGGAGGATTGCGCCTACGGCAGCAAGTATTTCCAAGCCGGGAACATGTGTTTCTGCAGCGAGAGGAGTTACCTGCGCAACTTCCCCGACGATGGGCCCCCGGCTTGCTTCTTAAAAGTCATCATGCTGGATGGCGGCTCCACCGTCACGATCAACGTGGAAATCCTGCAGCCCGTGCGTGAGGAGGCGGTGGTTTTCCTCCTGGCCATCGGGAGCCACGACGAGCGCTTGAATTATTTCTTGGAGAGGCTGAGTCTCGAGGCAGCTCTGCGCGCCGCACCGGGCCAAAAGGTGATGGCGGAGGTCGACCGGCACCATTTCCCCGGCGTCATCCGCTACATCGGGAGCATTTACAAAAACGCCGCGGCCAGCTTGTCTCCGTTCTTCTTCGGGGTGGAGTTACAGGTAAAACGGGCAAAAAAACCAAGTCGATTGCTTATTTTCTCTTGGTGTGTTTTGTTGCGTAACGTGCCTTTCTTGCGTGTTTTCAGGGCGAGGGTGAAAACAGAGGGCGCAGCGATGGGTCTTATCACGGTGTTGAGTATTTCAAGTGTAAGCGGAACTGTGGGGTCTTCCTGCCGTTTAGCAGAGTCCAGTTTAGTCCGGTGCCGGACGATGATTTCATGAAACAGAAGCTGAAAGTGGATGTGGAGGAGGAGGTTCCCGTGAAAGTGGGAGATGCAGTTAGTTTCTATGTGGACGACGTCCTCACAAAAGGAATCGCGATGGCCGTTTACAGGGAGGGAACCCAATGGTTCGTTAAAGTTTGTCCGGTAAGAGCAATTTTGTTGCCTTTTCTTGATTTTTAGAGGCTTTTTAAAAAACTATATGAAGATGGGACATGAAAGAGAAGGAATGTCCAAAATTGAAAAATTGGTTTGTATTCCAGGTACGCCAGGGGTTGGCTCTTATATCTGTAGTGGTTCTGCTCTAAAAATGTCAATTTTAATAACCAACTGCTCTTGGTTTTCCAACCTGATAGATTTTTTTGGTCTCTTCTTTCAGGAAGAAGAAGGAACAACCGACATTTTCAGAGAAATCCCGATGGACTCTGTTGTGAAGGAAAGCTTGCAAAGTAAGTTATCGCCAGATGTGTCCACCCACATTTATTTCTTCTCTGGAGGGCACTGAGGAGCTGAAAATCCAACCGAAGCTTCAACTGGTCCTGACTTAGTTGATCAGGAGGCAGAAAAGTTTCAAGTTCTGGACAAAACTCTTTGCGTTAGGCAACTAAAGCTGAGTGTCCCCATTTGTCAGGGGGATGAAAAGAGAGGCTGATTGCAGAGCAGAAGTATTTCCTAGGGGAGAAGGCACCGCTTAATTAAAAAGTCTTTAATTAACTGTAGAAGTGGCAGACAAACTCAGAAAGGCACAGATGGCAGCGATGATGGTTTGAGTCACTGGACATGACAAGAAATTAGTGGAATCTCTCTGTTGCCATCAAGACTTTTCATTGAGTTGATTCATCTCACTAAAGGCAAAAATAAATCAGTAATAAACCCCTGCTGTGTTTTTAGGAGGTTGAAATGGTTCTGTGAGGGGCTGGATTAGCTCCAGGTGCAGCCTTGAGCAGAGAAACGAGGAGCAGGATCATCCCGGCTCAGCCTGTTAGACCAGCTTGGTCATATATATCACTGAAATACGTCCTGAAAATTACACCTCGTGTCCCTGGTGCTCAGCTTTGAGCTTGTCTGTGTGGTCTATAATTTCAAAATAAACCTGGTATTAGGTGAGATCTAGAAGTATCTGTTGTTAGGCTTTGATTTCGTACCTCACCTGACATTTTGTCTTACCCACTAGGTTTATTTTCACCGTTCGAGTCCGACATGGGCTTGGGACACCCGAACCAAATGAAACAAGATATAAGCAAGAGCGGCAAGGAGTGTGAGAGCGGAAATTCATCCCTGGAGGTGAACTCCATGGTCCAGATCACCTTGGACAAGGGAAATCAGGTGTCGGGAATCATCCGCTGGTTGGGCTACCTGCCCCAAATCCCACAGAAAATGGCAGGAGTTGAACTGGTAAGGAGCGACAAATTTTTCCTGCTGTGAGATTGTAAATCAGAATGGGCAAATCTTGGTTTTTCTCTTTTCTATGAACACCGTCAGCTTGCGGCTGCGGATCTCGCAGCTTCACCTGGGCCTCCGATGTGTCAGAGTGTGAACACTGAGGGCGAACACACAATTTTGCCTTCCCGTAGAGTGGGGAGGAGAGTCTGTAGTGTGATTACCGTGGTTGGTTTGCTCTCTTCATGAGTAAAGTTACTGGAACATGGGATGGAATAATCCAAAATCCCACAAGCAGCATCAACAGGTTCAAAATCGAACCAGAATAAGTGAAAAAACAACCAGCAAAATGGGACTAAACTTGTACCGGGCACTTAAATGGGGGATTGCGCCTCATTCATGGAAATCCTTCACTCATGTTATTCCTCAATGCTTTTTATGCCCAGGATGAAGATAAAGGGGTCACTGCTGGCGAGTGGCTGGGCAAGTATTATTTCCACTGCGCTCCGAAGCGCGGCCTCTTCGTGAAGCTGCAGTCCTGCCAGCCCGACGTTCGCTTCCAGTGCTCGCGCCAGAGTGAGCCGAGCCTCGTGGATTACGGTAAATTCTCCGGGGAGAGCGTCCCGTCCCACCAGGGGGGATTAGGGATGAGTTTTATAACCCAGTTCACTTACATAGGGGCGGGCGGTTCGTCTTCTTCCTGTGTTCGCTCTTCATGTTAATTAGCAGGAGTCTTCTGGAAATTGGGTCTTCAAACGAGGGGAAGTTCACAGTACTGAGCAGAAGTGAGTGAAGTTCAACAAGGCCAAGTGGCGGGTCCTGCGCTTTGGCCACAACAACCCCCTGCAGCGCTCCAGGCTGGGCACAGAGTGGCTGGAGAGCAGCCAGGCAGAAAGGGACCTGGGGGACTAATGGACAGGAAGCTCAACATGAGCCACCAGTGTGCCCAGGTGGCCAAGAAGGCCAATGGGATCCTGTCCTGTATCCAAACCAGCGTGGTCAGCAGGACAAGGGCAGTGACCCTTCCCCTGTGCTCTGCATTGGGGAGGCCACACCTGGAGTATTGTGTTCAGTTCTGGGCCCCTCAGCTCAGGAAAGAGATTGAAGTGCTGGAGCGGGTCCAGAGAAGAGCAACAAGACTGGGGAAGGGACTTGAACACAAGCCCTGTGGGGAGAGGCTGAGGGAGCTGGGCTTGTTTAGTCTGGAGAAGAGGAGGCTTAGAGGTGAGCTCAGCACTCTCTAGAACTACCTGAAGGGCAGTTCTAGCCAGGTGGGGATTGGGCTCTTCTCCCAGGCATCAGCAATAGGACAAGGGGCCATGGGCTTCAACTCTGCCAGGGGGAATTTAGGCTGGAGATTAGAAAGCAATTCTGTGCAGAGAGAGTGGTCAGGCATTGGAATGGCTGCCCAGGGAGGTGCTGGACTCACCGTCCCTGGAGGTTTTTAAACTGAGATTGGACATGGCACTTAGTGCCATGATCTAGTCAATGGACTGGAGTTGGACCAAGGGTTGGACTGGACGATCTCTAAGGGCTTTTCCAACCCAGTCCATTCTGTGATTCTGTTTTGCTTGTCAGGGCTGGCTGTTGGTTTGTGATTTCTTCTGGTGATTGTCTGACAGGTGGTTCATCTCTATCATCCCAATTAGGCCACAAGGCCATCACAGCAACACTTAATTGCCTCTGTCTTAAAAATCTACGTTTCATTTCACAAAACCTTGGGAAAGACAAGGTGTTTACCTCCCCAGCCACCTATCTTTTCTCCCAAAGTATCAAAAAAAAGATGTTTAAGGCATAACATCATTCTTTGTCTTAATTGGGATGAGGGGAGTGCTTCAAGGTTGTCACAGAGAGGCGAGATGGTGCCACGGTGGGACAAGGAGAAGCCTTGTGCGGGGCATCTTAATCAGTGGTTTAATATTCTTCAGTTGCTTCGAGTGTTCAAAAAAATTACAGTTTTGAGGTTGCCCTGATGGTATTTATAGGAAATGTCCCCACAAGTGTGAGAGATGGTCAGTAATTAAATACAGGGATAAGGTAGATTAGGGCACTAAATACTGAATTGGACTCGGTGATCTTGAGGGTCTCGTCCAGCCAAAATTCTTCTGAGAATACAGGCAACATTTCGCAGTTGCTCTAAAAATAAGGCCTCAGTGTTGCACTTGGGGACTGAGAAATAAGGGAGAGCTTGGAAAGGGAGAGAGAATGAAATCAATTTTAATTTGGTAAGACATTCACAAGAAGGTGTGGGGAAGAACATGAAGAGATGATTAAATCAATTTGATGTGACGATAAGACAATCACAAGAAGGTGTGGGGAAGAACAGGTCGGTAGTTTGATTTGGAACAGGAGGAAATTCCTCTGGAGCAAAGACAGTGCGAACTAGAAACTATAAACGAGAAGATGGGATTCCTGTAGAGACTGCCCCAAAACTGCGAGTATGGACAAGAAGTGTCGTAAGGACACACTGAAGAGAGGGGGTTGACTCACAAGGGGAGAACGCTGAAGAAACCAAAGAAGACCAGGCTGAAAAAGCCACCTTTGAAGCTTGAGGAGACAAGAGGCCAAGGGGATGAGGCTATTAAAGGCCTCTTTGTCCCCTTGCAACTGGGGTCGCAAGTCCTTCAACGGAGAGATCCCAAGCTTGTAACACAGCACCAGCTCGTTCGTAGCTCTTTTTGTCTTTGTTAGGCTTGGCCTAACAACGGCGGAGGTGGTGTGGATTGCTAGGGCACGGCTCTGGTGAAAAAGAGACCGTTTGGTTTTGTCTCTGTTTCCGGTAGATGATTTACTAAAGAGATGATAAATCTTCATGCCATTGTGGTTTGGTCCCAGCAGGAGCGGCGCAGGAAGAGCGCGGTGACGACTTCTGAGCAGAGCAGAACCTCTGCGGCATCGGGGAAAGACAGAGCTGACCCAGACGAGGTGGGAAACTACAAATTATTTCTTTTGCTTCTCTTGCAGGAGGGCAAGAAGTTCTTCCGCAGGTTCCAGACAGTTTCCCTCCCCCCAGGAACGAGGCAGCAGTGCGTGTTCTGCAAGGGCGGATGAAGGGGATCCAAGGCCACTGCAACTCCTGCTATATGGACGCAACTCTCTTCAGGTAAGGAGGTGCTGTTTCATTAAACAAGCGCTTTTTTAATTGGGACAGAGCTCTAAATTGCAGCACTTCCCTAGAATTCCAAGCTGGCTGAAAATTTAGAGGCTGTGTGGTGGTTGATGCTTTTTTGATCTCCTTCCTCATCTGGAAGGTTCTCAGGCCCTGAAATGACCCCCGTGAGTACCTAAGTTACCCATGTGTCTGTCATGCAGGGCAGTGAGAGATCGTAGTTCTCTGGACTCTGACCACGCTGAATCTTGTCACTGGAGGTAATGGCTGGAAACATTTCAAAGAAACCACCCAGGAGGTTCCCAGCTTCACTGTCCGGAGAGGAAAAGACTCAGTGGTGCTCCCCCATGGGCAGTTTTGGTTGCGAAGTACGAGATTTCCTTCTCTCTGAGCCGTTTCTTTGCTTGTCACCCGTGTTTGTTAACGCAGATGTGGTTTGTCTCACTGTGGAGATGCGCTGTCACTCACCTCGCTGTAACCGCATGCGTGGATTGCTGGAAATGAAAGCCACCAACTGTTCACCAGGCACAACGGGTCGGTTCTAAGTCCTGCTGCGAACCCCTTTAGAGTTACACCACACTCTCTCTTTTTCACAGCCTGTTCTCCTGTACGTCCGTGCTGGACTCCATGCTCTTCAAACCCTTCCCGCTGTGCGACAGGAACGTCCAGAGCATCCTGCGGGATGAGATTGTTAATCCCCTCCGAAAGTGAGTATAATATGTGGGAATTCTGGATGTCATCCATCTGCCTTCGTACCTTCTCTGCTGTCTATCGCTGAGGGAAAGGTTTACCTGGAAAGTTTCTCTTGTTGGCCACGTCCCAACCTTCTTCATATCAGGTTTCTCTTCCAGTTTTATCCCCAAGCTGTGAGGCTGTTGTGATTCCTACTGCAGGTCCCTGAGCCTCTTCTGCTCACAAGGAAGCCTTGTGAGCTGTGAAAGGATAAAAAGGGGGATTCCTGAGGCTCAGACCAACTCAATGGAGGAATCCTGGAGCTGATGAAGCGACAGCATCGCTTTTATCAGCAGATAGTCCCAAAGGCAGGATGCGTTACAGGCTGGATCATGGCATTAGGGCTAAATTCTCTGGAATTTGCACCAAAGACACCAGGTTCTTTCCCCGTCCGCCCTAGAGAGGTGTGGAAGAGGGGAATGAGAGCTGCTTGAATATAAAACATTAGCATCTTCCTTGAGGACCACTGTCCTGGCGCTGGCTGCAGAAATGCAGTGCTGGGGCATTCGGTGATGCTGAGATTTGATTGAGAGAAAGACTTGGAGATGAGAAGTTGGACACAACCCAGCAACGTGCGCTTGTAGCCCAGAACCCACCAGTGTCCTGGGCTGCACCCAGAGCAGCGTGAGCAGCAGGTGGAGGGGGGATCCTGCCCCTGTGCCCCCATGTCCTGAGCCCCCTGAGCTCTGCGTCCAGCTCTGGGGTCCCAGCACCAGCCAGACATGGAGCTGTTGGAGCGGGACAGAGGAGGGACACGGGAATGGGCCGAGGGCTGAACAGCTCTGGGGAGAAAGGCTGAGACAGTTGGGGGGTTTGACCTGGACAATCTCCAGGGAGACTTTATTGCAGCCTTTCAATAATTCAAAGGCGTTGATAAGAAAGATGAAAAGAGATTTTACCAAGGCCTGTAGTGACAGGAGAAAGAGTAATGGTTTTAAACTGAAAGAAGGCAGGTTTATGTTGGGCATAAGGAAAAAATGTTTTATGTTGAGCGTAATAAAACACTGGCCCAGGTTGCCCAGAGAGGTGGTGGATGAACCATCCCTGGAGACATCCCAGGCCAGGCTGGATGGGGCTCTGAGCAACCTGAGCTGGTGCAGATGTCCCTGCTCATGGCAGGGGTGGGACTAGATGATCTTTAAAGGTCCCTCCCAACCTAAACCATTCACTGATTTATTAATAAATACACTGGAGAGACCATAGAATCACCTGCAGCCACTTTTTGTTTCTAGGACTGGCTTCGTCAGGGCGAGAAGCGTGATGCACCTTAGGGAGCAGCTAACAGACAAGGGCCAGTGTTCCAGCTTTACCAACGCTGAGAAAGGTAACGCGCTCTCCAGGGCCTTCCCCGGCTGCTTCGCTCTGCGTCGCCTCATCCCGGCAGCGGGCTGACAACTTAATTATACGCTTTTCCCAGGCACGTGCATTAATATCCCCGCTGCGTTGTTCCTTTATGTAAAAGCGCACGTGTGAAATACTTTCAGCTTTTCAAACTTCAGCTTTTTGACTGAAAATTGTCCTGAAGTCTGATGGAAAGGGGGGAACTGCCAGTGGCAGCTGTTGCTAAGGGGAGAGAGGAAGATCCGTGTGAACAGAATTTAAACAAGCAAATTTGACCTTTATACTTTGACTTATACCCTGCTAAGTCCACTCCTGATGCCCCTGCTAGAATCCTGCTTAATTTTACATTTTGCCAAGACCAGCTTAAGCTCTGGTAAGTTATCTTAGGTTCCTCAAAGGCTCTAGTCTTGGTTTAAGTAAGACAGAAAACACTTAGAGCTGAAGCCCAGCTCTCTGTGGTTGCAATCACCACGTTCCCATCCGTGCACAGCGTGACCTTGAGTAGTTTACAACACCGAAACAGTTTAATATCACTGCAACAACCTCTGAGTGCCCGCATAGTAAACAAATGGCATTGATTCTTCCAGAAACAGCAGGTATTTTGTCAGTGAACAGCACTTGTGTTTTATACTATCGTATATTTATATAGCTGAGGATAGTTTAACTGTTCAGTTTCTTGAATTTCCATAGTTATCCCAGATTTGTATTTTTTGGTGTTGGCAGTTACTGTCCGTGAAGGTCTCTGAGGTAACGTTGCTGTGATGGCCCAGCTTGTGCAATATCTCCCTCTAGGATTTATTCATTAACCAAGCGTTCTCTGCTTTTACCCCAATTTTCCCCTTACCCAGAGGAAAAGATTCCAGGTTCACACAATTCTGGCTCGTGTTTATCCAGCGGCTTTTGCCTCCTGGATGCCGTGGGGCGACACAGTGATCCCGCTACTGTGTGACCCACGCTTTTCTCTCCCCTTCCAGATCCTGAGGAGTTCCTCAACCTTATCATGCATCAGATCCTGGGAATAGAGCCGCTCTTGAGACTGCAGTAAGTGTCCGTATCGAAGAAATACAATTTCCTCGTTATTTACCCACCTCACGATCACCGGGTGTTACTTGCACCTTTTCATCGATGCTTTGGAGGCACAACTTGGTGAATCATCCGCAGCTCCTGTCTGCTTGTCCCAGGTGACACATCCAGGAAAAGACACTTCTAAGCTTTCCCTGAAGGTGCTACCTTCAGAAAAATGATGATTAAAACCTTAGGGAGAGCCAGGAGTGGTTTGAGAAACGTCGTGTCCTTCTTTAACAGCCTGTGGGTACGTTTGGGATGTGTCCAGCCTGCCGAGCTGGCTCGGGTCCTGCAGCCTCTCAATCCGCAGAGTCCATGGATACAGTCCCAGTTTTTTCAGGGCTCTACAAAGAGAACGAGAGGCTGACGGAAGCCAAAAATAACCATGCTGTTTGGGAGCATAAAAGGGGATTGTTCGCTTTCTGAGCTCCTTTGTGGAGACGTCAGTCAAGCCGTAGATCATGGAGTACTCGGAAAGGCTGAGCATAAAGATGACTCTGTGCTGCGGCTCCCCTGCAGAGGGTCATTTCAAGGAAATCCTTTCTCTCCCTGCTCAGCGATGTAGGGAGATGTTCTGCACACAACTCACCTTGTCAACGCACCAAATTTTGCTCTGTGGCTTTTCTGTGTGCAGTTATAAATAGATTTTTTTCATCTGAGGAATTTGATTGTGCCACAGTGCAGTTAATTAAAAAAAAATATTGAAGTGTCTTTTAATATTTACATCAAAATCGAGTCTTGCTTATAGGAGCAGGATGTGATGCTGTGGAAGGATAATGAGACTGAAGGGTAGAATCATAGAATAGTTTGGGTTGGAAGGGAATTTTAAAGCACATCCAGTGCCATGGGCAGGGACATCTTCACCAGCTCAGGCTGCTCAGAGCCCCGTCCAGCCTGGCCTGGGATGTCTCACGGGATGGTTCATCTACCACCTCTCTGGGAACCTGGGCCAGTGTTTTATTACCCTCATTGTAACAAATTTCTTCCTTACATCTGGCCTGAATTTTCCCTCTTTTAGTTTAAAACCATCCACCACCTCTCTGGGCAACCTGGGCCAGGCTCTCACCACCTTCTTCCTCATGTCCAGCCTGAATCTCCCCTCCTTTAGTTTAAAACCACCCCGCCTTGTCCTGTCGTAACACGCCTTTTTAGAAAGTCTGTCCCCATGTTTCTTATAGACTCCTTTTAAGCAGTGATAATCCTTGTTTCCTCTTCTCACGGCACATATTTAGTGTTTCTGGCTGGAAATGCTGCTTCGTGTCAGCGTTGCACCAAGCAGCCCTTGGCACCTCAAGCCCAGAAGCTCTTGCAGGACAAAACCATGATGTCCTCTGGGAGCTCAGATGTTTGTGACACCACGTAAACCGGCCCTGTGCCCACTCCTTGCAGGTCCGGAGGCCAGAAGGAGCAGGACTGTTACTGTTACCAGATATTTATGGACAAACAGGACGATCTGGTGGTTCCCGACGTGCAGCAGTTGGTGGAACGCTCCTTCCTCTCCTCCGATCTGAAGCTAGTGGAGGTGAGCCCAGGTACCTTCTGCTGCCTCTTCTTCGCTTCCTCCAATGCACCTGTGAGTCTGCAGTGGGTCTAGTGTGTCTTATATCCAACACAGCAAAGAAACACCCACACAAGAGAGCTTTTGGGGAATCTCAGTGTGACTTTTGCTTTCCCGTGTCTTGTGATAAGTGGAGCAGGAAGTCTTTACTCCCATGAGCAATTTGGAGAGAAAAGTCTCTGGGGTTTGTCTCTTCTACCAAGGTGACTCGTTTGCTTTTCTTTTCCCAGATCCCGTCTTGCTTCATCATCCAAATGCCGCGTTTTGGGAAGGAATATAAAATGTTCAGCAAAATCATTCCTTCCTTGGAGCTGGATATCACAGATCTGCTGCTTGACAGTGAGTTGTTGGGTGACTGTGAGCAACCAAGCGACAGGTCTCACCTCTTGGGGTTGTGAGCAGATGTGAGGTGGGATCTTGGTGTCGTTATTCTTCTCTGAACACCAGGTTGGGCAGGACAAGTTGGATTTGAGGCGGGATCTGGAGAAGATTCATCCCCTCGCCCTTTTTTCCTCTGCAGGTCCCAGGGAGTGCTGCGTGTGTGGCAACGTTGCCACCCTGGAGTGTTTGGAGTGTTTCAAAGACAAAGTGTTTGCAGCTAAGGGCTTGAAGCAGTTCTGCAGCTCCTGCTCCACACAGGTATTCGGTTTCTTTGGGTGCTTGTGAAATCTGCCTTGGTGGCTGATGGCGCGTTGAACCCCCCCAAATACCCACGTTTCCCCCTTGCAGCTGCTCAGGTTGGGCACAGAGGGGCCTATTTCTGAGCATCAGTCCCACCACCCTCACCTGAGCAGCGTTATTACCACGAGTTACCGAGCCCTCTGCTTAGACAGAGCCTAAATAAGAACCGATCCTGCCCAGACTGGTCATAGAATCATTTTGGTTGGAAAAGACCTTTAAGATCATTGAGTTCAACCATAACCCACCCCTGGCACTACCCCATGTCCGTGAGAATCTCATCTCCACGTCTGTTCAACCCCTCCAGGGATGGTGACTCCAGCACTGCCCTGGGCAGCCTGTTCCAATGCCCCACAGCCCTTTGGGGAAGAAATTGTTCCCCAGATCCAACCTCAACCTCCCCTGGTGCAACTTGAGGCCTTTTCCTCTGCTCCTGGCGCTTGTTCCTGGGGAGCAGAGCCCGACCCCCCCTGGCTCCAAGCTCCTTTCAGGCAGTTCAGAGATCAGAAGGTCTCCCCTCAGCTCCTGTTCTCCAGCTGAACCCCCCAGGTCCCTCAGCCGCTCCCATCACACTTGTGCTCCAGCCCCTCACCAGCTCCGTTCCCTTCTCTCAACTCGCTCCAGCACCTCAAGGGCTTTCTTGTCATAATGGGCCCAAAATTGACCCCAGGATTTGAGGTTTGGCCTCACCAGTGCCCAGCACAGGGTGACGGTCACTACCCTGCTCCTGCTGACCACACTAGTGCTGACACAAGCCAGGATGCTGGTGGCCTTTTTGGCCACCTGGGCACACACTGGCTCATATTCAGCCCCTGTTGACCAACACCCCCAGGTCCTTTTTCTCCAGGCAGCTTTCCAGCCCCAAGCCTGGAACGTTCATGGGGTTGAGCGTTGGACCCTCCACATTGGCCCACCAGCAGCATTCCTGCAGCTCTCTGGTCTTGGACGGTGACAAACTCCCGTCTCAGCTTCTTGCTACCCGCCTGTTGACACATCACCATTCCCTGCCATGTAGGGAGGAGTTGGCCGCATGGGAGGCAGATCAGTGGGGAATGAACCGGGGGTCTGACTCCTCTTTCTGACAGGCCAGGTTCAGTTCAGCCGTGTCACCTCGTCATCTCTCCTCAGGTTCACTCCCACTACCGGCGTAAAACGCACAAGCCCACTAAGCTGCACGTCCCAGAAGAATTTCACAGCCGGAACCCCCGGGGCAGCCAGCAGGTCCCTCGTGAGAAGATGGAGCTCTTCGCAGTGCTCTGCATCGAGACAAGTCATTACGTCTCCTTCGTGAAATACGGCCCAGAGAACGAACACTGGATGTTCTTCGACAGCATGGCTGACAGGCATGGTGAGGACGTGGTGGTGGGCTCGGAGCTTTGATTGCGGAATCATAGAATAGTTTGGGTGTGAAAGGACCTTCAAAGCTCATCCAGTGCCACCCCTGCCATGAGCAGGGACGTCTTCACCAGCTCAGGTTGCTCAGAGCCCCGTCCAGCCTGGCCTGGGATGTCTCCAGGGATGGTTCAGCCACCACTGCTCTGGGCAACCTGGGTCAGGCTCTCACCACCCTCGGGAGCAACAATTTCTTCCTCATGTCCAGCCTGATCACAGCTGGGCGCTGAGCAGTGGGCAGCTGCATGTGTCTGCAATGCTCATTTTTTAGGTGCTGCTCGCTCCAGCTTTTCTTCACAATTTAGGCTCTTTCTTCTGCTTAAGTCGACCCCAGAGAAGAGCATGGCCAGACCAAACGTGTGAGTTCCTCCTGGTGCTTTCATCTCTGGCTGCGTTCAAACGAGGGACTTTTCGAGCCAGCTATTATGCAGGGAGGACCGCTCTCTCATCCTTTCCCCCTTTGTTGACTTCCAGATCTCTCATTTAACTCACTACGTTACTCTTGAGTGTGATGGCATCTCCTTCAGCTTTAAGCACTCATCTGTTGGGACCTTAATTGGACTTCTCGCCTTCTTTTTTGGGTTTAGGTGATGAAAACGGTTTCAACATCCCCACGGTAACACTGTGCCCTGAAGTTGCCAAATATCTGGACTCGCCGCTGGCTGTGCTGGCCCTGGAGCAACCGCGGGACATGGACGGGGTGGCCAAGCGCCTCTTCTGCGACGCCTACATGTACATGTACCAGAGCAAGAAGATGGCGCTTTACAAATGACGCCGACACCCGCAGAGCAGCCAGATGGCAGAAATGTCACCTCGGATCAAGCATCATTGGCAAAAGCAGCCGGAGTCTGGGTGCACCGAGCTTGTGCTTCTGCCTCTTCTTACCTCTTTGAGCGTCTGGTTATCATCAAACTATCCGCATCGGCCTCTCTGGCTTTGTTAAATCCTGTACCTGGCCTTATTGA
Organism: Streptopelia decaocto; assembly: GCF_964273445.1. Classification (NCBI taxonomy): domain Eukaryota; kingdom Metazoa; phylum Chordata; class Aves; order Columbiformes; family Columbidae; genus Streptopelia; species Streptopelia decaocto. The sequence goes on along the minus strand of NC_138655.1, from coordinate 1,693,352 downwards.
GCGATAGTTTGTACTTCCGCAGGCCTGGACTCTGAATTATTTACACTCAAAATTCATTCTCATTTCCTACCTTTCCCTTTCCGCCCTCCTTCTCTGCTCTACCTCAGAGTCCTCCCCGACATCCTTTTTTCCCTGCCAACCCTTCCTTCCAAAGCTGAGGACCAGCAGCTGATCAAAAACACGAGCGGTTTTCCTCACGTTTGCAAAGAGGACAAGAAAACCACGTCAGACATCATCGCGTGGACTTGTGGAGTGAGAAAACGAGGTGTGAGCTGCACCGATGGGGTTAAGAGACGGGTTAGGACCATGTTTTTTCTTGGTCTCGGTCTGGGTTCCATCCCTGACCCAGCTCTAATACTGTGGCACTTTTACCCACCATCCCTCATTTTCAACCATGCGATGAATTGGATGTTTTAAGCTGCAACTATGCTTTAAAAATACATATTTTTGTAAGAACCAAACTGGAAGAAAGATGGAGCAGAGGAATAGCATATGAGCTCATTACACTCTCCTCTTTTTTCTGGCAAATTCTTCACTATTGCTACGCAATTGTGTGTTTTAACCTCGGTTTTAGCGTCCCATCTTGCATCCGCTTCTGACATCAGCGCCAAAGACCGGTAACAGAATTCTAATGGAAAAAAAATGAGCACTTTTAGATTTTATGCCGTGACTGCAGTCAGGTTTAGGGTCTCTGCGCAGAAACTGGTATTTATTAAGTTAAATAATGTAAATTTGCAAACTGGTGGGGGGTTCTCTGCAGTTAATCACAGTGGGATGCTGTTACGAGAGGCACTGCTATCAATTGGGTTGCCCAAATTCCACATTGCACTGACAGGACCTGAAAACCTCAAGGGACATATCCAGATGTGCCACTATAATCTCCCTCCTGCTCTTTTTTCCCCTATTTAATCCAAAGTGGGGTAATTTTAATACTCAGCCCGTAGCTTTGTATCGCTCCTGTTGACTTGGGCCACGTGTTACACGTGGTTTAGGATCTTTTTTTGCTGACAGCAGGGTTGGGATTCAAGGAAAACATCCAAATTTGGGTTTCAACAGCAAGTTGACCACGAGGCAGCAACATGTCCTGGTGGTAGAGAAGACAAACAATGTCCTGGGCTGGATTTAAAGTGGTGGTAGGAGGGGATCAGCACTGGTAAGGTCACACCTGAAGAACTGGATCCAGTTTGGAGCTCGTCAGTACAAGAGAGATGAAGAAAGTCCAACAAAGGACCATGAAGATGGTGAAGGAGCTGGAGCATCTCTTGTATGAGGAAAAGCCGAGGAGTCTCCAGCCTGGAGAGAAGGCTCAGGAGGATCTAGAAATAACTCAAGGGAAAGTGCAAAGACGACACCCAGACCTGGGCACAAACCGAAACCCAGGAGGTTCCTTCTGAACATCAAGAAGAAACTTCTTCACCATGAGGGTGACAAGCCCTGGCACAAATTGCCCAGAGAGGTGGTGGAGGCTCCACCCTTGGAGAGCCTCAAAAATGGACAAAGAACCAACGGTTGAAAAGTTGGGCGAGAGGGAGATGGTGGCAGATGTAGCGATGGGTCATCCCAAGGATGGATCTACCCCGCGAGCAAATGGACTTTGTGAGCTGCGCCCAATCCCCTGTGGCCGCGGAAGGTGCTGCTGTCTCCTCGTGTTTCCTCATCTACTTAAAAAGTTCTTCATTCCTTCTCAGAACTCAGGACCATCTCTACTCAGGTACGCTGGGGGGATTGGGCTTGTCTATCTCTGGTGCTTATGCTCTAAAAATATATATATTTTTAAATAACAAACTGCTTCTTTTCCTCTCTTAAAATGCCAAGTGTGATACAGCACCTGGAGCTGGAGCATCACAACCAGGAGCTCCAGCCTGCTGTTAAATAAATGACCATCAGGCCTTGTTCCTTAAGCTCTTTTCTCTTCCCCCATCTAAACCACAGCTGGTCCTGGGAGGCTCAATTCCAGCTCTGTACATTTTAGAAGCTCAGGGGAAGGGATTTATTATCTCCCTGGTACAGATTTGAGCAGGATTCTTGGAATTTTATTCAGCCCTAAACCATGAAGTGAAGGATGTTGAATTAAATGCTCAAGCTGAGGGCAACAAGTGTTTTTGAAGGACGAGAGTGTGGCCATCGCTGTGGTGGGAAAAGAGCTTTATTTGGGGGTTTCTTTTGATGAATTATGGGGATTAGTGCCACGGAGCCTTGATGCACATGAGGTTAGAGAGTGCAGGTGTGAGCCTGGTCGTCCTCCACGCCCCAGCGAACAGAGACAATGTAGAAAGAGAGAAAATGTGGCCAAAAAGCCTTGACGAGGACAGGTAAAGTGCATCTGCTACCGATGTCCCGTAGGACATAGGTGGGGCGTAAAAAGCTCACCACGGTGGACACTGTGTGCACTCAAGGTGTGGTCCCTAGTGCCACCAAGGAGCTTTGGGCATGGCCACCAGGGTGGGCAGCATTGGCACAGAATAAGGCACAAGGGTGGTAGGGCCACCAGCGTGGACAGCACTGGTGTGGCAGAAGGTGTGGGGCCACCAGGGTGGCCAGCACTGCCGTGGCAGAAGGTGCAGGGCCACCAAGGTGGGCAGAGAAGGACTGTGGGTACCAGAAGACATGGGGACAGCTGCCTCCCAACTCTACCTGCCCCATCCCTCCTTGCCCAGCTTTGCTACTGGGACCTCAGGAAGCGCTTCCAGTTTCTGCAGGGTTCTCAGTTTAGCACCACGCAGCACCGATGTCGTTAGAAGCGTTAATTCCCAATTAGACACCTGGTCTTCAAATGAGTGTGGAGGTAGAGCTGGTGCAGGGTTGGGGAGAGCGGGACCCCCGCTCACCGTCTGTCCTGCTGCAGCTCAGTGAGGAGACGGTGCAGCTGCTCTGTGATGGCCACCTGGCATGGGAGCAAGAGGGGACAGTGAGAAGCTCCACGGTGGAATCATGGTGGCTTTGCCCAGGCCACCAAAGCTGAGAAGGGTTCCTGGAGGTCAACCAATGGTGTCTGGCACGTGGAGGACGTACCGGGTAGGGCTGTGGCTCGTGGAGCCGGCGGTGAGCGGGGCTGAGCAGGTTGAGGGACATCTGCGCGTGGTTCCTCACCTCCAGCAGGCTGGGCAGCGGCTCACACACCTGCGGGATGGAGATGTGGGACCGTGGCCGTGTAGGGTGGTGCCCACCCAGCCGCAATCCGCAACGAGCCAGCTCCAGGCTGGACTGGGATGTCACCATCTCCAAGGTTGTAGGGACAGAGGACATCTCAGATGAGGTTTAACCCTTTGATTCTGCCAAGACACCATCACCTTGGCTTGGTCCTTCAACCAATGAGGTGGAGGACACCCCAGAGCCACCTCTGACCTGGCCGTCTCTGAAATACATGCGATGGAGGGACTCCACGGTGGTGGGCACAACCGTTCTGGCCTCGTCGAGCTGCCCCAGAACGTGGACCACCAGCTCCTGTCCCACACAGGGTGAGGGCTCCTTCTCCAGGGCCATGAGGTCCATGAAGGGGTGACCTGCCAGGGTGGTGGAGTAGGGGACAGCAGGGACAAGGTTATGGAGCAGGAGCTACAGAGTGACACCAGGCCAAGGGTGTCCCAACTCACCAGCAGTGTCATAGAGCCGATAAATCCTCTTGGTCCCTGGGATTGTCATCTTCTCCTCATCTTCTGTGAGCTTCAGGCACGGAGAGCCATTGACCTCCACCAGCTGGAGGAGAAGGAGGTTATGGAAGTGGACACCTTATTTTTGTCACATGCACTAGTTGGTGCTGGGGCCTGTGTTGAGATCTGCACCTTCTACATGTGTCCCTGCTTGGAAACCAGCTGAATAAATAAATCATCAAAAACCCCTCAAACTACCCCGAGGTTGGACATTCTGCCTCCTGCCTGCAAGCTTCTTGTTACAGCCATCTCATGATCATTATTTCCAAGAAATAATGGTGGGATGGAATGTCCCCTCAGTGAGTTTGCAGGTGACACCAAGCTGAGCGGTGCTGTTGATTCCCCTGAGGGACGGGACCCACCCAGAGAGACCTGGACAGGCTGGAGGTGTGGGCCCAGGTGAACCTCATGAGGGTCAACAAGGTCAAGTGCAAGGTCCTGTGCCTGGGTCTGGGCAAGCCCCGGTATCAATCCAGGCTGGGGAGGGAGGGAGGGAGGGATGGATGGATGGATGGATGGATGGATGGATGGATGGAGAGCAGCCCTGTGGAAAAGGACTGGGGGACACCAGTGGGTGACAAATGGGACAAGACCCAGCAACGTGTGCTTACAGCCCAGAACCCACCCGTGTCCTGGGCTGCACCCAGAGCAGCATGAGCAGCAGGTGAAGGGGGGGATTCTGCCCCTGTGCCCCCATGTCCTGACCACCCTGAGCTCTGCGTCCAGCTCTGGGGTCCCAGCACCAGCCAGACATGGAGCTGTTGGAGCGGGACAGAGGAGGGACACGGGAATGGGCCAAGGGCCCAACATCTCTGGGGAGAAAGGCTGAGAGAGTTGGGGGGTTCAGGCTGGAGAAGATAAATCTCCCAGGAGACCTTCTTGTGGCCTTTCAATACTTCAAGGAGCTGATAAGAAAGACGGGGACAGACCTTTGAGCAGGGCCTGTTGTGATAGGACAAGGGGTGATGGTTTTGAACTAAAGGAGGGGAGATTCAGGTTGGACATGAGGAAGAAATTGTTGCCCCTGAGGGTGGTGAGAGCCTGGCCCAGGTTGCCCAGAGATGTGGTGAATGAACCATCCCTGAGACATCCCAGGCCAGGCTGGATGGGGCTCTGAGCAACCTGAGCTGGTGCAGATGTCCCTGCTCATGGCAGGGGTTGGATTGGTGGCCTTCAAAGGTCCCTGCTAACCCAAACCCATCTGTGACCTGATGACATTGGCCTCACTGCAGTGTCCCTCATGGCTGGAGCCCCTTGGGAGAAGCCGGGGAGCCCCAAACCCAGCAGGGCAGAGCTGCCACCCCTACCTTGTAAACACAACCCAGCGATGGCTGCAGGGGACACGTCACCAGGTTCGTCCCAACGCCAATCATGTCGATCTCGCTCCCCTGGTGCAGCAGAGAGGACAGCGGCCATCAACAACACAGACCTGCCACTGTTTTGTTTTCTTTTTTTAAGCCCATGCCAAAAACCAGAGCTGAGGGGCAGGACAGAGGATGTTCTGTGTCTGTCTGTCCATCTGACCCACCCAAAACCTGAGCAACCTGATCTGGGTGAATATGTCCCTGCTCATGGCAGGGGCTGGACCAGATGAGCTTTGAAGGTCCCTTCCGCCCCAAACTATTCTATAATTCTATGAAAAGCCTTTTTCCAGCCTAGAACCTCTACCCTGTTCTCACCCAGGGACAAAGTCCCAGGTGACTCTCTTGTCCACCCCACAAACCCCAGATCTTGGTGGCACCAGCAAAAGCCAACAACAGGTCCCTCACCTCCCGACTGAACTCCTCCAGGCTCTGCTCGCTGATGTCGTTGCTCACGGCGATGGGGATGGTCCCAAACCAGGGCACCTGGAAGCTGGTGAGGGACAGAAGAGTGAGTGCAGGTTTTTGGGGGACCCCTGGCTCCGCTCGTGACTCCCACTTGAGCAAGGAGAGCCCCTACTTTGGTGTCCAAGGTGGGCACACTGGTGGGGACTCACCGATCGGCGCAGGCTCGCAGGACCTGGCGGATCTCCTTGGATTGCTGGGCCAGGTCGCCGCTGTCCAGGCGCACCCCGATAGCCCGGTAGCCCAGCTGGTGCAGGGCCAACGCCACGGCGCAGAAATTCGGCAAACCGCTCCTGGACGGGCGAGGAGGGGGTGAGTGTCCCTTGTCTGGGAGGACAAGGACGCAGGGCAGGCCCAGCAGCAGGTCCAAGCCCCGTGTCACACAACAGCAAAGCGCAGAGATCACAGAATCCCAGAATGTCAGGGGTTGGAAGGGCCCTGGAAAGCTCATCCAGTGCAATCCCCCCTGGAGCAGGAACACCCAGATGAGGTTACACAGGAAGGTGTCCAGGGGTTGGAATGTCTGCAGAGAAGGAGACTCCACAACCCCCCTGGGCAGCCTGGGCCAGGCTCTGCCACCCTCACCCCCAACAAGTTTCTTCTCATATTTAAGTGTAACCTCCTGTGTTTCAGTTTGCACCCATTGCCCCTTGTCCTATCATTGGTTGTCACCGAGAAGAGCCTGGCTCCATCCTCCTGACACCCTTTCCATATTGATCCCCAGGAATGAATCACCCTTCAGTCTCCTCCAGCTCCAGAGCCCCAGCTCCCTCAGCCTTTCCTCACACGGGAGATGCTCCACTCCCTCCAGCATCTTGGTGGCTGCGCTGGACTCTCTCCAGCAGTTCCCTGTCCTGCTGGAACTGAGGGGCCACAACTGGACACAAGATTCCAGGTGTGGTCTCCCCAGGGCAGAGTAGAGGGGCAGGAGAACCTCTCTCAACCTCTTGATACCTCCAGGTGAAAACATCCCTCCTTCAAGGCCACCAAGCAAGGAGGGACACGTCGTCCCCTGCGCCACGGTAGCGAAGCCACCCTGAGGGGACCCGGCGTCCTCACCTCCTGACGCAGTACGTGTCCAGCAGCCCCTGGAAGTCCCGTGGGAAGGTGACAGCGTAGGACACGAAGGCGGCCAGTTCGCCCTGGTTCGCCTTCTCTTGGGGAGTCTGCAGCACTTCGCACACCCGCCCCAGCCACAATGATGCCAGCGCCGGGAGATCCACCGGGTCTCCTCCTGCCAGCGGTGACAGCTCCTGCGTGGGGGACACAGTTGTGTGACACCCTCCACGGGCACAGCATCCCATCCCTGTCCCCTCCCCGTGGTGACGCTCACCCGTGGCTGCACCTCCTCCAGCGAGGTGAAGGACATGATGAAGGAATGGGCGATGGTGCCGCGCACCGGGATGCCGTAGAGTTTCCCTGCCAGGATGTTGCTGGTGCAGTCGAAGCCTGCAAGAAGTGACACACAGAGGTGACATCGCAGCCACGGTGACACAGGACACTGTGGGGCAACACTCACCGCCGATGTAGGAGTACTTGGAGGCCGAAAGGGCACCGTCCGGTCCCTGAGCACGCCGCAGCCCCATCTCCATCAGCTTCACGTCTGGACCGGCGAGGAGGCGGAAGCGAGCAGCGTTGGTGGCCACCAGGCTGGGGGACAAAGGGACAGGTGACACCAAGGCAAGCTGGGCATGGGGCCAGCTACAGGTTTGGACCACCATGGGACTCGGTGGATGTGGACCCCGGTAACTGGGGGACCAGAGCAGAGCGTGTCCCCCACCTGGCGTAGTTGACCAGACACAACAACATGGTCTCCAGCAGCTGCACCACCAGCAGCGGCCCCTTCACCTGCAGGAATGGGACCTGCGGGGACAACCGGGCGGTGACGTCCCCGTCCTCCCTGCAGCGGGGGAGGGTACTGAGCGCGTCCCACCCTGGCGAAGACGACGGAGCCCTCGGGCACGGCGGTCACTGTCACCTCCGAGGTGTCCAGGGTGGCCAGGTAGTCAAAGAAGGCGTCTTCCGTGGTGCTGGGCAGGACGGAGCGCAGGTAGGCGACATCTGTGGGGACAAAGCTCAGCTGGGGGTCCCCACACAGGTCCTGTGACACAGGTCAGGCTGGAGGGACCAAGCCTCCCGCGCAGGGGACAGGTGACACTTCACAGTCGTTGTCCCCCTCGTCAAGGTGATGTCAGGGGTAACTCAACCCTGGGAGGGCACCATGGCCCCCCAAGTCCCCTCTGAGGGACTGTCCTCCCAGAGGATGTCCCAGTGTCCCCCAAGTTTCCCAGAGGGCTGTCCCTGTCCCCTCCCAGGTCCCTCTGAAGGATGTCCCTGTCCCCAAGTCCCTCTGTCCCTCTTCAGCCTTCCCGGTGCCCCTGAAAGATGTCCCTGTCCCCACCAGATCAACCTGAGATGTCTCCTGGTCCCTCAAAGGGATGTCCCTGTCCCCCTGAGATGTCTCCTGGTCCCTCGAAGGGATGTCCCTGTCCCCCTGAGATGTCCCTGTCCCCACCCACCCATCAGTTCCCCCTGAAGGCTCTCCCTGTCCCTTAGGTCTATCTGTCCCCCAGCTCCCTCTGAGAGATGTCCCTGTCCCCACCAGGACCCTCTAATCCCCATGTCCTTCTAAGAGATATCCCTGTCCCCACCAGGTGCCCCCCCCGCCTCAGGACCCTCTGAGAGATGTCCCTGTCACTCTGAGGGGTATCCCTGTCTCCCAGGTCCGTGTGAAGGATGCTCTTGTCCCTCCCAGGTCCCCTGGACCCCCATGTCACTCTGAGAGATGTCCCTGTCCCCCTTAAGTCCTGCTGTGAGCTGGTCCCTGACTACCCAACAGGTCCCACTGGAGGGCACCCCCATCCCCAAGTCCCCCAAGGACTGTCCTTGTCCCGACAAGGTCCCTCTGTCCCACAGGTCCCTCAGAGGGATGTCCTTGTCCCTCCCGGGTCCCCATAAGAGATGTTCCTGTCCCCCTTTAAGTTCCTCTCTGAGCTGTCCCTGATGCCCCCAACTCCCCCTGGAGGGCACCTCTGTCCCCAAGTCCCCATGAGGGTTGTCCCTCTCCCCCCACCAGGTCCCTCGGTCCCCCAGGTGCCTCTGAGGGATGTCCCTGTCCCCACCAAGTCTATCATCCAGGTCCTTCTAAGTGATGTTCCTGTCCCCACCAGGTCCCTCCCCTGATCCCCGTGTCACTCTGAGAGATGTCCCAGTCCCCCTTAAGTCCCCCTGTGAGCTGTCCCTGTCCCCTGCATGTCCCCCTGAGGGCTGTCCCTGACCCCCCACAGCTCCCACTGGCGGGCACCCCTGTCCCCAAGCCCCCCAAGGACTGTCCCTCTCCCTGCCACCACAGCCCCCCTGCCCCCAGATCCATCTGAGAGATGTCCCTGTCATGCTGAGGGATGTCCCTGTCCCAACAAGGTCCCCTGTCCCTCAGGTCCCTCAGAGAGATGTCCCTGTCCCCCTTAAGTCCCTCTGAGGGCTGTCCCCGACCCTCCACAGGTCCTACTGGAGGGCACCCTTGTCCCCAAACCCCCCAGGGTAGCCCCCTCTCCCCCCAACCACATCCCTCTATCCCCCAGGTCCCTCTGAGGATGTCCCTGTCCCCACCAGGTCTCTCTATCCCCCAGGTTCTTCTAAAGGATGTCCCTGTCCCCACCAAGTGTCTCTGTCCCCAAGCACCATCTGAGAGATACCCCTGTCACTCCAAGGGAAATCCCTGTCCCAACAAGGTCCCTCTGTCCCTCAGGACCCTCCAAGGAATGTTTCTGGCCCCACCACGTCGCCCTGAGGTCCCGCTGTCCTCTTCAGGTCCCCCTGAGAGCTGTCCCTGTCCCCTGCATGTCACCCTAAGGGCTGTCCCTGGCCCCCAGTGGAGAACACCCCTGTCCCCAAGCCCCCCAAGGACTGTCCCTCTCATCCCCACCACAGCCCCCCCATCCGCCAGGTCCATCTGAGAGATGTCCCTGTCACTCTAAGGGAAGTCCCTGTCCCAACAAGGTCTCTCAGGACCCTCCAAGGGATGTCTCTGTCCCCTCCAGGTCCCCCTGGTCCTTCTGTGGGTTCTTCCCGCTCCCTTTAAGTCCCCCATGAGCTGTCCCTGTCCCCTGCATGTCCCCCTGAGGGCTGTCCCTGACCCCCCACAGCTCCCACTGGCGGGCACCCCTGTCCCCAAGACCCCCAGGGTAGCCCCCTCTCCCCCCACCACATCTCTCTGTCCCCCAGGTCCCTCTGAGGACGTCCCTGTCCCCACCACATCTCTCTGTCCCCCAGGTCCCTCTGAGAATGTCCCTGTCCCCACTAGGTCTCCCTGTCCCCCAGGTACCTCTGAGGGATGTCCCTGTCCCCACCAGGTCTCCCTGTCCCCACCAGGTCTCTCTCCCAGGTCCCTCTGAGAATGTCCCTGTCCCCACCAGGTCTCTCTGTCCCCCAGGTACCTCTGAGGGATGTCCCTGTCCCCACCAGGACCCTCTATCCCTCAGGTTCTTCTAAGGGACGCCCCGTCCCCATCAGGTGCTTCTGTCCCCAGTGACCCTCTAGAGATGTCCCTGTCCCCACCAGGTCCCCCTGAGGGGCTCTCCTAGTCCCTCTGTGGGCTGTCCCTGCCCCATGCACGTCCCGCCGAGGGGTCCCCCTGAGCTCTGTCCCTGAGCCCCCACAGCTCCCACTGGCGGCCACCCCTGTCCCCAAGCCCCTCAAGCCCTGTCCCTGTCCCCCCCCCCGCAGCCCCCCAGCAGCTCCCCGGGGGGTGTCCCATCCGTCCCCCCTCACCAGCGGCGGAGAAGCGGAAGGCGCGGAGGCAGCGCAGCCCCTCGGCCAGGCCGGCGCCCAGCGCGAAGGCGCCGCGGAAGGGCCCGCGGCGGAAGAACAGCTCGGCGGCGGCGGGAGCGCGGTGCCGCCCGGCCCGCCAGTGCCCGTACGCCATGGTCAGCTGGTACAGATCGGCCAGCGGCGCCATGGCCGCGGGGCAGCCTGGGAGCGGGCGGGGACGCGGGGGAACTCCTATCGCTGCCACCTGAAAGGAGGGGGGAGCGGGGCGGGGGGTGGTCTCCTCACAGAATCACAGAATGTCGGGTTGGAAGGGACCTGGAAAGCTCATCCAGTGCAATCCCCCCATGGAGCAGGAACACCCAGATGAGGTTACACAGGAAGGTGTCCAGGCGGGTTGGAATGTCTGCAGAGAAGGAGACTCCACAACCCCCCTGGGCAGCCTGGGCCAGGCTCTGCCACCCTCACCCCAACAAGTTTCTTCTCCTCTTCCAGTGGAACCTCCTGTGTTCCAGTTTGAACCCATTGCCCCTTGTCCTGTCCCTGGTTGTCACCAGCAGAGCCTGGCTCCATCCTCCTGACACTGCCCCTTTCCATATTGATCCCCAGCAATGAGTCCCCCCTCAGTGTCCTCTTGTCCAGCTCCAGAGCCCCAGCTCCCTCAGCCTTTCCTCACACGGGAGATGCTCCACTCCCTTCAGCATCTTGGTGGCTGCACTGGACTCTCTCCAGCAGTTCCCTGTCCTGCTGGAACTGAGGGGCCACAACTGGACACAATATTCCAGGTGTGGTCTCCCCAGGGCAGAGCAGAGGGGCAGGAGAACCTCTCTGACCTACTGACCACCCCCTTCTAACCCACCCCAGGTCCCGTTGGCTTCCTGGCCACAAGGGCCCAGTGCTGGCTCATGGTCACCCTGCTGTCCCCAGGACCCCCAGGTCCCTTTCCCCTACGCTGCTCTCTAATAGGTCATTCCCCAACTTATACTGGAACCTGGGGTTGTTACTGCCCAGATGCAAGACTCTACACAAGTAGCAAGTGACAGGACAAGAGGAAATCACCTCAAGTTGCACCAGGGGAGGTTTAGGTTGGATATTAGGAAAAAATTCTTCCCGGAAAGCGCTGTGGGGCACTGGAACAGGCTGCCCAGGGCAGTGGTGGAGTCACCATCCCGGGAAGGGTTTAACAGGCATTTAGAAGAGGTTCTCAAACATGGGTTAGTGCTGGAGTCAGGTTATGGTTGAACTCAATGATCCTGAGGGTCTTTTCCAAACAAAATGATGATTCTGTGAGTTGCAGAAAGAGGCCAGGGGGGACACGGGAAATGGCAGCATGGAGGGGACAGGGACACCATGGATGGCAGCATACAAGGAACACACGGCACCGGAGGTTGCAGCACATAGGACACCGGAGACACGAGACACCAGGGATGGCAGCGCACAGGGAACAGGACATCGGGGTGACAGCATACAGGGGACATGGAACACATGGGGGTGGCAGCACACAGGGGACACAGGACACATGGGTGGCAGCACATAGGGGACACGGGGCACACAGGGATGGCAGCACATAAGGGACACAGGACACACATGGCACCAAGGATGGCAGCACACAGGGCAGAGGACATTGGGGTGACAGCACACAGAGGACATGGGACAGACAGGAATGGCAGCACACAGGGATGGCACAACACAGGGGACATGGGACACACACAGATGGCAGCAAACAAGGGACACATGGCACAAGGGAAGGAGGCGCACAAGGGACAGGGACACAGAAGGATGGCAGCACACAAGGGACAGAGGACACCAGGGATGGCAGCACACAGGGGACACATGGCACAAGGGATGGAGGCACACAAGAGATAAGGACGCAGAGGTACGGCAGCACACAGGGGACATGGGACACAGATGGCACCAGGGATGGCAGCACACAGGGGATACGGGACACACAGAGGTGGCAGCACACAGGGGACAAAAGGGCACACGGGTGGCAGCACCTGGGACCAGACACATGGGCCACTGCACCCCCAGCACCGGGCACATGTGGCTCCAGCTGTGCCAGCACCAGGGACACTGGGGACACCAGGGATGGCAGCACATGGGGACACCAGGGACGGCACCATATGGGGACACAGGACACATAGGGCAGCAGACACATGGGACACTGGTGACTTAAGGCACACATGGCACAGGGGAGAGGGCAGCACACTGGGGGACATGGGACACAGCAGGGAGAGGGGGACACAGGACACCAGGTGTGGGGAAGGGTGGGACAAGGGACACAGGGGACACCGCACACAGGAGGCACCGTGTACATCGACCCTGTGCGTGTCACCACCAGCCCCAAGGGACACATGGGGCACAGACCCCAGTCAGACCCACACTGGGCACCACTTGCCACCAGGCTCCTGCACGCAGGTGACATCGGGCAGGCGCTGGTGTCATTGTCACTCCTGCCCTTTGTCCGGTGCTCCCAGCACAACACTTGGCATTCGCTCAGCGTTGTCACCGTGTCGCTTGTGCCGGGACCTTGGACTCTGGCACACGCCAACAGTTCCAAACGCCGCCTCCTCTTTCCCTGGCCCTGGCTGCTAATGAGGCAAATCATCGTCAAAGTGGATAACGAGAGCAGCAAACTGAAAAGAGGGAGGAAATTCAGCCCCAAACTAGCGAGTCCTGAATGTTTCCTGCTGATTCATCCTATCTTTTTTTAATTGAGACTAAAATTCCAACCCAGAAATAGGTCGTCCAGGGAAGGGAAATATCCCCAAATCTCACAACACGTCGCTCCGGAGAAAACGCGCTTTCCAGAGAAAAACATCATCCGAGTTGCACTCTCAATCTTGATTTTTATTAGTTACAGTTTCCGAGGGGAGGATGGGATTCACTTCTAGATCTTGTTGAAAGCGGCGATGTCGACGCTTTGCACCTGGAATGGAACAAAAGCAGCAGCTGGAGGTCACCGGGGTGTTTTCAGACACTCATGGCAAAGAAAACACATCAAGCGTTTCTTTACAACATGCACCAGTGATGCTTAAACAGTTTAAGCTTGGCCCAGGGCTCTTAGGCCAGCTCCTTGGCTTTAGACCTCCGCTAAGAGAACCTTTAAGGATCATTATTTAGTAATTTTTGCAACATCAATCACAACGGGATGCTGCACTGTGAGAATCAGCGCACAAATCTTTAGACAGTCCAGCCTACGAGGAACATGGTTTTAAGAGTTTCTAGCAACGTCAAGATGATATTTCACGATTTAGTCTAAATATAAGCCAAAAAATTAGGCAAAGAAGACCAATAAAATGAGATAGCAAGTTAAAAATGACCCCGTGGGTCAGGCAGGAATCGCCCGGTTTGCTCTAAAACTCACATAATCTTCAAATTTGGTGATCTCCTCCTCCAGGATGTCCGTTCCGACTTTGTCGTCCTCCACCACGCACTGGATTTGGAGCTTCTTGATGCCGTAACCTACCGGGACCAGTTTGGAGGCTCCCCACACCAGCCCGTCCATGTGGATGGACCGCACGCACTCCTCCATCTTCGCCATGTCAGTCTCATCGTCCCACTGCAAAAAAACCCACAAAATATGGATTTTCACAGAATCCCAGAATGTCAGGGATTGGAAGGGACCATGAAAGCTCATCCAGTGCAATCCCCCCCGGAGCAGGAACACCCAGATGAGGTTACACAGGAAGGTGTCCAGGCGGGTTGGAATGTCTGCACAGAAGGAGACTCCACAATCCCCCTGGGCAGCCTGGGCCAGGCTCTGCCACCCTCACTGAGAAGAAGTGTCTTCTCAAATTTAAGTGGAACCTCTTGTGTTCCAGTTTGTACCCATTAGCCCTTGTCTTGTCATTGGTTGTCACTGAGAAGAGCCTGGCTCCATCCTCCTGACGCTCACCCTTTATATATTTGTAAACGTTAATAAGGTCACCCCTCAGTCTCCTCCAAGCTCCAGAGCCCCAGCTCCCTCAGCCTTTCCTCACACGGGAGATGCTCCACTCCCTTCAGCATCTTGGTGGCTGCGCTGGACTCTCTCCAGCAGTTCCCTGTCCTGCTGGAACTGAGGGGACGCAACTGAACACAAGATTCCAGGTGTGGTCTCCCCAGGGCAGAGCAGAGGGGCAGGAGAACCTCTCTGACCCACTGACCACCCCCTTCTAACCCACCCCAGGTCCCATTGGCTTCCTGGCCACCAGGGCCCAGTGCTGGCTCATGGTCACCCTGCTGTCCCCAGGACCCCCAGGTCCCTTTCCCCTATGCTGCTCTCTAATAGGTCATTCCCCAACTTATACTGGAACCCGGGGTTTTTCCTGCCCAGATTCAAGACTCTACACTTTCCCATGTTCTATTTCATTAAATTTCTCCCTGCCCAGCTCTCCAGCCTGTCCAGGTCTCTGATGGCAGCACAGCTTCCAGTGTCAGCCACTCCTCCCAGCTTGGTGTCACCAGCAAACTTGCTGACAGTCACTCTATTCCCTCATCCAAATCACTGATGAATATATTGAATAACACCGGCCCCAGCACTGCCCCCTGAGGCACTGCACTGGATACAGGCCCCAACTGGACTCTGCCCCATTGACCACGACTCTCTGGCTTCTTCCCTTCAGCCAGTTCACAGTCACCTCACTCCCCGCTCATCCAGCCCGCACTCCCTCAGTTCAGCTGTGAGGACGCTGTGGGACACTGTGTCAATGCCTCACTCAAGTCAAGGGAGATCACGTCCACCGCTCTGCCATCATCCATCCTCTTGTTATGTCAGAAGTCAATGAGGTTGGTCAAGCATGACTTCCCCTTGGTGAAGCCATGTTGACTGCCCCTAATGACCCTCTTATCCCTGATATGCCTTCTAGAGATTGTCATTAGCCCCAAGAGGTTCCGGCGACTTAACATTCAACAGTAAATCTCTCAGTTAATCATTTCAATTCTACCTCTCTGCACTGCTTGGAAAACTCGCTTTAAAGTGGCTTTTATCAATGATGTCTCTTTAAACAGGCCCAGAGTTTTTGATCTCCCACGACAATTTGATAAAGATGGGTTTATTCCTGTCTTTATGGCATTCATTATCTGTTTTTTCTTCAAAAAGAGCTAATTCTGGTCAGGGGAACCTCAGAAAACAGCAGCACGAACGCTA
Organism: Streptopelia decaocto; assembly: GCF_964273445.1. NCBI lineage: Eukaryota > Metazoa > Chordata > Aves > Columbiformes > Columbidae > Streptopelia > Streptopelia decaocto. The sequence goes on along the minus strand of NC_138655.1, from coordinate 1,677,978 downwards.
CAGATCTCAGTTGCAATATCACCCCTTGTTTGGAAATCTGGAGGTTTTATTAGGTTGGTGCAAAAGGAATTGTGGTTTTCACACCGTTGAAATTTGCCGCTTGGTACTGGAGCACATTCTGAAATAAACGTGGTTAGAAGTTGACAACAACCAGTTGAGACCAATCATCAAAGCTGATATTCTTAAAAGTACATGAGGAGTTGCCAAAGAACTCAGCATCGACCAGAGCCCAACGTTGCCGAGAACTCAGCGTCGACCAGAGCCCAACGTTGCCGAGAACTCAGCGTCGACCAGAGCCCAACGTTGCCGAGAACTCAATGCTGACCATTCTATGGTCATTCGGCATTTGAAGCAAATTGGAAAGGTGAAAAAGCTTGAGAAGCAGGGGCCTCATGAGCTGAAAAATCAAAACAATCATCATTTTGAAGTGTCGTTGACTTCTCTTCTATGCAACAACAAACAATTTCTTGAACAGATTGTGATGTGTGACAAAAAGTGGATTTTATACAACAATCAGCGAGACCAGTTCAGCGGTTGGACTGAGAAGAACCTCCAAAGCGCTTTCCAAAGCCAAACTTGCACTAAAAAAAAAGTCGTGGTCACTGTTTGGGGCTCTGGTGCCACTCTGATCCACTCCAGCTTTCTGAATCCCGGAGAAATCATTCCAACAGCAAATTGATGAGATGCACCAAAAACTGCAACACCTGCAGCCGCTGATCAACAGATAGGGCCCAATTCTTCTCCACGACAGCACCTGACCGTACGTTGCACAACCAGCACTTCAAAAGCAGAATGAATTGGGCTACGAAGTTTTGCCTCGTCTGAGCTCTCACCAACCAACCGCTGCTTCTTCGAGCATCTCGACAACTTTTGGTAGGGAAAATGTTTCCGCAAGCAGCAGGATGCAGAAAGCGCTTTCCAAGATGTCACAGAGGCACCCTGAGGTTAGTTTAAGGGACAACAGGGTCCAGAACAACTTTTATTAATCTGGTGAGGGTTTTGGCACTCCAAAGGTGACTTGAATACAGGTTCGGATATCAGTTGAGGAAAATTATTAAGGGGCAGCAACTAATACAACAGGAGGTCCACAGTATGCATGCACGTGGCTTCACCAAAACAATGCCAGAGTCGTGCCTGAATCTGGGAAGAGTCCACACTTGCCTGAACACGGTGTGGGATTATTTTTAAAGGGATAAATGTACTCGTATTGAGTACGGAAAGTGTACACTTGCGATTCTGTGAGGGGAAATTTATAATACACTCGCAATCCTGCGAGGGGAAATACATGTGCAAATATGCATGGAATAATACACGTGCTTATATGGAAGCATGGGGGGAAAAAACACTCGCGATTGTGCAAGGAAATAATTTATACACGTGCTTGTATTGAGCATGGAAAGTACGTGTGCAAATGTGCACGGAAAGTAGATATACTCACAATCCTGAGAGGAGAAATTGTACTCACATATGTGGCGGCAAGGCAAGCGGAGCCTCCATTCCATGGGGGGCGCTCTCAGCGGCAGCATCTCACTCGTGCTCCAAGAGATCCGCAACAAAGGGAGGAGTCTCGACAAGAATCCCATTTTATAGGCTGATCAGATCTGACTGTGGGCATTCCAGAAGCTTCTCTGCACCCCCACACTGGCTGTGGGTGCCCCTGAAGCCTCCAAACATCCCCCACACTGGCCGCAGGTGCCCAGTGGCACCTTGGTGCTCCCTTCTCCTGACAGCCCTGGCCAGGGGGCTCTGGGGCCAAACAAAAGAAGCTGTTGGCCTCAAACAGCAGAGAGAGAGGGAGATGTGTCTACTCCTTCCACATCGAAGGAGGGAGGGGGAGAGAGGGTGGTTTGCATTCAAGAGTTTGTCGAATCCCAAAGCACTTTTATGCTACAGGAACAAACAAACTTATTTCTCATCAAGAAAACCGTGTTGATTGTAACGGTTCCTATTTTGATTAATAAAGACAGGTTTGAGCCTAGTTATAATGATTCAAAAGTCACATTCCGAAACTCCAATTACTTTTGCACCAACCCAATATCTTCACCGGGACGTGCGAGTGAGACGATTTACAGGCGCACAGGAGCTCCCCCACCTCCGTTACTCACCGGTTTCACGTCCAGAAGGATGGAAGATTTGGCAATAAGACCCGGTTTCTTGGCCTTTTTCTCCGCGTACTGCCGCAGTCTCTCCTCCCGGACTTTGGCAGCCTCTTGGTCTTCCTCTTCATCGTCACTCCCAAAAAGGTCGATGTCATCATCATCATCTTCCTCTGTGGCAGGAGGCTCAACTTTTTTTGCCGGTGAAGCCGACGGAAGCTCCACTTTCTTGGAGGGAACGCTGAATGGTTCCACTTTCTTCATTGGGGTGACGTGCATGTGCGTTAAGGAAAAAGGGGAGAAGATTAACTTGGAGTTGCATCAAAACTCAAGAGAAGCTCAGGAACAGAAATCTGTGTTGCTCAAGACAGTGAACGTGGCCCACGCCGCGTGATTTGCATGAAAAAATCAACTATTGGCCATCAAAATAGGACGTTCGACCCAACGGACCTTTGAACTGGCCCAGCAGAGCAAAAACCACCACATAGCCAAGAGTTGACCGCTCTAAAGGCTCAGGATATCTGGACCATAAGAGTCTGAGTAGGACAGAAGTTGGGAATCTTCCCCCAGCACAAGGAGGAGCCTACACATTCTATAGGTTTGACTGCCGGTATCACTGGTAGAACATCTTCCAGCCTACGAAGATCGATCAAATTGGCACCACACATCCAGCTCCCTTAGTTTCCTCTTAATTTAAACAAAATACATTGCTAGCAGGGATATTGGCTAAAAAAAAGTGTGATAAATTCTGACTATCTGTTGTAACAAAGTGGTATTTTACCTGGTGTGTGCTAAGAAACAGCACTAAATGCTATTCAAGTGTATAACTCTAAAGTTCTACACATTTGCATCAGCTCTCGCTGGCTGAAATTGCTAATGGAGCTGCTTTGCTGGTCTTGGTAAAACATTTCTCTCTACACACACTTTTTGGTTGGAAAAGACCTTTAAGATCATCGAGTTCAACCATAACCCACCCCTGGCACCACCCCACGTCCCTGAAGAACCTCATATCCAAGTCTTTTCAGCCCCTCCAGGGATGGTGACTCCACCACTGCCCTGGGCAGCCTGTTCCAATGCCCAACAGCCCTTTGGGGAAGAAATTGTTCTTGAGATTCAACCTCAGCCTCCCCGGTGCAACTTGAGGCTGTTTCCTCTGCTCCTGGTGCTTGTTCTGGGGAGCAGAGCCCGACTCCCCCCTGGCTCCAAGCTCCTTTCAGGCAGTTCAGAGATCAGAAGGTCTCCCCTCAGCTCCTGTTCTCCAGCTGAACCCCCCAGGTCCCTCAGCCGCTCCCATCACACTTGTGCTCCAGACCCTTCCCCAGCTCCATTCCCTTCTCTGAACTTGCTCCAGCACCTCAAGGGCTTTCTTGGTGTGAGAGGCCCAAACCTGACCCCAGGCTTTGAGGTTTGCCCAGTCCAGGGGATGGTCACTGCCCTGGGCCTGCTGGCCACACTGGTGCTGATACAATGATGATGAGGCAGTTGCCACAACTAAACTCATCCTGACTACGAGCATCTTTCCATCTTCAGTCAGCCACGAGGTCCTGGAAACGATGTGGGCGCTTTGTGACGGCAGACGAAACAACAACAGCACTTGGTCAAGGCTCACCTGGGTGGGAGGAACCGCTGCGGGTTGGTGGGAGGTAGATGACTTTTCCAGAGCATTCAGGCGGCTTTCCAACTTGAAGATGGCCATCTGAAGGTCTGCAACAACTATAAGGGAGGAAATAAATTAATAAAAAGAACCTTATCTTGTAGGCTCTGCATCAGTTCAAATGAGGACCAATTTGCTTCTGCTCAATATGGGCTTTAAAAACCACCAGTTGCCCTTGCAAAGATCTGATCAAGACCCTGGCACCAAACCGTCCAAGTTTTGCTTTCACGCCACAAGATCCTCCCACTTACCACTGCGAAGGTTTTGATTTTCTACCTCCAGGTGAGAAATTCGGGACAGGAGATCGTTTTGGTCGCCGGGAGGCCCAGGAGGCGTCGTATTCGCGCTCTGCAACGAGGAAAATGGAGGTGAAATCAATCTGTTTGCCAGCTGCCAAGCTCAGTGCTTCAGTAAAGCCTTAGGGGAAGAAAAAATATGAAAACTAATCTAAGAACAAAGACATTTTCTCTAAAGGTTTTATAAAAATAAGGTATTAGCTCTATAGAATGAAGGATGAAACGTATGTCGAGAAATTTCAGCTGGCACCAACGATCAAGTCATTCTTTACTGTCGTAGATCAAACTGCCACTAAACACATCAAAAAGGGGTGGCCGGTCCCCTCTTACAGACAAACTGAGGCACAGAAGTGACCCAAAATCCCACAGCGAGTCCCAAAGCTGGACAGAGAACCTGGCATTCCAATACTCCCACCTTCCCCAGCCTTTAATTTCTCTCGAAACACCTTAAATCCACTTTAAGACATTCTGAAGGAGCAATTGTAGCCATCGAGCTGCAAAAGTATTTGTTTTAACAGCAAAAAAGGGCTTTTGTTTTATTTTGAATGAGGCCCTTATCTATAAAATCAAATGAGAAAGAACATAATGAGCCTTCACGCTTTAAGTGTCATTTAGAACTGAATACAACAGAGGAAATAATTTATAGTATTTTGAAGTGCACCCTATATGTAATTATAATGTGGTTCTCAGTTGTTGACACACTTCTGAGGTCTCTTCAGGTGAAAAGAGAGAAATAGGGGGGTTAAGATGGGGAATATTTGGCACACAAAGCCTGGGAGATACCCAGACATGGGACACATGGAGGAGCACAAGCTGCTCCTGGGAGGAAGGTCAAAGACATTCTTCACCCCACCCAAAAAAAGGGTCAAAAGCACCTCGAAATTTATCTGACACAGCCTGTGGGTGCAGGCTCAGGAACGTGAGTGTAGATTTATAGTCTCCAAACACACATCAAGCTGGGAGATCTTGATGATCCATGTGGGCCCCCTTTTAACTCAGGACATTCTATGATTCTATGAGCGAAATTAAATTATCTGGATGAGCTACGACTGCGTGACGAAGGCCAAACGCTTCTCGTGGTGAGGAAGGAGAACGTGGTCCATCTCTCCAAGGCAGGGATGTCCTTGCCCTACAACACCCTCTCAAATCACACAACCAGCTCCGTGTGTGTGCAGATTGACTTACAGTTGAGCGGCCCGACTGCTTCTTGTGACGGGCAGCAGAAGCTTCTTTACTACGAGGACCTGTCTTCTGCTGCAAAGGGCAAAAAGGTTTGGAGGACGTTTGGTTCAGAAGACAGGATTTCACTCATGCTGGAAGAGGCAGATCAAGTGCAGGAAGCCAAATCCACATGCAGGAAACATCACTGAGCGACAAAAACCAGCCTCACACCAACTACACACCAAACGAAGCCGGCACAGAAACGTTTATCTGTGAACTCTGCCACTTTCCTGTTAAACATCTTGTTACCAAGACTCTTAAACCAAGAGTAAAGACACAACGCCTACAGAGAAGTGGGACAATGCGAATCTCATTGAGGTTCAACAAGGCCAAGCGCAAGGTCCTGCACATGGGTTGGGGCAACCCCAGGTATCAATCCAGGCTGGGGATGGATGGATGGAGAGCAGCCCTGTGGAGAAGGACCTGAGGGTTCTGGTGGATGAAAGATTGGACATGACCCAGCAACATTCACTCACAGCCCAGAAAATCAATCGTTCCCTGGGCTGCAGCCAGAGCAGCGTGAGCAGCAGGTGGAGGGGGGATCCTGCCCCTGTGCCCCCATGTCCTGAGCCCCCCGAGCTCTGTGTCCAGCTCTGGGGTCCCAGCACCAGCCAGACATGGAGCTGTTGGAGCGGGACAGAGGAGGGACACGGGAATGGGCCAAGGGCTGAACAGCTCTGGGGAGAAAGGCTGAGACAGTTGGGGGTTCAGCCTGGGGAGGAGAAGCTCCGGGGAGACCTTAGTGCGGCCTTTCAATAATTAAAAGGGGCTGACAAGAAAGATGAGGACAGACATTTGAGCAGGGCCTGTTGTGATAGGACAAGAGGCGATGATTTTAAACTAAAAGAGGGAAGATTCAGGCCAGATATAAGGAAGAAATTTGTTACAATGAGGGTAATAAAACACTGGCCCAGGTTGGCCAGAGAGGTGGTGGATGAACCATCTCTGGAGACATCCCAGGCCAGGCTGGATGGGGCTCTGAGCAACCTGAGCTGGTGAAGATGTCCATGCTCATGGCAGGGGTGGCACTGGATGACCTTCAAATGTCCCTTCCAACCCAAACTATTCCATGATTCTATAATAAAGCAACACATACCGGTCTGCACTGACAACATGATGAGACTCCCATGGGTTTCCATGCTCACACACACACACTGCAAGCCATGGTGGGCTCATCCCAGAGGGCTAGGCCTAGCTTTGTACTCCAAGGACCAAATTAAACCTCAGATCAACTTATTGCCTGACCCCTTCCTGCTCCAGTTACACCACCAGGGCCAAAGTCTAAGTTAGCTCAGCGAAAAGTGAATTCTGGCAGTGGCCACATCCATCCCCACCAACTGAAATAACACTTTTGGTTCTGAGTCGTGATCAAACTCAGGAGCTGTGTCTCCTGCAAAGAGACCCAATGAGACTCAGTCTGAAGCCCTTAGTCCTGTTTCCAAGCCAAACACTGAAGCATTTCTGCAGGTTTTGCCCAAACCACCAGCTCTCCTGGGCACGACAGCGGATGTTTAAGACACTGTAAGAATATTTGATGCTGCAGATCAGCCTGGTTTTAAACCCCGACCCCCAGGTTTAGTGGATTTGCCACAGAAACCAGCTGCGCCTCCACATTGCTCAGCCCTGTTAGTAATGGCCCCCTGAAGATGAGATATTTAAATTGAAGCAGCACCTTTATGCTTGTCAGCACAGAATAGGTTCCCCCCAAAAAAGTCATCTACAGCTTGGCATGATGCCTCCAGTTTAAGAACAACCTGCCAGCCTTGTGTGGTTGTGTCATTTGGGAAGTTTGAGGAGAAAATCATGGTCATTTTCCTCAAAAAAAAGGCTGTAGCGACAGCTTGCAAGAGTGAGATGAGAGGATTTTTAAACCTTCTGCTCTGCTCCAAGCTGTTCTCAACAGGAAGAATGTAAATGGGATGTAAATTTTGAGCACCAAATCCTTTTATTTTCACCCTTTTCTTTGCCGGTTTTACATCGAGACGACGATGTTAAGGTTGTAAATTCCAATAATGAAGCCCAAAGAGCCGGAATTCTCAGTGAGGCATTTAAATACACATCTGTGCATCAGTGTGCGGGGATACGGGCAGCACAGGTATTGCGGCGACCTCCGGGATTTCTCACCTGTCTCTACCAAAATGGCAAATTTCATTAACAGCCTGGGTGCATTGAGAGCTTAAAAAGCCACCAAATTCAGTATCGTGCACCTGGATGAAGAGATTCAGCGTATTACATACGCTAAACTAATCCTAAACCAGCATTCGTGTCCTAAACCAGCATTCGCGTGCTCCTCCATGCTGTATTTTCCTGTTTAAAAAGGGAGGTTTACAGCACGAAGGGCACAGCAAAGCATTTAAATCAACAACCCCAGGGTAGAATGAGCCTGAGCAAGAAGAAAGAGGCTCAAGCGAAATAAGAGATTAAGGGTCATCACAAACCGGACCAGCCACCCTTTGCGATCCTGGAAACTGTGTAAAACCTGGTCTAAGCTATAGTTTTTGTGCTGAACCCACATTAGTGATATGCTGAGCGCAACCTACTTCAAAATAGAAACACTCAGCAAGCCTGGAACCGCACCAAGGACCGCATATAAATCTAATTATCCAAACTAATTAAAACTCCGGGACTTTCTTGCTTATGAAGGGTAGAAAACAGAGTTTAGCCTCAGTTTCAATGTCTGACCATCGCTATAGTTTGAGCCTCTAAAACATACTTTAAAAACCAGAGATAATGCTGACTGAGGAAGAAAAACTTAGCCAAAGTTCTTTTTGGATAAAGCTACGAGTGCTCTGTGAGCTCCCTGATACACCAAGGGAAGAGATTTTGATCTCTACTTGTCCAGATTTCTACAAATACATGTGTCTGGACAACTAGAGGTTCCCCCTGGGTTTCTGCATGACACAAAGGGGCAAGGTGGAGACCCCTCAACGTGGCCCAGGACTTGTCCCTCTTTTGCAATCACCACTTTCCCCCCCAGACTTTCCTCTACTCTGGGAGCTATAAAAAGCCCACCTAGAACAGGACAGGTAGGGAATACCAGCTCGGCCTCATCGAGGGAATACCAGTCTCATTTAGGGGGTCCTACCATTCTCATTTAGGGGGTCCTACCAGTCTCACAGAAGGGAATACCAGCTCGGCCTTACCAAGGGAATACCAGCACCCTGAGGACCGTCACTCTGAACCAGCCATCGGAGGACACTGCGCTCCTCACCCCAGCATCCTCGCCATGGAACACTGAGGCCACACATCATTGTACAAGTCCTGTCATCCACACTGTGGGGCCGTAAGAGACTGGATCCCTCACTCCTTTCTTCCTTTCTCTCTGCTCTTTCCTTCTCTCCTTTATTCTATACCCCCATTTCTTTGTCTCTCCTTCTGTGTATATATTACTCTCTTCCTCTCTCCCTTATACCTTAGTTTTCCTTCCCTCTCAACCACTCTCTTTCTCCCTTTCCCTTTTGAACATATAAGGATAACACCATCTTTAAGCTCTGCTGTTGATTTCTGGTTAAATTTCCTATTATAGCTACTGATGGTTGCCAATATATCGCTCTTAGTAGGAGTTTTGCTGTTAATGTGTTGATAAGTTCTGTTATACTTTTGCCAAGTCACCATTCACTGTAACCAATATTCCAACAAGCACTTTCAGTAAAACTCACAATTGAATTGGACCCCGGAGGCGATTGTCTGTCATTCACTTCACATAACCGCACAGAATTAACCCAGAGTTAACTCACACCTGGTCTCATCTGTTGAGTCAGGGCGTGTGTCACATCTAGAATTAACTCATCCCTCATCCCATCTGTTGGGATGGGACAGCTACAGGTGTGACGTGCAGGTTTTTCCAATCTAGAGCTCACAAATCACTCAGCTTCACCCAAAATTAAATCTATTTTCAATATGCAAAGATACAACACCCTTTCCTGGCTGCGGTATCGCACATGTTAACACCTTTATATCCAGGGAAGCGTTAGCGATCGAGCAGGTGTGGACTGGAAAAATGCTTCAAAGCTGAGATGACCACGCGAAGCAGGATGAAAGGTATGTGCAAACAAATGTTTCCAGCATCAGAGCTTTGTATCCTCCTTCGGGAGGTACAAACCATTGCCTCAAACCCTTCTAACACTCATTCATATATTTGAGAACATTATCCAGCTGAAAATCAACCTTGGGTGAATTTTCCAGCATCTTCCCATCTTCCAAGAGCCAATTTTTCACTCGCGACATCTTTAGGCTCCCGACAATAATGTTCAGGTGCAAGGGAAGACTAAATCCTGACTATAAAAACATACTTCACTATTATTCTGCACATCACAGAGCATAAATTTGGCCTTCTGAAACACAGAATCACAGAATGAATCACAGAATGTCAAGGATTGGAAGGGACCTGGAAAGCTCATCCAGTGCAATCCCCCCATGGAGCAGGAACACCCAGATGAGGTTACACAGGAAGGTGTCCAGGCGGGTTGGAATGTCTGCAGAGAAGGAGACTCCACAACCCCCCTGGGCAGCCTGGGCCAGGCTCTGCCACCCTCACCATGAAGAAGTTTCTTCTCAAATTTAAGTGGAACCTCCTGTGTTCCAGTTTGCACCCACTACCCCTTGTCCTATCATTGGTTGTCACCCAGAAGAGCCTGGCTCCATCCTCCTGACACTCCCCTTTCCATATTGATCCCCAGCAATGAGTCCCCCCTCAGTGTCCTCTTGTCCAGCTCCAGAGCCCCAGCTCCCTCAGCCTTTCCTCACACGGGAGATGCTCCACTCCCTTCAGCATCTTGGTGGCTGCGCTGGACTCTCTCCAGCAGTTCCCTGTCCTGCTGGAACTGAGGGGCCACAACTGGACACAAGATTCCAGGTGTGGTCTCCCCAGGGCAGAGCAGAGGGGCGGGAGAACCTCTCTGACCTACTGACCACCCCCTTCTAACCCACCCCAGGTCCCATTGGCTTCCTGGCCACAAGGGCCCAGTGCTGGCTCATGGTCACCCTGCTGTCCCCAGGACCCCAGGTCCCTTTCCCCTACTCTGCTCTCTAATAGGTCATTCCCCAACTTATACTGGAACATAAAAATGGAAGTTTAAGCATGTTCTAAAGTCAAACCTGCTTCACACCACGACTGCCTGAGGTCAACGATGATCCTTCAGAAACACAAGCTACAAAATCTGATTTTTCAGACTTGTTTCTCCCCAGCTCAGCCTTTTTTAACACAGAGCGTTGTTTACGGCTTCAGGTTCCGGGGCAGAAATGTGACAACGTGTGGAAAAGCTGAAAAGATCAACTCTCCGGGGTATCATGTGAAGCACCACCAGTAAAATGGGATTTTAAAACAATAAGAAACTCACTGTCGCTCTGCTTGATCAAGCAACTACACTCTTAGAGAGCAGAACAGCAGCTATACATTAAATATACCCCTGACAGTTTTGGGTGCACAACGCTTTTTCCTATTTTTGGTTTCATTTTAATATTACTAAGATGTTTTAACATTACTAAGATATCTCAACTTTCCATTGACTTTCATGCTGTATTTGGGACCAGCGAATCCAACCAAAGCAAAACGAAACCTTTAATTAAACGGTCAGCCCCTTTCTGCTTCTGTTAAGGAGGAATATGAAAGGCTCAATTCGCTGTTATTCTACTGATCTAGAGAGAAAATGAGGGTGTTAAATACCCCAGAGAGGGAGTTATGAGGCCAAATCTATATAAAGGATGGAAGATATTGCAGGTGTATAATAGTCCCACCGCCAAGGTAAGAAATTAAGACACAAGGGCTGTATTCTGGGAATTTTCTTTACCTATAAACCAAATCCACTTATTAATTTAAGATCTCAGCTTCCTCTTAAAAAATTATAAGAGCTTTTAGAGCACTGGCTGTAAATATCAGCACAAAAACATCTCCAGAAATGATGTTACTGAGCTTTTAAAGATGGTCCAGACTTACAGGTAGTAGCCAAGCTGAATTTCCTACATGCAGCAGATGCAAAACACCATTTATTTGCACATACCCTGCCTGAAATTGTAACGAGAAAGAGAAGGTGGCAGCTCAATGTATCCCATGAGATGCACACACTCAGTGCTTTGCTACTCAGCGAGGTTATTTGAACAATAACTTGTTAGATAAGACGTGGGGGAACGTTCCACCAGGATAAAAACAAAGAAAAGAAACGCACAGTCGAAGGATTTTAACCCAAATCCAGTTAGTTTGAAGAAGTTTAGCAAGCGGGTAAGCAGCATGCAACTCTCTGGTAGTGATGGGATGGAGCTACGCTGGTTGTACATGGCGCCGCGCGCCTTCGTTTTCTCCTCTGGCTTAATAAAAAATCAGAAGGCACAGAATCTATGGGTGGTTGGGGTGGAATTGTGTGAGATGCGCCACAGCTAAAAATGGTTGCGGGTAACCAGCTGGTGAGAGAGCTCAGGTACTCACTCCGGCCAGCGATTTCTGGATATTCTCCCTGGCTCTGGCAATGTCGCGGAGGATGGTGCTGGCTCCGTTCTCCTGCAAACAGCGCAGAAAGAACCAAGTTTTGTTTGTTTTTTAAATAGGAAACATGGGAAAACTGGGAAGTTAAAAAGAGGGTAAGAACGGGGAGGGCTCCTTCTAATGATTCAGCAAAATTAGCTGCCAGGAGGATTGGATTTAAATCAAGCAGCAGCGACCGCAATCCCTGGTCACATCGGACCACGTGTCCAGAAGATTATCCAGTCAAGAGCTTTTAAATTCTCTATTATTACCCTCAACAGCTGCCAGTAAAGCAGAGGGTTGGAGTCACTTCGAGATCTATCGTTACGCAGCTCTTTGTCGTATTAAGCGTCACAATTTTCAGGCAAGAACTGAGCCCTAACTCAAGTCTTTTATTCGGAGAGGTACAACGTGGAGTGCAGCAGCACAAGCTTTTTTTGCCCCCCCTCATGCCTTAGTCTGGATTTAAAGACTCTCTTCCCGGGGCACAAATTCAAGTTTCCATGATCCATTGACTCCTTGTCTCTCCCAGGCTGCAACCCCACGAGCAAGATCTGAGCCACAAAACTGCCCCCAAGCCCAAAAATCCTGCGTCAAATAGACCAGAGATGAGCAACAGCTTGGACGCATCAGTCTCCACGTGCCCAGGTATGTGTGGATATCACTACCAGGTTGCAGGAAGGTTTTAAGGAGCATGGATCTATTTTTCTTAGCAGAAAAGCAGCTGATAAGCTCACCCGGAGCCCTCACACCACCTCTCAAAGGCAGAAATTCACTGAAAGCTCCTTTCGTGGCATGAAATATTTTGTTTTTCTGCAGAGATGGGCGCTTTAAAACCGACTTCAAGCGCTTATCTAAAGCTTTGGATATTTATTTATGCCCGTAGCCCGGGTGCTTTGCCACCTCTAGTCAAGATTTGCAGGAGGAAGAGAGAGAAAACGTGCCCAGAAATTAATACTTAAGCAAAAAGCTTCCCCTTAAACCCTTGCAAGACAGGCGTATAAAACTCTAAGCTGCTTTCTACACACCCAACTAAGTGCATAAGCAGTTAACAGCTCTTTACGTAGCAGGAAGAGGTTATGATAGCTCTGTACTTTTAAATAATCATAATTTCGGGGTAATATTTAAGCTTGAACTACTTCAGCTCAGGTTTGCTGCAGGAGGAACATAATTCCTGGGCTCTTTGGAGCCGTAGGGCTGCTCTTTAAACACCAAACAGCTCGTTTATATCAAATCAAACCCTGGGTAACTGTTCCCAAACAGCTTCTTCCCTGGTTGAATTGGGAAAAGGTCAATTCTTCAAGCAGCTCTTGGGGCTTCAGGGCTCAAATTGTGCCTCTAAATCACAGGAAATATTTGTGCAGCAGCCTCAAAAAAATAACTATATAAATATATATGTATATATAGCATATAACCAGTCCTCTTGTCACAAGGGTGTGTGAACTCCCAGTACATTGGTTGTATGGAAAAAAATCCCTCGTAGTCTACAATAAATGTCTTTTCTAAAGGCAAGATGGCTCATAACTGGGGGTGGAGCTGCAGACAAGACTCACACGTGGAAACAGCAGCAACCAGAGTGCGAATAACCCAAAAGTGAATGTGCATCGTGTCCTTTCACCTGCTCTGTACTAGTTTTTAAAGCTCCAGCCCTCTGCTAAACCCTTGAGAACGAGCGTTACCTGCTGCTGCGAGGAGCCCCCGACGGGCCCGTTCATCTGCTCGTAGTATCTTCGCTCGGCATCATCGTACTTGTATTTGTCAAACCAGATCTTCTCGGACAAAAAGTGGTCGACTGCCATTTTTCTGCAGAAAGGGGAAAAAAGATAAAGGCAAAGTGAGTTTCTAGAAGCACTTAAGGCCGGCAGCTGGCAACGGGCTTGTCAGAAAAGTGGGTTTTGCTGTGCTTGTAGGTCTCTGCTTGGCGGTTTTCCCTCCGGTGGAAAGGTTTAAGTAAACAGGATCGTATTAAGAAAGCAGGACAGTCTATAATCACCCGCCTGACTGTGTGGCCTGACCCGCATTTAGTGACAGAGCAAGTGGGGACGGAATAAATCAGCTCATTTGTACCTTTTTCCACGAGCTTTCAGAGCAGGATTTTGTAGATCATGGGAATCACTGAATGAATCCCATGAGCAGGGACATCTTAACCCAGCTCAGGTTGCTCAGAGCCTCGTCCAACCTAACCCTGAATATCTCCAGGGATGGGGCATCCACCACCTCTCTGGGCAACCTGGGCCAGTGTTTCACCACCCTCAGCATCACAAATTTCCTCCTCATGTCTAAAATCCGCTGCTAAGAAAGATTCCTTGTCTATACGAATCAAAAAGGGAACCACCCTTCTAATTTTTAAGGCTCCTGGTCACGGCGAAACAAAAAACCGAAGGATACGCAGCTCCACGTGGCAACGTGACCGTCACCTCTTGACACTACAGCTCATGAATTTAAACACGTTTCAGTCTTTCTTGAACGTGATTTGGCCAAATTGACACCAACTGTTGGGTATCTTAGGCTTATGTCTCAACCTGGTCATCGAATCCTCCTGCAAGGAAAAACCCGAAACAATAGACCACCCAACACCAACCAGCCTCCATGAATCCATATATTCAATTTACAACAGGCCTTTTGGAAGCTGCTGCATCTGTTTAGAAATTAAAACCATCCACAACGCAACACTTGGAAGACACAGGCACCTGTCACTGCAGGAGGAACAGCGTAAAATATCCTCACACCGGTGTCAAATTGTTTTTCTTCGTGCAGCAGCTTCCAAAGGTTGTTTAATTTCTTAATTTCAAGGCAAACGATGGAGCTCTTGCAACGTTAAGAAGACGTTCCCTTATTTCAAGCCAAGGGATGGTGACATTGATTTGAGGTGGTGATAACGGGCACGAAACATCACGATGAAACCACAACGCCACCAGGTTCTACCACACAACAATTAATAGAAACCCCCAAAGCCTTTCCTAAAAATAACGCAGTAAAACATTTCCATAGATGCCAAGAGATGAGTCTTCTATAAAACCAAAAGAAACCAGAGGCCACCACAATGTGCAGGTTCTCGACAATGAAGCCCATCCCACCGCTCAACCCTCCAAGAGCTGCCAACCAGGATTATTAACGGAGAACCCCAATTCCAGCCAAATTTCCACCACACATTTTACAAAGACACATGAACTTTCTTGGGGAAAGGTAAAAGGCACCACTAAATTCTTTCCAACTAAAGAAAATTAGCCCAAATCAGACACGGTGTGCTCTAAAACTTCTCTGTAACTCCCTGTTACCATTAGACATAAAGATCTTAAAACTTTCCAACAAATCCTAAGAAACTCGAGGATCGAAAGTGTCAGAAACAGGGACCAGTGCTACAAGGGACCATTTTTTGTCCCCAAGAACATCGGTCACTGCAAAATAACATTTAAACACCAGCCTTGGGACAGGCTCCCAGACTTCAGTGTTGAGCCGGTCATATATAAAAGCACATTTTTTAATATAGAAAGCACAGAATCACGCAGGACTTCAAAAGAAGCCTTTAAATGTTTGTCTGTGAACTGATTTATAACGACGAAGGTCATGTATAATTTGAGAATGAACTTTACCCGCCCAGCTACACACACGCACATCAAACCAGCTGTAATCCAGCAAGTCCTGTGCCTAAAATTGTATTTCACCATCATCCCCAAGTTTTCTTCGAGCTGGATGCTCAAATGTGGCCACGTCGGAGCTCGATGACCAACCCACCCGCTCTGCAGAACTGGGGATGACGCTTCTCTGAAGGACCCTGTGGCATTTTAACAGAAACACACAGCAAAATCACCATTTAAAAACCTCTTAAAATCCAACACGGCACCCTCTGCCACTTTCAACGTCTCGCTTTTGTTTTGCTTTGCACAGCCCCAGGCTCCCAACCACATAAAGACAGGGCCAAACCTCAGCTCACTTACTAGCCCTAACTTTAAATGCTTAACCTTAACTATTTTTCGCCACTAACGGAGAAGGGGGGTCCCTGAAAGAGTTTCCCCCCGTTATCCTGCCCATGAACAGGCTCAGCATCTCCCTACGCTCTCTCCAAAGGACGCTCATCTTCCGCACACGCAAATTCTTCCAGCTCAATCCCGACCCGGCCGCGTTGCACACGCGTTACCCCAAAAAATAAACTCCTCCTACTTCGTTTCTGGTGCAGAAGAATCAGCAGCTGGTCGGGAGGGTTTTATTACTGCGGATTCCTCCACCTCCATACTCTCTCTTGCCGTCTTCAGAGCCTCAGCTGCGTAGTATCGTGACTCGGCCCTGTCATACGTCAGTTTATTAAGCCACACAGTTTCGCTGCCCTCGTGCAGAAAAAAGCTGGTAGGCGGAGGTTGCTCAGCGTCGTTAGGAAATAAAGAGGTGGCGGCCGCGTCCACGTGTTCATCGACCGTTTCTTTTCCAACACTGAGGTTCTCCTCGTCCTCGTTCTTTGACGCTTCAGGGCCGGCGCGTTGCTGCTGGGTGGTTGTACCCGAGGGGTGACCGTCAAACATGTTCTCATAGAAACTCTTCTCAGCATCGTCATAAAGAGGTTTCTCCAACCAAACCTCTGACACGAGAGCCTGAAAGGTGGAAACCTGCGGCTTACCGTTTACCGTAGGGTGTACAGAGCCGGGCAAACCAGGAACGGAGGAAGAAGAATCGTCGCCGATGTCTCTCGGCGTAGCAGGAGTGGGCAGGGCCGTCACGTAGCCCTCATCCGGCGTCCTCAGCGCGACACCGCCGGCGTTCGGCCACATGGACGGGATGCTGAGGGCATTCGGGGGAACGAAGAAGTGAGTTTTTTCGAGGAACATCTTCTCGGCTTTATCAAAGTCCAACTTGTTGACCCAGACGTCCTGAATGACGTGGTGACAGGCGGACAGGCTCCCGTGGGAGCAGGACGGCGCCGCTGGAAGGATCCTCGGCTGAGGAACGTCTTGAAAAGCTTTCAACTCGGCCACTAATGGCAACTCCTGAGCCATTAGCGCATCCTTGGGCACCTCCTGGTGCTGCAAATCCACTAATTTCTGCCTGTAGACGCTCTCGGCGCGATCGTAAAGCGGTTTTTCAAACCACACGTTGTCGGCGGACAAACCGGCCAGAATTAAGTCCAACTTGGCGGCGCTTTTGGGTTTCGGGGAACGTTTCCGTTTCCTTTGCTTCTTGCCGTTCTTGGCTTTCTTCGAGTCCCCCTTGAATTCGCTTTCGACGGAGTCGTCGTTGGAGACGCCGTTGACGGCGTCGACCTCCTGGGGCTCCTCGGCGGCCGCTGTCGCTTCCTTTTCGTGCCGCGGTCGCTCCGCTTCGTCATATTTATCCTGGTCTAACCAAACCTTTTCTACGGGGCAGGGAGGTTTCCTCGTCCTCATCCTCCAAAAAGCGGCAGCATTAATTAAAAGATAAGCACAACAATGTAGTGGCGGCAAAACTCAACAAAACAAGGGCATGCAGCAGGTTTGAGCATTTTCTTAACGCGAGAGCATCAAAAGCCGCCGCACCGCTATTATTTGCGCTCGGTTCCGTTTTGCCGTCGGTAGAAATTTGGATTTAAAGGAATTAAACTGCCTAAATAAGTCGAAATAAGCTCCCTCCTCAAATACTTCTAACGAGAATTCTGTGTGTTGCTATTTAAACATAAAGCGCTTTAAAATCTGCTTTAAGACAACCGGTAGGGAAAAAAAACCCAACAAGGTTTTGCTCAATTACCTGGTAATATATAAAATATTCTTCTGATTTTAGATTAGTCTGATTAGTCATTAATTACTTGGTTTGGGAAGACAGGCTAAAGATGCCCCAATTTTTGAGTACTTTTAGAGGTCGTCGCTTTGTGTTTTGCTACTAAATGGCCAGCAGAGGGAGCTGAAAAATTACATGTCTATTTTAGTTTAAAACCCCAATAAGTGACAATTTA
This sequence comes from Streptopelia decaocto, assembly GCF_964273445.1. Classification (NCBI taxonomy): domain Eukaryota; kingdom Metazoa; phylum Chordata; class Aves; order Columbiformes; family Columbidae; genus Streptopelia; species Streptopelia decaocto. The sequence continues at coordinate 1,660,337 of NC_138655.1, read as the reverse complement.
TAATTGACCAAGAGGTGGAAAACTCATGATTGAGCTTATAAATAAATAATTTCTTTAAAAAATCCTCTATAGAAATGAAAAACATCACATCTGCTTAGTGGTTTGGATTTTACAATAGAAATAGAAATAAAGCAGCTCTTAGGGGGTGATGTTATTGGAAATGGTGTAGGAAATGCCTTTAGAAATATGGAATTTAACATCCTGCTCAAGTATTTAATGTGTAGGTAACGAACTGGCTGCAAAACACTTTGTGGTCTTTTTTTAAAGAATACATTTTATTTTTAAAATTTAAATTTACTTTTAAAATTATAAATTTACATTTTAATTTCTAAGTTTAGAATTTAAATTTTGGAATGTATTTTCTTTTAAAATTTAATTTTCAAAATTTCTTGTTAATTTTTAGACTTTTCATTTCTGTTTTTAAATTTCTTGTTAATTTTTAGACTTTTCATTTCTGTTTTTAAATTTCTTGTTAATTTTTAGACTTTTCATTTCTGTTTTTAAATTTCTTGTTAATTTTTAGACTTTTCATTTCTGTTTTTAAATTTCTTGTTAATTTTTAGACTTTTCATTTCTGTTTTTAAATTTCTTGTTAATTTTTAGACTTTTCATTTCTGTTTTTAAATTTCTTGTTAATTTTTAGACTTTTCATTTCTGTTTTTAAATTTCTTGTTAATTTTTAGACTTTTCATTTCTGTTTTTAAATTTCTTGTTAATTTTTAGACTTTTCATTTCCGTTTTTAAATTTCTTGTTAATTTTTAGACTTTTCATTTCCGTTTTTAAATTTCTTGTTAATTTTTAGACTTTTCATTTCCGTTTTTGAATTTCTTGTTAATTTTTAGACTTTTCATTTCTGTTTTTAAATTTCTTGTTAATTTTTAGACTTTTCATTTCTGTTTTTAAATTTCTTGTTAATTTTTAGACTTTTCATTTCTGTTTTTAAATTTCTTTTTAATTTTTAGAATTTTAATTTCAAGTTTAAATTTTCTTTTTCAGTTTTAAAATTTAAATTTGTTTTAAAATTTAAATGTAAATTTTGAATTTTGTTTTATTTTTAAAATTTTAAATGTTAAAATTTCTTTTTTAGTTTTTAAAATCTTAATTTCAATTTTTTAATTACTTTTAATTTTTAAATTTTAACTTCAATTTTAAAATTTAAATTTTAGTTTTAATTCTAGTGGGGTTTTTGTTGAGTTTTTTGTTTTGTTTCTGGGGTTTGTTTGCTTGTTTCTGGGATTTTTTCCTATTTTTTTTGTTTGCTTGAGTTTTTTTGCTTTCTGTTTTTTGTGGATTTTTATGTTTGGTCGGTTTTATGTTTGGTTGGTTTCCTGGTTTGTTTCTGATTTTCTGTGGATTTTTTGGTTTGGTCCTTTCTTTTTCTTTCTGTTTTTTGTGGGTTTGGTTGGTTGGGCTTTTGTTTCTGTTTCTTTGTGGCGTTTTTTTGTTTGTTTCTGATTTTTTGGTGGCGTTTTTTGGTTGTTTAGTTTTTGTTTGTTGTTTTGAGGGGTTTTTTGGGTGTTGTTTTCTGTGTGGTTGGGGTTTTTTTTTGTTATGCTGTTGGGTTTTGTTTCTAATTGTAGGTGATTCTCCTCAAGCCCTCAAACAGCTTCAAGCACCCGAGTTTCAACCTCCACATTGCTCTCGAGACCAAGGAACATTATCAAGGACTCAAATGCTCACGAGGTTCCCTCAAATCAAAGAACCGCCTCAAATCAAAGCAAGACAAAGCCAAATTTAACAAATAAACCCATAAAAATACACTTATTTCCAGCAGAAATCAGAACAAAATCTGCACCAATCTGCCTAGCAAGACGCCTTCAATCAGTCCCTATATTTCCAATTTACCAGAAAGTACAAAAAGCACTTAACTAGAATACTTACTTTTTTAGCTCCTACGAGAGCATTAAGGAAAAAAGTATAATGTTAGAGAATATTTCAAGTGTTACAGATGCAGCAGCTGGGCAGGAAGGGCACAGAATGACAAAGGTCCAATGTATTAACACACAGTTAATTTCCCCCATCCGTAATATATTTAATTCAACTTACAGCTGGTTAACTCCACAACGACGTTACCAACACCACAGGCGACCAGGTCCTTTCCATTTTAAATAAAAAGCAGTATAAATACAAATATCCAAAACTCAGCCTACTTATCTTGCAGGAAAAGGATCGATACGACACGTGAAAATTTACAGTGGAATTTCAGATTTACGCAGAACTTCAACTACATAACCTGACAAGACATCTCATGTCACCAAACTACATATAAAAAAAGGGTATTTCTGCAAGGAAATAACACAAACCCCCAAAATGAAGAGACCACAAATGTGCCCTGGGGCTCACAGGAATTTCAAGTGTTTTCACAAAGATTATTACCAGGGAAAAATCTTCACAAAGGGAATTTACCCCCAATATAATTATCTGAAAACAAGTCGCCATGAGGGGCCAAACCTTTAGTTCTGTTATGATAAAGACCAGATTACCAACGAAATAAATTTACAAACGCAAGTAAAAATTGAAAACAAAAGTCATTTCTACTCTGTGTTCATGAGATTTCCCAGAGTAATGCAGCAAAAGGCAAATATAAGGATTTTAATGACACAAACCATGACAAAGCTGCCAAGTAACACTTCGCAGAAGTGAAGCAGTTTCTTCATTTAAAGAGCATTTTTTTAGCACAAAGCTAAATTAATAACCTGAGACAGAGGCAGCAAACTATAACAAGTGTTTAAGAAACACAAATCTGTGAGTGAAGAAGAATCTATCAGATAGGGACTTGAACACAAGCCCTATGGGGAGAGGCTGAGGGAGCTGGGCTTGTTTAGTCTGGAGAAGAGGAGGCTTAGAGCTGAGCTCAGCACTCTCTAGAACTACCTGAAGGGCAGTTCTAGCCAGGTGGGGATTGGGCTCTTCTCCCAGGCATCAGCAATAGGACAAGGGGCCATGGGCTTCAACTCTGCCAGGGGAAATTGAGGCTGGAGATTAGAAAGCAATTCTGTGCAGAGAGAGTGGTCAGGCATTGGAATGGCTGCCCAGGGAGGTGCTGGACTCACCAGCCCTGGAGGTTTTTAAACTAAGACTGGACATGGCACTTAGTGCCATGATCTAGTCAATGGATGGGAGTTAGACCAAGGGTTGGACTGGATGAGCTCTGAGGTCTTTTCCAACCCAGTCCATTCTGTGAGTCTGTGTGATTTTACAGAGCATGAAGCCACTGGAAAGACAAATGCTATTATTATCTTATTAATCTTCATTATTTATTATAATTAACAAAAAAAAAAAATCACAGCTGAATGCTTAGGCCTCCCATGGACTGTTAAAGAGGCCTTACAATAAACTTAAATGTTTTTTAATCAGAGCTACTGCTTCAGAGCTTTGCGTTTGGTCTTGTCACTACGTCCTGGGTATTTCGAGCCAGAAAAATATCTGCGCTGCAGGGAAACACATCAAGTTAAAAATAAAGGTCTCTATTGTCGTTCCGTAAATCCAAAATAAGCTTCGGACTCCAGCTATTTGGCTGCATTATCCCTATTTTTTTTTTTTTAAGTCAGTAAAACAAAAGCGTACAACACACTCGCCTAAGGCTGTAGCCATAAAAAGTTAACTCCATTTATTGGTTTAATGAAAGCCTCTCTTTGTCTCGCGTCCACAGAAAAGTTGCGTTTCTCCTCAATTGAGTGGCCTACAAAATAAATGTGTTTTTTGGGGGGGTTGTTCAGGTTATAAATAAGTGTCTTGAGATGTGTGAGAGCAGCAAATCTCGGTTGTCACTGATTTCTGGAGGGATGTGACGGCTGCAAGGGAAGGTTACAAGCAGGGTACAACTCCGTTTTTAAGGGAAAAAGTCAAAAATGGGCATAAGGGGACAAAAGATGATAAAGACACAGGGCACTTTGCTATGGTTTGACCCCCAAAAAACAGTCCATGGACACAGCCCCAAAAGTTAGGCAGGAAAACCCTGATTTCTGCAGGGCCAAGCAGCAATTAAATCCACATCGGTCGCTCTTCCGCCAGCACCAATGGGACAGATTTATCCCAAATCCCCTATTTGCTTACACGCCTTGGCTGATTTTGACCAGGCCAATGTTGTCATATATTTATTTTCAGTGCTCCTGTCCCATCACGTATCACACCAGAAGCTCCTGAACACTCATCCCAGCAGCAGCCAGAAAAATAAACACCACAAAACCAGGAAAAAGGCTCATTGATGGCAGAGACTGAGCAGAAAGAAGAGCAAGAAGGCCCACAGGCACCTTTACAGCCATTTGAGCTGTGCCACACTCAAATCATCTGCACTGCAAATGCCTTTCGAGCAAAATGCGTCTTTTCTTCCCCAAAATTGCCGCAGTCCTGCACAAATCCAGAGCCGCTTTTCAGCCAACTGGGCACAGCAGCCTCAGACCTACCTGTTCTACAGCAAAGAAAAGGCACCAAATCTTTACCACCTCCTGCTTTTCTCTTTTTTGGTGATTCGGAGTTAAAAGAATGGAGGTTGGTTGCACACCGAGAGGATGTGACGGCCTCTCGCAGCCAAAAGGAGCAAATCCAGCCCCTCCTCGGTGCTGGCACCAACTTAACACAAGTAGATAAAGCCAAATAAAATATTAATGCTTGTGTCATGTTGCTATTTTGCTGGTTTAGCTCCCTAAACTGGCTCTCCCCCAACTCATAAGCAGCAGGACGCAGAGGAGAGGGATCAGTTTTGCTGTAACACGAAGCTCCGCGCGAACCTTTAGCCAGGGAAATGACGACAACTCCCAGCCTCCAACCCCTAAAAACACACGAGTCTTTGCTTCAAGCCGCTGATTGCTAACGAAGAAATAATCAAGGACGTGGGAAATCAGCAGTAGGGAGAAACAGAAGCCACCTTCCCAAGAAAAAGTAGTTGAAAATAAAACAGCTTGGATGAAAAGGAAACAAAATAGGCATACCTGCAAGGTCAGGGAGAAAGAGGACACACCTAGAAAAGGAGAGGAAAGAATTACAGCTTTATAGCCAAGGAAAAGCATTTTCTCCTCCATACTGGGCGCGACAGGACTGCGGACATCAGATTACAATCAATTCCAAAGCAACGATCTAGAGATCTACACGTGAAAGAACAAAACCCATATTGATCTCCGTGAACACCAGGAGGGGAGGAATGAGAGAGGAGCAGCCTCAGCAACTTTAGCTTTCGCTGTAACTCTTTATAAACCCCCCCAAGAGCACATTAGTGGCCTCGGCACAACCGCTCCTCCCCAAATATAGTTATGAAGCTGCTACCTCCTGTGTGAGCTGTTGGAACAAAAAAAGAAAACCAAAAAGGATGGGGGTGCCAGCAGCTTTGTCAAGGTTATGGAGGGGTTTGAAACACCAGGGGCTCCCCAAAACTCCCCTCCCAGGGCAGGAACGGCCCGATCCCCAAATGGATGAAGCTCTAAGTAGCAGGGACATCCCCAAAACCAGCACCCCAAAAGAGAGAGACTCTTCCCCCATGCCCCAAAAGAGAGGACAAGTTTAGGGCATTGACACACACTGTAAATAGGTGATCTTGTGCCCACCTACCTAAGGGAAGGAACCCCAGAGAGAGGGAACCCCAAAACCCCCCTTTCTCTAGGCCTGTGAGGGGAAAAGGGACCCCCTCCACATCTTTATTTAATGAGGAGTGAGGAGAAAAGAGACCTCACACAGAATGGGGGGGGTCCCACAACTCCCTTCCCAGACTTCATAACATCAAAACAACTTTAGAGATCGTGGGGGGCATCACCCCATTCCCCTCTGGGAATTTGAGGGGGGGGAAGTAACCCCAAAGAGCAACAGCACCCTCAGGTTTCTCAGACAGGAGATCATCAGGGACCCCATAAATAATTGGGGTGTAGGGGGGAACCACCCCCACATCCAAGGATGTGAAGAGGAAAGGATGACACAGGCAATGAGAGAATCCCACGATTCTCCTTCCCTAAGACGGTAAGAAGAGACACGCACAGAAACGAGGGTCCCCCCAAAACTTCCCGCCACTGCGAGGGAAGGAGCCCCATAAATATCCCCAAAATCCCCCCAAAAAAGACCTTAAAGATAACAGTGGGGTGATCACTCCTCCTTCCTGGGGACTGTGAGGGGAGAAAGGGACGTGATGAGCCCCCACAACCCCCCTCCTGGCTCCTGAGAGGGAAAGAACCCACAGATCATGAGGGGCTCCCAGGCCCGGGTATGGGATGAAGGACTCTCTCTCAAAGAAGCAAGGGACCCTCAAAACTCCCATCACCGAGGTCCGGGGATGGGACGAAGGGCCGCACGGATGGGATGAAGAGCCCCAGGGGACGGTGAGGAGAGCGGGACTCACCGGCAGCGCTGGGCCCGGCCAGGCCGCAGGCGGCTCCGCTCCGCTCGGCCTCCACCAGGCGAAAGGAGGCGACCCACCGAGCGCGGGGGCTTGTGGGAGCGGCGTGGACCACACGCGCTGCGGGCGGAGGGGGGGGGAGAGAACAGCGGCTCGTAGAGACAACGCGGCGCGCTCAGAGCGCGGGCCTCGTTCCCCCCCACTTCCCCACGGTGGATCAGCCCTGAAGGGCGGGGGGAAGCAGGGAGGTGGGAAGCCAAGGGGCGCGCTCCGCCCCCCTTTTCTCTCAAAGTGGTACAACCCAACAGCGCTGGCGGAGCCATGGGGAAGAGTCCACCAGAAAAAACGGGGGGAGAGGAGCGGCGCTCTTTAAACACTATGGGGGTGCGCATGCGCGCTGCGCGCCGCCCCGCCCTTACCGGCCGGCTCGGAGCCGGAGCGGAGACAAAGGCGCCGCCGCGCCCCCCCGCCCCCCCCATCCCCGCCCCCCCCGGTTATAACGCGCCCCCCTCCCGGTACCGCGCCGGCCCATGGCTGCGGGGGCAGCTCCATGCCCGGGGGGCAACCGGAGGCGGGTGGGGGGCCGGCCGGTATGGCGGGAGGGCGGCGGGGCAGCGGCGCAGCAGCCGGGGGGGTGTCGGTGAAGATGGCGCTTCGCCGCGCCTACTCCATCAAGGACAAGCTCCAGGCCATCGAGAGGGTGAAGAAGGGCGAGCGGCAGGCGTCGGTGTGCCGGGCTTTCGGGGTGCCGGGGGGGACGCTGCGGGGCTGGCTGAAGGACGAGGCGAAGCTGCGGTGGTTCCTGGAGCAGCTCGGCGGCGAGGTGGGAACCCAACGCAAGAAGATGCGCTTGGCCAACGAGGAGGAGATCGACCGCGCCGTCTACGACTGGTTCCTCGCCCTCCGCCAGCACGGCGTCCCCCTCTCCGGGCCCCTCATCCAGGCGCAAGCCGAAGCCTTCGCCCGGCAGATCTACGGTCCCGAATGTACCTTCAAGGCCAGCCACGGCTGGTTTTGGCGCTGGCAGAAGCGCCACGGCATCTCCAGCCAACGCATCTACGGCGAGGGCGGCCTCCCCGCCGAGCCCGAGCGGGCTCCCGAGGCCGCGCCGGCCGCCGACGCCGGCGGCTACGGCGACGAGCAGATCTACAACGCCAACGTCACCGGGCTCTACTGGAAGCTGCTGCCGGGCGCGGCGGCGCGGCGGCGGCCGGCTCCCCGCCACCGGGTCACCGTGCTGCTGGCCGCCAACTTGACGGGTTCTCACAAGCTCAAGCCGCTGGTGGTCGGCGGCTTTCGCGATCCCCCCAGCCTCCGCCATCACAACCAGGACAAATTCCCCGCTTGCTACCGGTACAGCCCCGAAGCCAGGTTGGGTCCGGCGCTTCTCCGGGCTTGGTTCTTCGAGGATTTCGTGCCGGGTGTCAAACGTTACCTGCGCCGGAGCTGCTTGCAGCAAAAGGCTGTGTTGTTGCTCAGCTCCCCGCCGCCCCCATCCGGGACAAACCCTGAGGAATCCCCCCCATTACAAACACCCGACGGCTCCATCCGCGCCCTTTTCCTCTCCAAGGGCCCTACTGGGAGCGGCTCAGCGGGAGGTGGAGGCCGAATCCCGGCACCGCTGGAGCAGGGGGTGGTGTCGGCCTTCAAGCAGCTCTACAAGCGGGAATTGCTGCGCTTGGCCGTGTCGTGCGTGGCGGGCGGCTCCGGCGGCCCCGTGGACTTTGTGCGCTCCTTCCTCCTCAAGGACATGTTGTACCTGGCCGGCCTCTCCTGGGACCTCATCCCTGCTGGCTCCATCGAGAAGTGCTGGCTGCTGGGGCTCCGTGCAGCCTTCGAGCCCCAGCCCGGCGAGGAAGAGCACGGAGACCCCCCGCGTGGGGAGGAAGGCGGCGGCGACGGCAAAATCTTTAGCGATTTGACCCACTTGGCCGCCTTGGCCTACAAGCGCTTGGCTCCCGAGGAGGTGGCCAAGTGGTTGCACTTGGACGATGTCGCCCCGGGTACGGAGGATGACGATGGGGACGAGGATGCTGAGGAGGAGGAGGATGAGGAGGAGGCCGCCGGTGGAGATGGGGGCGGCAGGAGGGGTGGGGAAGGAGGGAACGGTTTGCTGCCGACGGCCCGGGAAGCCATCAAAGGGCTGGAGACGGCGCTGCGCTGGCTGGAGGGTCAGGACCCCCGGCAAGTGGGGCCGCTGAAGCTGGTGCAGCTCCGCTCCCTCATCAGCATGGCCCAGCGGCTGCACCGCGCCGGCAGCCCCCGTTCCTAAGGAGGAACATCCTCTTCCCGCGACATCTCTGCAACCAACCACCCCGCTTGGGGTGCACGATACGGGGCTGGGGACACCCCAGTTGTCCCAGGGAGGTGCCAGCTCCTCTCATAGCCAGGGCTCAGTAGGCCCGCACCCCCCTGTGTTACTATTGGGGGTTACAATTTAGGGCTAACGGGATTTTTTGGGCAATGACCACCCCGTTCGTTGCGTACTTGAGGGTTTTTCCTCAATCTCGGTGTATTTAGGAGGTGCTATTTTTTAAAACCCATGAGACTGAGCTGGGGTGGCCCCCCCGCCTTGATCACTGGTACCACTAGAATTGGGTGGGTGCCCCCCATGCTGCCCAGTCCCCCCAAATCCTGTGGGGAGAAGGGGAGAAGGAGGGACCTGCTCGGCATCACCACGAGGAGTTGGGACGATGGGGGAAGTTAAATTAAGCATTTCCCCACATTTTGAGGTGGGCACAGCTGTGCCTGGACAGAGACCACCCCAGGGTGCTGTAAGGTGAATGTTCTGCTGGTGACACCCTTCCCACTGCTAAAACTGAGTTCTGTTAAACCGGGGAGGTTTGGGGCTGCTTTAAGGCAACTTTCTTCATGCACTGGATAGGGACGGGGACAATTGAAGCTGCAACTCTCTGGAGAATGTCACCCAGCCCCACATCTGCGAACACTCAGAGACCACAGGTTACATCGTCTGAGCATCCTCACAAAGCCAAAGGCTCTGAGGATGAGGGTTGAGGTGACCCTAAGCAGGTTTGGGGGTGGCTGGGGCTGGAGGACACATCTGATGGTGCAGAGGATGCAGCTGTTGCCGTGATGTCCATCGCGAGTTGAGACGGACCCACCGGCACCCCCTTGAAATACTGTGGGCATCAGATGTGAATTTAGCAGCTCTTGACCTGATTTGGATTAAATTTAACCCGTTGAGCCGATTATTGAAAGGAGGAAAGAAGAAAACACAACAACTCATCGGTGCTGCCGTGCCCCGTGTCAGCGGGCAGGGTGGGTGTTTTTACTTTGTGGGGTCTTTGTCTCATAACTGCAGAGTTTATGAAAATTAAATGGGTTTTTATTCCCACTTCGGGGTTGTTGTCTATAAATGGTCACACGGAGCCATCCCAGCGGGCATAACAGGGACCCCCGTGTGATTGTGTCCTCTCGGTGGTGTCTTCTCCATCGCGTTCCATGCCTGTTTGACACGGCAGGGCCGGGCAGATGCCCGAGTCGCCATGACTGCTCCCCAAATTAACTTTTTACCTTTATTAGTAGGGTTAACTTGCTGGTAAACGAGGCTTCCACAGAATCACAGAATCCCAGGATGTCAGGGGTTGGAAGGAACCTGGAAAGCTCATCCAGTGCAATCCCCCCATGGAGCAGGAACACCCAGCTGAGGTTACACAGGAAGGTGTCCAGGCGGGTTGGAATGTCTGCACAGAAGGAGACTCCACAACCCCCCTGGGCAGCCTGGGCCAGGCTCTGCCACCCTCACTGAGAAGAAGTTTCTTCTCAAATTTAAGTGGAACCTTTTGTGTTCCAGTTTGCACCCATTACCCCTTGTCCTACCATTGGTTGTCACCAGCAGAGCCTGGCTCCATCCTCCTGACACTCCCCCTTTCCATATTGATCCCCAGCAATGAGTCCCCCCTCAGTGTCCTCTTGTCCAGCTCCAGAGCCCCAGCTCCCTCAGCCTTTCCTCACACGGGAGATGCTCCACTCCCTGCAGCATCTTGGTGGCTGCGCTGGACTCTCTCCAGCAGTTCCCTGTCCTGCTGGAACTGAGGGGCCACAACTGGACACAATATTCCAGATGTAATTCCAGGGAATTTCGGGAGCAGCAAGGAAAAAGAAACACACAAAAAGTCAGTTTTGGAGCTGAGGTTCATCCTTTCAGCTCATGAAACTCCCGCAGAACCCATGTCAAGAAAAGCTTTTGATTAGGGAAGAAATGCTCATTTTTTCCCCAAAAAAACCCCAACAACCCCAATTTCTGCTGCTGGGCTGCTGCCACATTCACAGCCAGAACGCTGCGTGGTGTCTCACCCATTTCACACTTCTCCCTCCGCTTTGGTTTCCTCATGATTTGTGTTCAGAGCTTGACGCTGCCACGCTTGACTGCAGACTTCCATCCACCAATGGGATGTAATCATGTAAAACAACATTTCTACTTATTTTTATAATTTTTCCACCCAAAAAAACCCTACGAAAACATTTTTAGAGCTTGGGATGTGGCTCACTTCAAGTGGTAATTTGTGATTTAAAGCAGCCTTCAATTTGACAAAGATGTTGTGAAGCTCAGCAGAAGGTACCAGGCTGGAGGTCTTCACCTCTTGGACAGTCAACCAAACTGGTTTGGGAGGTGAGAACATCCGATCATTGAATGGTTTGGGTTGGAAGGGACATTTGAAGGTCATCCAGTGCCACCCCTGCCATGAGCAGGGACATCTTCACCAGCTCAGGTTGCTCAGAGCCCCGTCCAGCCTGGCCTGGGATGTCTCCAGGGATGGGGCATCCACCACCTCTCTGGGCAACCTGGGTTGGGGTCTCACCACCCTCAGGGGAAAAATTTCCTCCTCAGGTCCAGCCTGAATCTCCCTCCTTCAGTTTAAAACCATCCCCCCTTGTCCTATCCAAACAGGCCCTATTGAAAAGTCTGTCCCCATCTTATAAAAGCCCCCTTTAAAGGCTGCAAGAAGGTCTCCCCGGAGCTTCTCCTCCCCAGGCTGAACCCCCAGCTCTCTCAGCCTTTCTCCCCAGAGCTGTTTGGCCCTCAGCCCATTCCCGTGTCCCTCCTCTGTCCCGCTCCAACAGCTCCATGTCTGGCTGGTGCTGGGACCCCAGAGCTGGACGCAGAGCTCAGGGAGGTCAGGACATGGGGGTACAGGGGGCAGAATCCCCCCTTCCACCCGTTGCTCACGCTGCTCTGGGTGCAGCCCAGGACACGGGTGGGTTCTGGGCTGTAAGCGCACGTTGCTGGGTCTTGTCCCAGTTGTCACCCACTGGTGTCTCCAAGTCCTTCTCCACAAGGCTGCTCTCCATCCATCCATCCATCCATCCATCCATCCATCCATCCCCAGCTTGGATTGATACCGGGGCTTGCCCAGACCCAGGCACAGGACCTTGCACTTGGCCTTGTTGACCCTCATGAGGTTCACCTGGGCCCACACCTCCAGCCTGTCCAGGTCTCTCTGGGTGGGTCCCGTCCCTCAGGGAAATCAACAGCACCGCTCAGCTTTGGTGTCACCTGCAAATTCACTGAGGGGACACTCCACCCCACCCTTGATGTTATTGATGAAGATATTACAATATTGGTCGCAATGCAGACCCTTGAGGGACACCATTCTTTACTTGGATGTTGAGCTATTGACTGTAACTCTCTGGACATGACCATCCAGCCAATTCCTGATCCATCTCACAGTCCACCCACCAAACCCGTATTGTCTCCAATTTAACCTCAGGAATGTTGTGTGGGACCATACCAAAGGCTTTACAGAAGCCTTGGTGGATGACATCCACAGCTCTTCCCTTGTCCACCAACGCTGTCACTCCATTGTAGAAGACCACAACCTTTGTCAGGCACAGTTTGCCCTCAATGAAGACACCAATCACCTCTTCCTTCCATATCTTTTGCCATGTTTTCCAGAAGGATCTGCTCCATGATCTCACCGGGCAGGATGAGACACCTCTCTTGAAGGCAGGAGCACCAGCAGGAAGGTGGTAGCAATAATTTACCTGCTGGCATTTTTAATAAAATTAATGGAACTTAAACTGTTTTTATTAAAACTAGCACTGAGCAGAAAAAGATGAAGATCATTAGGATGAGAGGAAATGGCCTCAAGTTGCGTCTGGCGAGGTTTAGATTGGATATTAGGAAAAATTTCTTCATGGAAAGGGCTGTGGGGCGTTGGAACAGGCTGCCCAGGGCAGTGCTGGAGTCATCGTCCCCGGAGGGTTGAACAGACACATAATGACGTTCTTAGTGACATGGGTTAGTGCCAGGGCTTGGTTAATGGTTGGACTTGATGATCTTGAAGGGTCTTTTCCAACCAAAATAACTCTGTGATTCTGTCTGTTGGCATCACCAGCACACGGGGCCATGGGGTCAGAGCCGTAGGAGCCGCAGGCTCAGCACCCAGCTGTTTCACCAGTGATGTTTTGCCTGGAAAAAGCCTTTCATCTTCAAAATTGCTTCACAAATCCTCACTAATTGCATCCGTGCAGGTGCTGGGAGGCAAACAAAGCTTAATTAGGACATGCAAAATGCTCAGACAGCCAAGCTTTGAGTTTCTCCTTCCTTGACTTACAGCACCCCAGGGCCGAGAGTGGGTCTGTGCTTCCATCCCACCACCTCACTGCTGGAGCATGACCCGTCTGCAGGACTATGGGGTGATGCTGGTGTCTGGATGCGGTGAGAGGTGGTTTTTTGGCTGGTTGACTTCTCAGACACCGTTCTGGGATGTGGATAGCAGCTCCATGTTCATGGACGTGTTTCCAGAGCCGAGCAGAGGAGTGGGCATCGGTGTCCGCACGTCACCCAAGCACCTGCCACCCCTGCTCGTTGTTGAGTTGGGAAATCAAAGCCTTTTTTTGTGTTCATCCCCAGAACATCATCCTGCCAGCTCCCCACTTCTCAAGGTCCCTTGGCATCCTCATGGCACCTGCGATGGTCCTTCCCTCACACTGCAGGGATGGGGCTGCTCTGCCCAGCCCCAACAGGCTTGACTTGGGGTCACTCTGTCCCCAAAAGCCCATCCCTGTCCCCAGTGCCATACATCCAAACACAGCACTGGTGAGTGTAGAGCCACCAGCAGCTCCATCCCCAGGGAGCACAAACCCAACATGGCATCAGCTCCATCCCCAGGGAGCACAAACCCAACGTGGCATCAGCTCCATCTCTGGTGAGCACAAACCCAACGTGGCATCAGCTCCATCCCTGATGAGCACAAACCCAACGTGGCATCAGCTCCATCTCTGGTGAGCACAAACCCAACGTGGCATCAGCTCCATCCCTGATGAGCACAAACCCAACATGGCATCAGCTCCATCCCTGATGAGCACAAACCCAACGTGGCATCAGCTCCATCTCTGGTGAGCACAAACCCAACGTGGCATCAGCTCCATCCCTGATGAGCACAAACCCAACGTGGCATCAGCTCCATCCCTGATGAGCACAAACCCAACGTGGCATCAGCTCCATCCCTGATGAGCACAAACCCAACGTGGCATCAGCTCCATCTCTGGTGAGCACAAACCCAACGTGGCATCAGCTCCATCCCCAGGGAGCACAAACCCAACGTGGCATCAGCTCCATCCCTGATGAGCACAAACCCAACGTGGCATCAGCTCCATCTCTGGTGAGCACAAACCCAACGTGGCATCAGCTCCATCTCTGGTGAGCACAAACCCAACGTGGCATCAGCTCCATCCCTGATGAGCACAAACCCAACGTGGCATCAGCTCCATCCCTGATGAGCACAAACCCAACGTGGCATCAGCTCCATCTCTGGTGAGCACAAACCCAACATGGCATCAGCTCCATCTCTGGTGAGCACAAACCCAACGTGGCATCAGCTCCATCCCTGATGAGCACAAACCCAACGTGGCATCAGCTCCATCTCTGGTGAGCACAAACCCAACGTGGCATCAGCTCCATCCCCAGGGAGCACAAACCCAACGTGGCATCAGCTCCATCCCTGATGAGCACAAACCCAACGTGGCATCAGCTCCATCTCTGGTGAGCACAAACCCAACGTGGCATCAGCTCCATCCCCAGTGAGCACAAACCCAACGTGGCATCAGCTCCATCCCCAGGGAGCACAAACCCAACGTGGCATCAGCTTAATCCCCAGGGAGCACAAACCCAACATGGCTTCAGCTCCATCCTTGGTGAGCATCAACCCTATGTGGCATCAGCTCCATCTGTGCTGGCCCAGGAGTCCATGGCTGTCACCTCCCCATGATGGTGACCCCATGCTGAGTGCAATAGCCCCCCCAGGACTGAAGGAACCAGAAAGCACCACACTTACCATCCTGCTACCCACATTTATTCTGTCCCAGCCCTGCAGAGGTACCACGTGATGTGGAACCATGTCCACACCACCTCCCACCCCCAGCCGGGGTCTCCTGGGGGTGTCAGGGTCCTCCTGCTCCCTGAAGGTGTTCAGTCTGGTCCCCATCACCTCTCCTGCCCCACGAGGGGTGGGACAGAGGGGCTCATCCGCAGCCACCCCACTAGTCCTTGGCCATGTCAAGTGCCCGCTCGGTGGCCGCCTCCACGGCGTTCATGACGGTGGCCCGCAGCGCGCCCTTCTCCAGCTGGTGCAGCCCGTGGATGGTGGTGCCCCCAGGCGTGCAGACGTCTCCTCGCAGCTTCGCCGGGTGCTCCCCGGTCTCCAGCATCATCTTTGCTGCACCCTACGGGAGACAAGGGCAGGTCAGAGAGAATGGGACATCTCAAACCACCCTCTCCTTGTCCAGGGATTAGATACAAGCATTTGTCCCACCATCATGCCCTTCGCTATCTCCTGGTGACCTCATATTTGGCTTCAAGAGGGGAAACTGAGGCACGACACCATCCAACACCTCCTCCCTCACTCTGCCACACTGCCAGGTGCCACAAAGCCCAGAGCACTGATGGTGACAGGGTCCCCAAGCCTGGGTAGGAGCTGCGGGGCAGGAGGGAGAGGAGTGATGCCACATGTCCCCCGAGCAACGGCACCGACTCACCAGCAGCGTCTGAGCCGCGATCCTGCTGGCCAAACCGCCCGGCATCCCCATCTTCACCGCTCCCTCAGCCATAGCTTCAGCGAACAAGTAGACCTGGAGAAGAGCATCGGGGGTAAGCGCGACAAAAGTGGGGACCCCAAACCCCAACCCCGTGTGGGTGGGATTTCTGTCAGCGTCCCACGTCCCGCTGAGTGTAGGTGCTTACGTAGGCCACCCCACTGCCGCTGAGGCCGGTGTGGATGTTGATGTAGGATTCGGGGACCTCCTCGCAGAGCCCGCAGGAGGACAGGAGGCTCTTCAGCAGGGCGGCTTCTCCGTCACCGGCACCGCTGCCCCGGGCAAAGACCATCGCCCCTGCCTGCACCACGCACGGCAGGTTGGGCATGAGCCGCAGCACCTTGGTCCCGGCGGGGAGAAGCTGTGGAGAGATGGGGATGGGAGAAGGGGTGACAGCTCCGGGCAACACCCACGAGTGCCCTGAGACACTGGTGGGTATCGCTGGAGAAGCGCGGTCCATGGTGATGCAACCCGGGTGGGGACGTGGTCCTTCTCCACGGGCTTGGGTGCAAATGGGATGAGAAAGAGGAGGAGGAGGAGAAGGAAGAAGCAGCTCACCCGCTGCAGTGTCTGGAGGGTGATACCGGCCGCCAGCGAGACAACAACGTGGTGGGGTCCCACGGCAGGACGGATCTCCTGCAGGACCCCCGGCAGGACGTGGGGTTTGGTGGCCAGGAAGACCAGGGTGCTCTCCTGCAGCACCTCCAGGTTGCAGTGGGTGGTCCTGCACCCCGACTCCTGTCCCCAAACAGGGAGAGGTGTCACCTTTTAGCACCCGCCACCCCCAAAATCCCCATGGGCAAGTCACATGCGAGGACACAGCTTGGGGACCATCAAAGCTCTGCCTGGTTTTCACCCAGACCTGATGAGCCAAATCTCCCCACGTGGGTGGGGAAAAGGGTGCCCAAAATCACCCCAACATCCCTCCCACCCCAAAGGGGGTGGTTTGTCACCTTGTGTCACCACTCACCCGCCAAGCGCCCAGGTTTCTGTCCGAGGGGGCGCTGGCCATGATGCTGCTGGCTGGCACCTTCCCTTGGGGAACACGGGGACCGGGGTGAGCGGCCGGGGTGGCCCCAGGGTGGTGGAGACACCCCAGTGCAACCTGGGGACCCCGATTTCAGATGGGACGGGCTCGTCTTCTCCAGCCTGGGGGACACAGAGCAAAGGGGACCAGGGACGGCTGGCACAGGCACCCCATGGGGACAGCTATGGGCACCCTGTTGTGTCACAGTGCTATGACAAGGGAGGTGACCTCAAAAGCAGAGGCCACCTCCTAACTTTGGAGTATGAACAGGGCTGTCCCCACACAGCGATATGGGACAGTGACACCTGGGTGGGACAGACAGGGCTGGCCCCATGTCACTCTGTGGGGCAGGGCTTGCAAGGAGGTGACAGGACAGGGCTGTCCTGTGTCCCCAGACTGATCTACAGGGCAGGGACTCCAGGGAGGGGACAAGCCAGGGTGTCCCTATGTCCCCACACTGATCTCTGGGACAGAGACCCTTGGGAGGGGGACAGGATGGGGCTGTCCCCATGTCACTCTGTGGGGCAGGGATCACAAGGAGGGGACAGGACAGGGCTGTCCCCATGTCCCCACACTGATCTATGGGGCAGGGACTCCAGGAAGAGCAGAGACCCTGGGGAGTGGGACAGGACAGGGCTGTCCCCATGTCCCCACACAGATCTACGCTGCAGGGACTCCAAGGACAGGCCAAGCCAGGACTGTCCCCATGTCCCCACGCTGACCTATAGGGGATGAAGCCCAAGGAGGGGACAAGCCTGGGCTGTCCCCATATCCCCACACCCCTCTGTGGGGCAGGGACCCCCGGGCCGCCCTCCCCGGGCCGTACCTGCCCTCAGCAGCCCCCGGGCCAGACCTCCCGACATCCGCCCGGCGCCCACGAACCCGACCCGCAGCTCCGCCGCCTCCATCGCTGCACAGACACGCCCCCTTCCAGACCACGCTCCCTTCCAGACCACGCCCCCGATCTTTAATTGGCCACGTTCTGCCCTCCCCGCCCGCTCATTGGCGGTGCGTCGCTATAAGGGGCGGGGCCTGCGCCAACGGCGGGCGTCTGCGCAGGTGCGGGACCGTTCAGCTCCACGCGTGGGGGGAACCCGCGGGAAAACAGGGTGGGGACGCGGTCCCCAGTCCTGCCCGGGGGATGTGGCCAAAACCCTTTGTACCCCTGAGCGTGCTGGGGGGTTCCCCCAATGGGGTGGGTCCCATGAAGGCGGGGAGTCCCCCAAACCGGTCCGTGGGTTTTTGGGGGGCTCCTCCCGGCCTGAGAGTGCTCCCCACTCTCTATCTCCCCACAGGACCCACCCAACATGCTGCCCCGGAGCTGCTGGGTTCTGCTGCTCTTCTGTGCTGCTGCCAGTTTTTTTGGGTGGCTGGGCCTCAGCACCCCCCTGGAGAACCTGGGGACCCCCCTGGAACTGGGGGTTCCCCCAGAGGTGGGGACACCCCCTCCTACATGTGCCCTTCAACATGACCACGGGTGACAAGCGGTTCCAGGCTGAAGCCACGTGCTGGGCGCTGTCACCTCTGCCACCATCAGATGTGGCAGTGGGGCTCCCCCCACCCCAACTGGCAAATGGGGTTCACTGGGACCCCCCACCCTGGGCAACCTTTTTGTGAGGTGTGGGGTGCCCCATATCCTATGTTGGATGGTTTTGGGGGGGTGAGGGCCAAGTGCTGGGGTGGGCTCGCACCTTTCTCCTTATTTTCCACACCCAAAACCCACCCCTCTGTACCAGCACCCACGGGTGCTGACAATGGTGCTGCTGCCAGGTCGTGGTGCAGCTCCACTCGTCCCGCACCCACCTGAGTGAGGAGGAGGAGGAGTTGGCCAAACTGGGGGGCCGGGCCACCGAGGGTCACCAGACATCCCCCTGCACTCCAGACGCGGTAAGATGCTGGGACAGGGCACCCCAAATCCTATAGTAACCCTATGCAATTTCCCCCTTAAAAAATCCCAAACTTTGAGCTGCAGCCGCCCACCTCTGCTCAGCCTCTCATCTTCGTTTTGGGGTAAAAACAGCCCTATTTGACTCATTTCCCACATGGTGATTGGGGTTTTTGCTCCTGATCCCCTTCACACCCCTGGCCTCGCTCTTTCTGTAGCAACGTGGGATGGAGATTAATCACTGGGGGCTCATTTTGGGGTGCAGAGGGGGGAAAATGAGCATCTCTCTGGTACATGGTGGTGGGTATCACTGTGTGGTGACGTTTTTGGGGGGCTGTGGGGTCCCCCCTGTCACTGCCACCCCAATATTCACCCCAGGAGTGGCTGAAACTGGAGACCCCCATCCACCGCAGCCTGCAGTGGCTGGAGAAGACCCTTGTCACCAGTGAGCGGCTCCGGGTGGCCCAGCTCATGGAGGACATCATCCAGGAGATGGGTAAGAGCCACCAGTTGGGATGCTGCTACATCCCCGTGTCCCATCTTGGGGACCAACACACCCTCTCGTGCCTCCCTGCAGGGAACGTGAGCACCCGTGGGGCCACGGGGCTCTGGGAACGGCACCGGGTTGTCCTGTCCGACCTCCACCGTGTGCAGGAAAGAGCCTGGGACGTCCATTCCCAACTAGGTGGGAACACAACAAACCCCATTCCCAGCTCTTTTTGCCCAGGGTCACCCCTGGGTTCAGCTTCACCAGCTCATCCTGACATCATATCCATCTCCGTGCACAGAGAGTGACCTGGCCCTTCTGCTGGCCCAGCAGCACCAGGTGGAAGAGGTGATGGAGAAGCTACAACAGGTCAACCGGAGCCTGGGACTGATGCTGGTGGCCATGGAGGGCGCACGGAACCAGCTGGAGAACCACCTGCAACATCTCCACACCAACCTTGACCCAGCTGGTGAGTTGGGGACGGGTGCTGGTGGGTGGATGGGTGCTGGTGAGCATCAACACCATGCTCTTGCTCCTCATCCCGCAGGTCGGAGCCCAAGTTTCACCTCCTGCATCCTCCACGGCTCCTGCTTTATGCTGCTGGTCACACTCCTGGTCCCCACGTCACCCCGTGTCACCCTCCTCCTCCTCTTCCTCACCTCCAGCGCCCTCAGCGAGCTCCTCAGCATCCCAGCACTCTCTGCTCTCCTGGTCCTTGCGGTGGCAGGTGGGGATGATGTGGGGGGACCTGGTTGGGGACATGCCACCCTGGGGGTGCTCCAGGGGTGGCCTGGGGGTGCTCTGCCCTCTCCCACCCTCTCGCTTCCCCGCAGGGCAGTGCCTGGTGACGGCCACGCACCGTGATGCTGAGGAAGCTTGGCCAGTGTTTCCCTGCCACCAACTCACCTCCACCCCGGACAGGTACGAGATGGTTGGGGGGACATGGACATGGCACCCTTGGGAGCTTCTAGGACCTATCCTGGATGGATGTCCCATCCTGGATGTCCCATCCTGCTGCCATCTGGCAGAGGTCCCCAGAAGGGGTTGCTGGTCCTCAAGAGGCAGCAAGACACATCTTGGTGGCTTGCCTGCAGCTTTTGGGCACCTCATCCCACCTCCCTGCCCTGTTTCTACCTAGAGGAGGGTGTGGGAAGGCTGGAGAAGGGGCTGCCAATGTGATGAGGATGAGGAAGGAGCCACCAAGGTGATGGAGCTCTGGGTTTCCTTCTTCTCATGTAGGGAGCGTGAATTGAAGCTCTTGCAGGAGGAGCTGGACAGGATGGAGATGAGCTGCCTGCAAGGTGAGAGCTGGCTGGGTAGGGGGGATGTCCATGGGGTGGGAGGTCTGAAGCCCCAGCATGTCCCCATCCTGTGCTGGGGTGTTCTTGTTAACCCCAGAGTGTTCTCAAGCTATGTTAGGACATGTCCACCACCCCAGGTTGTCCCCATCCAGCACTTGAGGACAGCAGAGCTGGGAGTGTGTCACCACCCACACCATGTTCTTGCAGAGCCCTCAGTCCTGGAACAGTCCCCAACGATGGCACAGGATGTCCCCAGCTTAGGACAAGTGTCACCTGTCCCTGGTGGCTGGAGGTCTAAGCTGAGCTCATATGGGGTAAGCCTGACCTTGGGGGTGGGTGCTGGGTGGGATGTCCCCAGCTTGGGCCAGACTCTGCTCCTGGGTCCTCCTTAGGGTTAGGCCCTCTAGGATTGGGGTGTCCTCACGGTGACAGCACCTCTGGGTGCTGGACACCCTGTTGGGAGAGGGATTGGGCTGATGTCACAGCACTTGTGGGGACGTGACACCCAAGGAGAACTTTTGGGTGGAAGGAGGTGTCCTCCAAGGAAGGATGGACAAGGGACATCTCCTGCAGGACAGGAGGGTCACTAGGTGTCCCACCAAACCTCTTCTTCCTCAACTAGGTGATGCCAGAGCTGGCCCCAGGTGTCAAACCCTACAGCCCAGTCCAGTCTCTGGCCAGCGATAGGTGAGTGCCAACCATAGGGGACATTCCTTCTCCAGGGACACATTGGGGCTAGTGTCACCTCAGGGTACAGCCAGTGACCTGCCAGTGGGGGGACAACCCCTCCGGGAGCTTTTTGGGCTGCTGATGGGTCTCTCTCTTCCATAGGTCCTTGCTGTCCCCACAGTCCCCGTGCCAGGGGCTCACCAGGGTTGGGCAGCGATGTCGGAAAAAAGCCATCCCTGGGCAGGACTTCTGCCATGTCCACACCACCGGTAGAACCTCATGCAGCAGCTTGGCCATGGACTCATCCCCCCATATCTGACCCTCTACCTCCACCCAGAGGGGTTTTAAACCACTTTTTTGGTGGAGAACATCCATGGTGGTGCTTGGGACCCTATGGGTGCCATCTGGTACAGGACCATGCTGTGGGGCAGATGTTCCTCGTCCCCACAATTTTATACTATTTGCATATATTTTAATAAATGCTGTATTTACAGCTGGAGCTTTCCCTCCTTGCTCCCCCCACCTCAATGGGGTGGCTTTGCTGAGGGCTTTGGGACTATTCCCACATGCCCAAATGCAGCAGCAACCACCCATTCCTGCAGCAGAGGAATAACCCTGATCACCTTCCCTTTATTACAGTCTAATTACAGGTAATTAGCAGTGTAGATCATTACAGCTCAGCAGGAGCCACCAGCTGCTTCGGTGTGGCCAAGGAGGCAGTAGTGGCTCCTACTGGGTGGCCACCACCTTGTCTGAGGTCCCACCACCTTTGGGGTGCCCCAACCTTCTTCCCCCCTGCCCTGGGCAGAAATGTGGGGGCTGTTCCCTGGGTTCTGGCCCCCATTTACTTTGGAAATGTCACTGTCACCCCCAAGCCCCGTCCTCTGTCCCAGCAAAGGACAACCCTGAGTTGAAGAGGATGATGCCGGTGCTGCGTTGGTCCGTCACTTCCTGGCGTTGGCGTAGTTGGCACTGAACCAGGCACAGGTCTCCTTCACAGCTGGGGAGGGAGAAGATGGGATGGATTTGAGGAATGCAGTTTGTTCATGGAATAGTTTGGGTTGGGAGGGACATTTTTGAAGGTCGTCTGGTCCAACCCCCCTGCCATGAGCAGGGACATCTTCACCCTGATCAGGTTGCTCAGAGCCCCGTCCAGCCTGGCCTGGGATGTCTCCAGTGACGGGGCATCCGCCACCTCTCTGGGCAACATCTTCCAGTGTTCAACCACCCTCATGACAACAGATTTGTTCCTTATATCTAGTCTGAATCTTCTCTCAGTTTAAAACCATCACCCCTTGTCCTATCTATCACAACAGGCCCTGCTAAAATGTCCATCCCCATCTTTCTTATCAGCCCTTTTAGGTACTGAAAGGATGGTCCATCATGAAGCCACTGCGGCTCATTGCAGCGCTAGAACCTCCATGTTTCATGGAGTCCCCATCTCACCTTGCCTGAAGGGGGTGAATTCGAAGCCGGGCAGGTAGCGCCGTAGCTTGGCGTTGCTGGCCGTCTTCTTGAACTGCCCGTCCGCCTTACTGGTGTCAAACTGGGATGGGAAGGATTAAGGGAAACCAAAGGGGGAAAACCGTGTCTTGTTCTGTCCCACTGTGTCCTGGCTGGTGTGGTGGGAGGGATCAAAGAACCATTTGCGCTGGAAAAGACCCTCAAGATCATAGAGCTTCAACAGGATTTCAACAATGTTGAGAGGGATTTGAAAAGTTTCAATGGGAATGGGAAGAATTGGGACGAAAATTGGAAAATTTTGAAGGGACTTTGAAAATATTTCAACTGGAATTTTAGCAATTTTGACGTGAAATTGGAAACATGTTGACGTGGATTTGGAAAATTCTAGAGAGAAGTTTCAAACTTTCAACAGGATTTCAACAATTTTGAGAGGGATTTGAAAAGTTTCAATGGGAATGGGAAGAATTGGGACGAAAATTGGAAAATTTTGAAGGGACTATGAAAAAATTTCAACTGGAATTTTAGCAATTTTGACGTGAAATTGGAAACATGTTGACGTGGATTTGGAAAATTCTAGAGAGAAGTTTCAAACTTTCAACAGGATTTCAACAATTTTGAGAGGGATTTGAAAAGTTTCAATGGGAATGGGAAGAATTGGGACGAAAATTGGAAAATTTTGAAGGGACTATGAAAAAATTTCAACTGGAATTTTAGCAATTTTGACGTGAATTTGGAAACATGTTGACGTGGATTTGGAAAATTCTAGAGAGAATTGTAAAAGCTTCAACAGGATTTCAACAATGTTGAGAGGGATTTGAAAAGTTTCAATGGGAATGGGAAGAATTGGGACAAAAATTGGAAAATTTTTAAGGGACTAACCCATGTCCCTGAGAACCTCATCGCTGTGTCTGTTCAACCCCTTCAGGGATGGTGACTCCACCACTGCCCTGGGCAGCCTGTTCCAATGCCCGACAACCTGTTGATGCTCTGGACTGCAGAATCTCCTCTGGAGCCCTATGGCTGTTGGTGGAAAGTGGGGACCAGCCTACGGTGAAGGATACAACCACCTCTCCCCTGAAGTCCATGGCCTCCGTGATCGCCTCTGCTGCCTCCCTGATGGAGACTTCATCTTCTTCTCCCACTGTGGAGAAGGCCGTGATGGTGGCCGTTCCTCCATCTTCTTGGAAAGGGGTTGGAGGAGAGGTTAAGGGGGGGTAAACTGGGACTTACCTGACAAAATGATGGGTTCCACCTCATCGTATTCCCGCAGGACCCAAAGGAAGAGCCGAGCCAGGTCCTGCGGAGAGACATCACAAGGGGATCCAACCCTGAGGATGGTCAATGCTGCCCAGGTCAACCCAGGTGGGCTCAGACCCTGCTGAGGTTCAGACATCGGCGCCCCCAACCCCATAACCCGCCCTCCCCATGGCCACACATACCATGGAGTAGATGAACTGTCTCCTGGGCTTGCCTGTCCCCCAGATGGTCAAAGCAGAGCCAGTCTCTGCAGGAGGAAGAAGAACATCGCCATGAACATCAGAGCCACCTCCACCACCCCCAGCTACCCTGCCAAGCAGCTCACAGAGCACGTGGGGGAGAAAACCCCCAACCCTCCCCTCAGAAAACCCCATAAGTCCCACCGCGCTCACGTTTGGCCAGGTAGACCTTATGGATGAGCCCCGGCAAGACGTGGCCGTCCTCGATGTTGAAGTTGTCATGAGGCCCAAAGACGTTGGTGGGGATGACGGCCGTGAAGCGGCAGCCGTGCTGCTCAAAGTAGCCCCTGGGTGAGAGCGGGGGGGATGCAAGTGGGTTGTCCACAAGCTTCTGTCACCCCCCTCTCCAACAAAGAGCTGACCCCAGCCACCACCATCTCCATCCGCTGAGCCCAGGTGTCTCCCCAGCTCCATTTAATTTTTGGGAGCCCCAGGGGACTCCCCTCGCCCCAAAAACCAGAGGGTGCTCGCAGCCCATGGGTGGTCTCCCATGTCCTCCCCCCGCACCTATTCTGGACATCGATCATTCTCTTGGCGTAGGAGTAGCCGAAGTTGGAGCTGTGAGGTGGCCCGTTGTGAATCTGGGGACAAGAGAGCAGAGAGTTAAGCAGGACAAGGACCCCCGCCTGGGGTGGGGACAGAGATGCTCACCATGGTCTCATCGATGGGGTATGTTGTCTTGTCCGGGAAGATGCAGGTGGAAAGGCAGGAGACGACCTTCTGCACCCCAGTCTCGTACGCCGAGTGCAGGACGTTGTCGTTGATATGGATGTTTCTCCTCTAGAGAAGGAGAGATTTGTCAGAGTTGTGGAGTGGGGGCATACAAAATGCTGCACCCTCTGGGTAATAACTCATTAAAAACCCCAAAACCCAGAGGAGCTTTGGTTTGGCCCCACAACATGTCCCACCTTGGGGCGGGCAGCATCCTAAGGGACCCTAATGTTACCTGTTTGCTGGGTGCTCACCCAAAAATCCAGGTTGTAACGGATGTTTTTGAAGAGGCCCCCGACCATGGCAGCCAGGTGGATGACATGGGTGGGCTTGTGCCGTTCAAACAGGGCTTTGGTCTCCGCGGCACTCCTGGGATGAGAAATTTCGGGGTTCAGTGGGATCAAACAGAGCAGACTGGGGGCTTCCCAAGCGTTACCACGTGGTAAACTCACGTCAAGTCGGCGTCTCTGGAGGACACAAAGATCCACTCCTCGTCCGGCCGCCCCTCTCCATCAGCCACCACCTTCTCGATGGCTCTTCCCACCAAACCGGTGCCACCCGTCACCAGGATGCGCTTGGTCACCGGTCCCGCTGCCTCCATCGTGGCCAAAACCCTGCGGGGTCACCTGGGGTCACCTCGGGGTGCACCTCGCTATGGACCACCGAGCTCACCCCCACCCTGGCGTGGGCACCCAGGAGCATCACCACGCACCAGGTTGGTGGGATTATTTTTTTGGGGTGGAGGTTTACCAGCAAAGGGGAAAGGGAAAGCGGGAGCTGTGTGTTTAATGGTGATGTGGCCAGGCTGGGGCAGCAGAAACTCGTCAGCTGTAGTTGCTAATTAAGGAAACCGGCAGGTGGCCTGTAGGCTCCCGCAGCACCTGGGCAGGGGCCAGATCCTGCCACGTGGCGCCACACAGGCTCTGGAAACAGAGGTTCATCCTGCACCCCCACACCTCCCTGGAGTCCCACGTCTGCACCCCAGATCTCCTCCTGCACCCCGAGTTCCTGGTCTGTACCCAAACCCCAGGTCTGCACCCTAGATCTCCTCCTGCACCCCAAATCCCAGTCCTGCACCCTATACCTCTCCCTGCACCTTAAATCCCAGTCCTGCACCCCAAAACCCACGTCTGCACTCTAGACCCCCCACCGACACTCCTCCACCCCAAACTGCAGGTCTGCACACTTGACACCCCCTGCACCCAAATCCCAGGTCTGCACCCCAAACCCCATGTCTGCACTCTAGACACTCCACCCCTGCACCCCAAATCCCAGGTCTGCACACTTGACACCCCTTGCACCCAAATCCCAGGTCTGCACTCTGGACCCCCCCACATCACCCCTGCACCCCAAACTCCAGGTCTGCACACTTGACACCCCCTGCACCCAAATCCCAGGTCTGCACTCTGGACACCCCTTGCACCCCAAACCCCAGGTCTGCACCCCACACCTCCCCTGCACCCCAAATCCCAGGTCTGCACAATTGACACCCCCCTGCACCCCAAATCCCAGGTCTGCACCCCAAACCCCAGGTCTGCACACTTCACACCCCCTGCACCCCAAATCCAATGTCTGCACCCTGGACCCCTGCTGCACCCCAAATCTCACTTTGCACCCTATAACTGCTCTGCACCCCACGACTCCAGTGTACCCTAAACCTCCCAGGTCTGCACTCTGGACACCCCTTTCACCCAAATCCCAAGTCTGCACTCCACACCTCCTCCTGCACCCCAAACCCCAGGTCTGCATCCCCCTCCTTCCGGCACCCCAGCTCCCCTCGCGCAGCGCCACCCCTATCCCAACCCACAGCCTCCCACCGCGGGGGCCCCTTCATACCCCCCTGGTGCTCTTCCCTCCATACTATCCCCTCCCTTTGGGGACCCCCCAACTTCTACACCCCCCGAGCACCCTCGCTTTGTGGGGGTGCTGCCCCCGGAAACGCTCTCTGATGGGGCGGGGGGTCCCGTCTCACCCCGGCACAGGGCTCGGCTGAGCTCGGCAGGTCTCGGCTGCGTTCGGCAGAATTCGGCTGGGTTCGGCTCGGCGCTGCCCCGCCCTCGGCTCCTCTCGGAAGGGTTCGGCTCGGCGCTGCCCCGCCCTCGGCTCCTCTCGGAAGGGTTCGGCTCGGCGCTGCCCCGCCCTCGGCTCCTCTCGGAAGGGTTCGGCTCGGCGCTGCCCCGCCCTCGGCTCCTCTCGGAAGGGTTCGGCTCGGCGTTGCCCCGCCCTCGGCTCCTCTCGGAAGGGCTCGGCTGGGCTCGGAAGTGCTCGGCTGGGCTCGGAAGTGCTCGGCTGGGTTCGGTTCGGCGCTGCCCGGCTCTCGGCGGGGCTCGGCCCCGCTTCCTGCCACCTCCCCGCCGTCACCGGGCGCCGCCGCTCGGCTCCTCGGGAAATTGAGTCCGGCACATCGCCCCCCCCGCTCCACCCCAACACACAGAGGTCATCAAAAGCGATTTCAATGAAAAAAAGCTTAATTGTCTTTAATACACTTAAACTGAGATTAAAAATAAGCGGAGCTTTCCGGTGGGTGAGCGATGGTTTCCAAGGCAGTCCCCCCTCCAGCTGGCTTTTCCTTTGGGGTTCCTGCAAGGCAAAGGCACTTGCCAGCGCTCTAAATTAAAATGGTGAAGAGCTGGATTAAGGGATACCCAGCCAAGAATTCACAGTTTCCCCCAAAAGAGCAAACACTCAGGTGTAAGATATCACAGTTTTTCACTCGCTTTCCCCCTCCTCCTCCCTCCTGGGTAGGACCTGGAAGAGGAAAATGCCCTTTTCCTTTGGGAAAATCTCAAGAAAAGCTGAATCCTTGGGGATCCCCTTCTTGTGGGGGTGGTGGTGTCATATTTCCCCCCTGCACATTGAAACATGTCACCTTGTCCTTGTGTGATCAGCCATGTACAGTGGAAGCATCTGACCCCTCTGCCAGCTGGGTGAGCGCGTCCCCAGTTCCCCCAGCTCCAAAATCCCATTCCCACGAGTGACATCAGTCCTGGTGCGACTTCACTCCTCCACGATACAGGATGCTCCGGTTGCTCTCACATGTGGAGCCGGGGATGAAGCACTGAAGCTTCTTCTCCATGCATCAGCAAACGGCATCAGCTCTTTGATTCTGCACGAGACACCGAGGCTTGGCAAAGAAACCTCACGTTGATGTTCCTTCCCTGTGTGTCCCGTTCCACCTGCGCTGCCTCCAGGCAGGGGGATGAATCACAGCCACCCATATCCAGCTGTATCCACACTTCTAGCTCAGCGCCTCGTAAAATTATGGAAGAGTTTGCATTGGAAAGGACCTTCAAAACTCATCCGGTCCAACCCTCCTGCCATGAGCAGGGACATCTTCAACTAGATCAGGTTGCTCAGAGCCCCGTCCAGCCTGGCCTTGAAGACTTCCAATGGTGGAGCATCCATTAGATGAGCCAGGGAAAGGCAAAAGGGCCAAGGAAGATATTCCAGGTGCCTGTGGGAGGATAAGATCTTCCTCCTGCATCCCGTGAGCTTCTAAGACTAATTAGGAGTAACCCCTGTTTTGGCCGAGGAATTGCCATAGGTGGTACAGCCAGAGCTGCTGCGGCAGCAGCGGAATAACCACAGTGCTGGCTTTAAATATGGTAATTCTGGAGCTAATTACTAAAGCAACATTAGGGCATGAAGGAAGATCACAGGGGAGAGGTGTAAACTTGCAGTGACCGCACGGGATGGAGCAGGACTTTCGGTATTATCTTGCAAAATCTCATGAATTAAGGATGAAAGCCTGGAGAAGAACCATGAGCTCAACTGGGCAGGTCTCTGGCGTGACACGAACCAGAAGACAGCAGGCAGGATAAATCTTGAGTGGCTTGGTCAGATCCCATCACTGTCAGGGATCTGCTGCTTCATCCGACGTGTGATTTCCATAACGAAGCTTTCTCGTGGGTCACCTCTTTCACTCCAACTGGCCCAGTTTCAGCCCCACTGCCTGCTCTGTCCTCCCCATTTTTCCCAGGAAACTACGGCAAATGGACACAAGCTGCCTGGACACGGCACGTCCCAGCGTGGAAGCCAGCTTGTGCTGATGCTGCATGGCTGCAGCCCAGCTCCAGGAGCCCAGGTGAGTCACACCAGCTCTAACCGTCACTCTCCTACTTGGATTTCAGTTTTCTGCCTCTTTTTTGCCCTTTGAGGTGGACGGCACACCAGCAATGAGCCTGTTTCCATGGGTTGCACACAACCTGTGCCTCCCTCCACGTGTGATTTAGGCGTTTTGTACTGAAGAGCCACCAGCTTCCATAGGGCTTGGTGGTTGCTCCAGCCAACCTGAAGCCCCTCGGTAATGGGAGAGTCGTCCAAAAGCACGGGACAGTCTTGCAGAACTGAGAGGCTGGGATGGGAACGGGAGCGACGGCCACGGCTTTTCCTGGACCCTCTTGCTAACAGGTAGTTTCTCGTCTGATGGGGACAGACTTTTTAGCAGGGCCTGTAGCAATAGGACAAGGGGTCATGGCTTGAAACTAAAAGGAGATTCAGACAAGATGTAAGGGAGACATTTTTTATGATAAGGGTGGTAAAACAC
This sequence comes from Streptopelia decaocto, assembly GCF_964273445.1. NCBI lineage: Eukaryota > Metazoa > Chordata > Aves > Columbiformes > Columbidae > Streptopelia > Streptopelia decaocto. Next base: position 1,631,374 of record NC_138655.1, on the reverse strand, counting down.
TAGAACAACTTCCCCAGAGAGGTGGTGGATGCCCCATCCCTGGAGACATTCAAGGACAGGCTTGGGGTCTCTTAAGGATGAGGTGCACAGAACGGGGCAGGGGGCACCCAAAGGGACCTGTCTTCCTCGGGAGAGTGGCATGTGCTGGTCCATCACTACAAGAAAGACCTTGAGGTGCTGGAGCGAGTTCAGAGAAGGGAACGGAGCTGGTGAGGGGCTGGAGCACAGTGTGATGGGAGCGGCTGAGGGAACTGGGGGGTTCAGCTGGAGAACAGGAGTTGTGGGGGGACCTTCTGATCTCTGAACTGCCTAAAGGAGAGTGTAATGAGGTGCTGGTTGGTTTCTTTTCCCCAGTAACTCGTGATAGGATGAGAGAAAACGACCTCAAGTTGCACCAGGAAGGTTTAGATTGGATATTAAGGAAAATTTCTTCCCAGAAAAGGTTGTTGGGGATTGGAACAGGCTGCCCAGGGAAGCGGTTGAGTCACCATCCCTGGAGGTGTTTAAAAGACGTGTAGATGAGGTTCTTAGGGACATTGACTTAGAAGTGCACTTGACCGTGTTAGGTTAACGGTTGGACTAGATGACCTTGAGGGTCTTTCCCAACCAAAATGATTCTGTTATTTCACGGTTCTATGATTCTATCCGTCCTCTGGACAGAGGACAACGTGGCTACGAGCCTCTTCCCGTCTGAGCTGACTGTGCCCAAAATGAGCGGTTCTGGAGCAAGTTTGGGCTGAGACGTGCTCTGAAGCATGAGGCAGACACCCCTCCGGGCCTGGCTGCTCAGGCACGTCGCAGGGCTGCGGGGAGGTGAGATCCTGCACTCATGTCAGTCCAAGGGTTGATGTCAAGCTGGCTGGACTCCAAGCTGAACACCTCTCCTCCTAAGAGCGGGTATTACTTGAGCTTGCCCTCTATTGATTAGACATTAATATGAGCTAAAATAAGCCCCTCAAGGCTGACAAAGCGTGTCTTGCAGGGGAGATGTGCTATTTTCACTAAATCATCAGATAAAACATCCGAACAGATCCAAACCCATTCCCCCTTTTCCTTGCCTGCCTCCGAGGCAGGTGATGTTTGGGTTGGAATTAGGTAAGGGCTTTGTTCCTCAGCAAAAGCTTTGCCTTTGAAGCTAGGTCGACTCCAGCTGTGCGCAGAGCTCCCCGACGCTCTGAACTCCAGCTGCTCTGCAGATGTTCTCTTAATTTGCTTTTGATGAATATTTCAGTGCTGCCAATAGCCCTGGAGACTGTGAGCTCCTGTCTCAGCCCAGAGCTCAGCTGCTTTGCAGGAGCCTTTTTATGAAGAGTGAAAAACTGGAAAAAAAAACAAAGGAGAAGAAAGAGCAGCACTGGTGATAAGCAATTTGGGGGACCAAAGCCCTTTGTTACCCAAAGATCTGGGTTTGAGTGTCTGAGTTTGGAGGCAGAGAGGTAGGAGTGTGGCACAAGGAAGGAAAGCACAACCCACCAGATCCTTTGACATGCAGTCCCACAGAGCCCCATCTTGCCAGCAGAGCAGGGTCACAGGCTTGTTCCTGCTCCTGGTCCTCAGTGCCCCAGGCTGTGCCTCAGGGACCCCACACTGAGGAGGATGGTGACCTCACAAAGGGGCTTTCTGTGTCACCTCAGAGCACAGGGACGGTTGCTTGGTGTCCCCTGCACTGGTGCTCCATGGACCCTGCAGCAGGGAGGCTGGTGGTCCAGAGAACCCCCTGCATGCGTCACTGTGGGGCTCTGCAGTGAAGAGGCGATAGTGGCCTGGGGTTTCCCCCCAAGGGATCATTTGTGGACCCCACAGGAAGGTGAGACCGTGGTCTGGGAACTCCTACGTAGGTGGAATGGGGACGATGGGGCCAGGTGGACAGTGCAACAAGGACACACACTTGGGTCAGCTGAGGACCCCACAGCAAGGGGGTAGTGACCTGGACACCCTGCAGGGGTTGCCCAGGGTCCTGGCAGCAAGGGAACATGGGAATATGGGACCAGACTATTTTCAGTGGTGCCCAACTATAGAATGAGGGGCAATGGGCAAAGACTGAAGCACAGGAGGTTCCTTTTGAATATGAGGAGAAAATTCTTTACTTGGAGGGTGTCAGAGCCTGGACCAGGCTGCCCAGAGAGGCTGTGGAGTCTCCTTCTCTGCAGACATTCAAGACCTCCCTGGACTCATTCCTGTGCAATCTGTTCTGGTGAACCTGCTTTAGCAGGTGGGTTGGACTAGATGATCTCCAGAGGTCCCTTCCAACCCCAACCATTTTGTGACTCTGTGACCATTTGTAGGTGGCCCTGAAACACAATAGTGAGGGAGGATGTTGTCATGGGCACTGCCACGTGGTTTAGCTGGGAACCACAGCAAGAGGGGGCCATGACAGGGCACCCTGCATGGGTGTCCCTGGAACGCTGAAGCCCAGACAAGAAGAGCAGGGTCTATTGATTTTGTCACTGTAAGTGTTATCACAGAATCACAGAATGTCAGGTCTTGGAAGGGCCCTGGAAAGCTCATCCAGTGCAATCCCCCTGCCGGAGCAGGAACACCCAGCTGAGGTTACACAGGAAGGTGTCCAGGCGGGTTGGAATGTCTGCAGAGAAGGAGACTCCACAACCTCCCTGGGCAGCCTGGGCCAGTGTTCTGCCGCCCTCACTGAGAAGAAGTTTCTTCTCCTCTTTCAGTGGAACCTCTTGTGTTCCAGTTTGAACCCATTACCCCTTGTCTTACTATGGGTTGTCACCAAGAAGAGCCTGGCTCCATTCTCGTGACATTCACCCTTTGTATATTTGTAAACATTCATAAGGTCACCCCTCAGTCTCCTCTTGTCCAGCTCCAGAGCCCCAGCTCCCTCAGCCTTTCCTCACACGGGAGATGCTCCACTCCCTGCAGCATCTTGGTGGCTGCGCTGGACTCTCTCCAGCAGTTCCCTGTCCTGCTGGAACTGAGGGGCCACAACTGGACACAAGATTCCAGGTGTGGTCTCCCCAGGGCAGAGCAGAGGGGCAGGAGAACCTCTCTGACCTACTGACCACCCCCTTCTAACCCACCCCAGGTCCCATTGGCTTCCTGGCCACAAGGGCCCAGTGCTGGCTCATGGTCACCCTGCTGTCCCCAGGACCCCCAGGTCCCTTTCCCCTACGCTGCTCTCTAATAGGTCATTCCCCAACTTATACTGGAACCTGGGGTTGTTCCTGCCCAGATTCAAGACTCTACACTTTCCACTGTTATATTCCATTAATTTTTCCCTGCCCAACTCTCCAGCCTGTCCAGGTCTCTGATGGCAGCACAGCTTCCAGTGTCAGCCACTCCTCCCAGCTTGGTGTCATCAGCAAACTTGCTGACAGTCACTCTATTCCCTCATGTGAAACACTGGAACACGCTGCCCAGGGAAGTAGTGGAGTCACCATCTTGGGAGGTAAAGACATATAGATATGGTGCTTACAGGCATGGTTTAGTAGTTGATTTGGTAGTGTTAATAACTGGAATTGATAATGTTAAGGATCTTTTCCAACTCTCTTACAAATAAATGACTCCATGATTGTACATGGAATACATGGACAGGGCATGTAAGGTTCTGGAGAAACTGCGAGTGTGGTGAGAGGCAGAGGAGCGTTGGGAATGGCAGGCAGGGGAGGCTGGTGAGCCAGGGCCTTTGGGGTCTTTACTTGGGGTGAGGTCTAAGGTGTGAGGTCACTTCTCTGCACAGTGTCTGATGGGCAGAAAGAGGATTTGGAGATTGCTGAGTGGAACTGCAGGTGAGGACATTGCATGGGGATGCACAGCAAAAGCACTGGTGGTGGTGGATGCATGCCAAAGGGTTCATGACCTGTTGGAGAGGGTCCAGAGGAGGCCATCAAGATGATCAGAGGGATGGAACACCTCTTCAATGAGGACAGGCTGAGAGAGTTTGGTTCTTCAACCTGGAGAAGACTCCTGGGAGACCTTATTGTGGCCTTTCCGTACATAAAAGAGGCCATTAAGAAAGACGGGGACAGACTTTTTAGCAGGACCTGTTGCGACAGGACAAGGGGTGATGGTTTTAAACTAAAGGAGGGGAGATTCAGGCTGGACATGAGGAAGAAATTTTTTACGAGGATAGTAAAGTACTGGCCCAGGTTGCCCAGGGAGGTGGTAGATGCCCCATCCCTGGAGATATCCCAGGCTAGGCTGGACATCTGTATCTTCTGGGTTGAAGCTGGCTCTGTTTGAGCAGTGGGCTTGAAGCAATGCTCTCCAGAGATGCCTGCTGAACTGGCTGATTCTGTGATGCTCTGTGCCGGGAAGGCTGGAAACTCATGCTGAAGAAGAGTTAGTTAAGTGTGTGATGGCACAGGCAGATCTCATCAGAAGCATGAGCAGAGGAGTGTTGTCATATGGAAGCATTTGTCTGAACCAATGAGTGGCTTCTGTTTTAATGTGGAATCCACCGCAGATGCTAGTCTTTGTTGTCGGTGGTACTGCTGGTGACATATTTTGTATAAGAGGTCTTCTGGCCCGTTTCCACCAAACACGGTGGCCCCCTGAGCCCTGGCTTTGTGCCGGGTGCGATTGGACAAGACACGGGAGAAGAAAGAAAGAGGAAACGTCTCAGGCTGGGATGCAAGATAACTTTACTGAAGGAAAAGAGTGAAAATTCAGGAGCGCCAAGTAGAACAGAGAAAGTCTGAGGTGCAAAAAAATGTGTAGGAGAAGAGAAGGTCCATGGACCACATCTGCAGACAGCCCAGGCTGGCCCCTTCCGTGCTTGGTGCCTTGAGAGGAGGAGCCATGGACAGCAGGTCCATGTGCCTGCAAGGGCCTAGAGGTGCGTGTCCACAATCCATGCCGTGGCTTCAAGGGTGCGTGTGGTTGGAATCAGGGGTGGTGGCAAGGGCCCTTAGCAAATGTAGCAGACCCTTCTGCTGCTAAAGCTGCCCAGGCCGGCAAAGCTGTAGCCGTAGCCAAAGATGCCAGAGTTGATGGCAACTCCCTGGGCGCCGAGGACGTGTCCACTTGGCCCTGGCAGCAGCTTTGAAGTGCAAGCATTAGAGGCCAAAGACTTGGCAATAATGGCGTGTGTCAGGGCGGGCAGAGAACACGGCCAGGGCGTAGCAGAGGTGGGGTGGCATCAGTGAGGTCATCCCATGGCACTCATGTGGTTTGCGGCTACTTTATGAAGAGGGGGCACCATTTCCTCACAGCCCTGACAGGCTGGTCCTGGCTTTGAGCTTTTGTAGTCATGAGAGCTACCACTTCCATTGTCCTTTCACTCCCTTTCTTGCTGCATTTTCGCTAAGCCTTTCTTTAGGCCTGGCCTATCCCACTGGGTTTCCTTTATGGGTGTCTTGTTGTACCTCTTGCTGCAAGCTTGTAGCTGGGTGTACTGGGCTTCCGTAGCAAGGGAGCTGCTTGGTTGTCCTCTGTCAGAAGCTTGCAGAAGTTTCCCTATGCGTGAAACAGAGTCCTGACCTGCAGAAAGATGACCTAGTGGGGTAGAGGACTGGCTGGAACTCAGGAGAAGAGGGTTTATGAGCTCTGTAAGACAGGGCAGGCAACTTAGAAGGACTACATGGGTGTTGTGAGTTTATGCAGGGAGAACACTAGAAGGGCCAAAGCTCAATTAGGACTTCATCTGCCTGCTGCTCTAAAACATGACCATGACATGGCATTGATGGTGCGTGTCAGGACGGGCAGAGGATGCAGCCAAAGCGTAGGAGAGGTGGAGTGTCATCAGTGAGGTCATCCCATGGCACTCATGTGGTTTGCGGTTGCATTGTGTGGAGGGGGCCTGATTTCCCTGCAGCGCTGTCAATCTGCTCTGGGCTTTGGAGCTGTGCTGGCCTTGAGGAATTGCCTCTTCCATGGAATAGGATCCCTGCGTGGCTTGCTTCCATCTGACTAATCCTTTCCTTCCTCGCTCGTTATGATCTCTGGGGGTCTTGGTGAGTGTCTTGCGTATAAGCTGGGTGTGCAGGGTTTATTTTTTAAGGTTTTAGTCAGGAGGAGCTACACAGTTGGAAGCTGAGCAGAGGTTCTAGAAGTTTACTCATGGTACATAGACAGTGTTGGTGTGTAGACAACAAGCTGACACTGTTTCTCCCAGAGAAAGCGGGTGTTCGTGTCTTGGGCTACCGTAGTCATTGATGGCTGAAACACTGGCTGGATGGCAGAGCCCAAAGAGTTGCGGTACTGGATTGAAATCCATTTGGTGGCAACTCACAAGTGCTTTTCCCCAGGGCTCAATACTGGGGCCAGTTTTGTTTAAGAATCTTTCTTGTTGATCAGGATGAGGGGATCGAGTGCACCCTCAGTACATCTGCAGATGACACCAAGTACAGGCAGGAGCGTTGAGCCTCTTGGAGCTATGAAGGCTCTACAGATGGCCCTGGAAAGGCTGGATCAATGGGTTGAGACCAATTGCATGAGGTTCAACAAAGCCAAGCGTCGGGTCCTGCACTGGGGTCACGACAACCCCATGAAGACTCCAGTAACTGTCAAGAGCTGTGGAAGAGTGGCTGGAAAGCTGCCCGGTGGTCAAGGACCTGGGGGCGTGGGTCGACAGTGGCTGAATATGAGCCAGTGTGTGTGGCCGTGACGGCCACCGGCGTCTTGGCTTGTGTCAGCACTGGTGTGGCCAGCAGGAGCAGGACGGTGACCATGCCCTATTCTTGGCATTGGTGAGGTCACACCTTAAATGGTGTGTTCAGTTTTGGGCCCCTGACGGAAAGAAAGACCTTCAAGTGCCTAAGCCATTTCAAAGAAGGAGAATGAAACTTGTGAAAAGTTGGAGCACAGCTGTGATGGAGGACCCACTTTGGGTTTTGGGGTGTATAGCCTGGAGAAAGGAAAAGTGAGGGGAGACCTTCTGTCTCTCTGCAACTGCCTGAAAGGAGGTTGTAGTGAGGAAGGGATTCAGTCACTTTTCCCAAGTCCCAAGTGACAGGACAAGAGGAAATGGCCTTAAGTTGTGCCAGGGAACGTTTAGATTGGATATTAGGAAAATTTTCTTCCCAGAAAAGGGTTGACCACAGTGGAGGAGATGACCACCTGGAGCCCGTAGAGGAGGTGACGCTGGAGCAGGTGGGTGCACGCACAGGAGGTGTGACCCTGTAGGAAGCCTGTGTTGGACACCAGAATTGGCAGGACCCGTGAACCCACGAGAAAAGTCTAAATACTAAATGATTCTGTGATTCTGCTCCTGGTGGAGCCGGAGAGTCATGCTGGGGAAGAAAGATGGTCAAGTGTGTGTTGTCATAGGGAGGTCTCACCCGAGGCACGTTGAGGAGAGTGTTCTCGTGTCAAAATCTTTCGTTGGTGCAGTGATGGGATTGTATCATGTTGTGGAAGACCCCCAGATTCTGGTCTGTGTTCTTGGTGGTATAGGTGGTGACATATTTTCTGGGAGATGTCTTGTGGCCATTTTGCCCCTGCCCAGTTTAGTTCTTGAGCCCTGCCTTTGTGCAGGGTGAGGTTGGAAAAGCCTTGAGAGAAAAAAGTAAAGAGAGATGTCTCAGGCTGGGATGCAAGAGAACTTTATTGAGGAAACAAAAGAGTGAAAAGGCAGGAGCACCAAGTAGGCGGTGACAAGTATAAGCTGCACGTAGTGCGACCATCAGTTGAGGTTGCTTCTGTGACATAAATCTTGCCAGAGCACCAAGATGTTCCTGGCTCCTTTAGAGGAAGAGCCATGGCCAGCAGGTCCACGTGCCAAGAAGGGTCCAGAGGTGAGTCCACAATCCATGCCGTAGCTTCAATGCGGTAGGTGGTGTCCGTCAGGGGTGGTGGCGAGGGCCCTTAGCAGATGTATCCAGCCCTTCTGCCGCCAAAGCAGCCCAGGCCTCCGAAGCCATAGCGGTTGCTGTAGCCGAAGGCGCCGGAGTTGACGGCAACTCCCTGGGTGCCGAGTTCGTTGCCCACGGCAGCCGATGCGGAGGATCCGACGGCGGTGCTCTGGGGGTGGGAGGTGAGGATGGGTCCTGGCAGGGTGACCAGCACGGCGGGAGGCTGGATGACGACGCGGGAGTCCTGGCACTGCAGGGAACAGGGCTCGTTGCAGCTGTTGGCCAGCGGGGTGGGTCCGCAGGGGCGGCAGGCGTTGTAGCAGGCCATGTGTGTGGTGTGGAGGGGCCCTGGAAGGGACGAGAGGCTGTTGAGCAAGCGCAGGGGGGTGAGGGTGCGAGGAGCGGTGTTGCAGGAGGGTGAGGGAGTGGGGAGGCTGGTGTGGGGCTGTGGGGAGCGTGGCGGTGGGGAGGCGTGAGGGCTGCTGAGGCTGGGGACAGAGCGTGCTGGAAGAGAGGGGCCAGGCGGGGCAGGAGAAGGAGGGGAAGGGGGTTGAGGCTCACCTTGTTGAGCGCGGAGGGAGGAGAAGGTGTCAGGATAAGTGTGTGAGGGAGAGAGGCGCTGGGCCGGCTTTTATGCTGGTCCCCGAGGGGCGGGACAGCCTTTGCGCATGGCGGCATTTTGCAGCCAGCAGCTGTCTGATGCCACAGCCTGGCCAGGAATGAGGAGGGTGTGTTTTCCTTCCCGCAATGCTCCAATTTCTTGTTCTTGTCTTGAGGACGTGTCCACTTGGCCTTGGCGGCAGCTGTGAAGTCTAAGCGTTAGACACTAAAGACTTGCGGATGATGGTGTGTGTCAGGGCGGGCAGAGAACGCGGCCAGGGCGTAGCAGAGGTGGGGTGTCATCAGTGAGGTCATCCCATGGCACTCATGTGGTTTGCGGCTACTTTATGAAGAGGGGGCACCATTTCCTCCCAGCCCTGACAGGCTGGTCCTGGCTTTTGTGCTTTTGTAGTCATGAGAGCTACCACTTCCATTGTCCTTTCACTCCCTTTCTTGCTACCATCTCGCTAAGCCTTTCTTTAGGCCTGGCCTATCCCACTGGGTTTCCTTTACGGGTGCCTTGTTGCACCTCTTGCTGCAAGCTTGTAGCTGGATGTACAGGGCTTACGTCCAAGGTTTGGGTTGCAAGGGTGCTGCTTGGTTGTTCTCGGTCAGAAGCTTGCAGAAGTTTCCCTATGCGTGAAACAGAGTCCTGACCTGCAGAAAGATGACCTAGTGGGGTAGAAGACTGGCTGGAACTTAGGAGAAGAGAGTTTATGAGCTCTGTAAGACAGGGCAGGCAACTTAGAAGGACTCCATGGCTGTTGTGAGTTTATGCAGGGAGAACACTAGAAGGGCCAAAGCTCAATTAGAACTTCATCTGCCTACTGCTCTAAAACATGACCGTGACATGGCATTGATGGCGCGTGTCAGGGCGGGCAGAGGATGCAGCCAAAGCGCAGGAGAGGTGGAGTGTCATCAGTGAGGTCATCCCATGGCACTCGTGTGGTTTGCGGTTGCATTGTGTGGAGGGGGCCTGATTTCCTTGCAGCGCTGGCAATCTGCTCTGGGCTTTGAAGCTGTGCTGGCCTTGAGGAATTGCCTCTTCCATGGAATAGGATCCCTGCGTGGCTTGCTTCCATCTGACTAATCCATTCCTTCCTCGCTCGTTATGATCTCTGGGGGTCTTGGTGTGTGTCTTGCGTATGAGCTGGGTGTGCAGGGTTTGTTTTTTAAGATTTTAGTCAGGAGAAACTACACAGTTGGAAGCTGAGCAGAGGTTCTAGAAGTTTACTCATGGTACATAGACAGTGTTGGTGTGTAGACAACAAGCTGACACTGTTTGTCCCAGAGAAAGTGGGTGTTCGTGTCTTGGGCTACCGTAGTCATTGATGGCTGAAACACTGGCTGGATGGCAGAGCCCAAAGAGTTGCGGTACTGGAGTGAAATCCATTTGGTGGCCACTCACAAGTGCTTTTCTCCAGGGCTCAATACTGGGGCCAGTTCTCTTTGATAATCTTTCTTGTTGATCTGGATGAGGGGATCGAGTGCATCCTCAGTATATCTGCAGATGACACCAAGTACAGGCAGGAGCGTTGAGCCACTTGGAGCTATTTAGGCTCTACAGATGGCCCTGGAAAGGCTGGATCAATGGGCTGAGACCAGTTGCATGAGGTTCAACAAAGCCAAGTGTCGGGTCCTGCACTTGGGTCAGCACAGCGCCAATAAGACTCCAGTAAGTGTCAAGAGCTATGGAAGAGTGTCTGAAAAGCTGCCCGGTGGTCAAGGACCCGGGGGTGTGGGTCGACAGTGGCTGAATATGAGCCAGCGTGTGTGGCCGTGACGGCCACCGGCGTCTTGGCTTGTGTCAGCACTGGTGTGGCCAGCAGGAGCAGGCCAGTGACCATGCCCTATTCTTGGCAATGGTGAGGCCACACCTTAAATGGTGTGTTCAGTTTTGGGCCCCTGACGGAAAGAAAGACCTTCAAGTGCCTAAGCCATTTCAAAGAAGGAGAATGAAACTTGTGAAACGTTGGAGCACAGGTGTGATGGAGGACCCACTTTGGGTTTTGGAGTGTATAGCCTGGAGAAAAGAAAAGTGAGGGGAGACCTTCTGTCTGTCTGCAACTGCCTGAAAGGAGGTTGTAGTGAGGAAGGGATTCAGCCTCTTTTCCCAAGTCCCAAGTGACAGGACAAGAGGAAATGTCCTTAAGTTGTGCCAGGGAACGTTTAGATTGGATATTAAGCAAATTTTCATCCCAGAAAAGGGTTGTCCACAGTGGAGGTGATGACCACCTGGAGCCCGTAGAGGAGCTGATGCTGGACCAGATGGGTGCACGCACAGGATGTGTGACCCTGTAGGAAGCCTTTGTTGGACCACAGAATTGGCAGGACCCGTGAACCCATGAGGAAATTCTAACTAGTAAATGATTCTGTGAGTCTGCTCCTGGTGGAGCCGGAGAGTCATGCTGGGGAAGAAAGATGGTCAAGTGTGTGTTGTCATAGGGAGGTCTCACCCGAGGCACGTTGAGGAGAGTGTTCTCGTGTCAAAATCTTTGGTGCAGTGATCGGCTTGTATCATGTTGTGGAAGACCCCCAGATTCTGGTCTGTGTTCTTGGTGGTATAGGTGGTGACATATTTGCTGGGAGAAGTCTTGTGGCCCTTTTCCCCCCTATCTATTTTGCTTCTTGAGCCCGGCTTTGTCGTGGGTGAGGTCGGAAGAGCCTTGAGAGAAGAAAGTAAAGCGAGATGTGTCAGGCTGGGATGCAAAGACCTTTATTGAGGAAAGACAAGAGTGAAAAGGCAGGAGCACCAAGTAGGCGGTGACAAGTATAAGCTGCACGTAGGGTGAGCATCAGCTGAGGTTGCTTCTGTGACATAGATCTTGCCAGAGCACCAAGATGTTCCTGGCTCCTTTAGAGGAAGAGCCATGGACAGCAGGTCCACGTGCCAAGAAGGGTCCAGAGGTGAGTCCACAATCCATGCCGTAGCTTCAATGCGGTAGGTGGTGTCGGTCAGGGGTGGTGGCGAGGGCCCTTAGCAGATGTATCCACCCCTTCTGCCGCCACAGCCGCCCAGGCCTCCGAAGCCGTAGCCGAAGGCACCGGAGTTGACGGCAACTCCCTGGGCGCCGAGTTCGTTGCCCACGGCAGCCGATGCGGAGGATCCGACGGCGGTGCTCTGGGGGTGGGAGGTGAGGATGGGTCCTGGCAGGGTGACCAGCACGGCGGGAGGCTGGATGACGACGCGGGAGTCCTGGCACTGCAGGGAACAGGGCTCGTTGCAGCTGTTGGCCAGCGGGGTGGGTCCCCAGGAGCCGCAGGCGTTGTAGCAGGCCATGTGTGTGGTGTGGAGAGGCCCTGGAAGTGACGAGAGGCTGTTGAGCAAGTGCAGGGGGGTGAGCGTGCGAGGAGCGGTGTTGCAGGAGGGTGAGGGAGTGGGGAGGCTGGTGTGGGGCTGTGGGGAGCGTGGCGGTGGGGAGGCGTGAGGGCTGCTGAGGCTGGGGGCAGAGCGTGCTGGAAGAGAGGGGCCAGGCGGGGCAGGAGAAGGAGGGGAAGGGGGTTGAGGCTCACCTTGTTGAGCGCGGAGGGAGGAGAAGGCGTCAGGAGAGTGTGTGAGGGAGAGAGGCGCTGGGCCGGCTTTTATGCTGGTCCCCGAGGGGCGGGACAGCCTTTGCGCATGGCGACATTGTGCAGCCAGCAGCTGTCTGATGCCACAGCCTGGCCAGGAATGAGGAGGGTGTGTTTTCCTTCCCGCAATGCTCCAATTTCTTGTTCTTGTCTTGAGGACGTGTCCACTTGGCCTTGGCGTTAGCTTTGAAGTGTGTGCTTTAGAATCCGAAGACTTGGTGTTGATGGCGCTTGTCTGGACAAGCAGAGCATGTCGCCAAAGCATAGGAGAGGTGAGGTGTCATCAGTGAGGTCATCCCACAGCACTCCTGTGGTTGACGGGTGCTTTGTGAAGAGGGGCCTCATTTCCTTGGAGCCCTGGTAGGCTGGTCTTGGCTCTGGAGCTGTGCCAGGCATGAGGAGCTTCCTCTTACATGGTGCTTGGTTTCTCCTCTCTTTGCTAACATCTCTCTAGCCTGGCTTCCTGATTGGGTTTGATCTGTGCATGTCTTGGTGCGCCTCTTGCTTTAAAGCTTGCCGAGTTGTTTTGTTATACATTCAGAAAGTTTTGGAGTAAGGGAGCTATAGGGGTGATTTCTGAGATGAGGTTCTGAATGATTCTTTCATGTTCAATAGAGAATCCCCATGTACAAATATATGAAGCTGTGGAGAAGAAGATCATCCTAGATGGACATAGAGCTTTAGCTGGTACGCAGGAAAACAGAGAGAGGTTATGGCTTTTACAGGAAGGGGCAGATAACTCAGGTGGACTACAGGGATGTCATAAGGTTATGAAAGGAGAAAATTAGAATTGTGGAAGTGCTACTACAACATAATCCAAGTACTGCTGTAAAATACAATAAAATGAATGCAGACATACATTATCAACAAAAGGAGGGCTAATGAGAAACTCCATCCTTTACTGGATGAGGGGGCAATTACAGGGCAAAGGATGAGGAAAATGCTTTAATGTTTTCTTCATCTCAGTCTTTCTAATACGACCAGTTGTTCTCTGGATACCAAGCCTCTGATGTCGAAGACAGGGAGCAGAACGAAGCCCCCAGAATCCAAGGGGAAATGGTTGGAAACCTCCTACACCAGTTGGACACGCACAAATCTATGGGGCCTGATGGGATCCAGCCAAGGGTACTGAGGGAGCTGGCGGAGGCTCTCACCAAGCCACTTTGCATCATTTATCTGCAGTCCTGGCTCACCAGGGAGGTCCCACCTGGCTGGAGGTTGGCAAATGTGCTGCTTATGTAAGAAGAAGGGACAGAAGGAGGATGCGAGTATCTGCAGGGCTGTCAGTCTGACCTTGGTGCCAGGGAAGGTCATGGAGCAGATCATGTTGAGTGACATCATGCAGCATGTACGGGATGACCAGGTGATCAGGCCCAGTCAGGATGGGGTGATGAAAGGCAGGTCCTGCTTGAGCAACCTGATCTCCTTCTCTGACCAGGTGACCCACTTAGTGGAGGAGGGAATGGCTTTGGATGTTGTCTACCTAGACCTTATTAAAGCCTTTGACAGTGATTCAACTGGAGAAAGTGGCTGCTCATGGCTTGGACAGGTGTATCCTTCACTGGCAAAAAACCTGGCTGGATGGCTGGGCCCAAATAGCTGTGGTGACTAGAGTTAAATCCAGTTGGTGGCTGCTCACAAGTGGTGTTCCCCAGGGCTCAGTCCTGGGGCCAGTTCTGTTCAATATCTGTTTCCATGATCTGATGAGGGGATCGAGTGGACCCTCAGTAAGTATAGCCGGGAGAAAGGGAGGCCGAGGGGAAACTTTCTCACTCTCCACAACTACCTGAAAGGAGGTTGTAGTGAGGTAGTCGTCAGTGTCTTTCTCAAGGAAGAAACAGCAGGACGAGAGAAAATGGCCTTAAGCTGCACTGGGGAGAGTTTACATTGGATATTAGGGAAATGTATTGACCAAAATTGTTGTCAAGCAGTTATACTGCCCAGGGCAGTGGTGGAGTCATCATCCCTGGAGGTGTTTAAAAGATGTGTAGATGTGGTGCTTGGGGACATGGTTTAGTGGTGACCTTGGTATTGCTTGGTTAACACTTGGATTTGATGATCTTTAAGGTCTTCTGTACCTGAAACAATTCTTTGATTCTATTCAATAGCACCAGCCAGTTCCAACCAGGCTCGCTGCTGGTGAAACCTGAGCCAATCAGCAATGGTGGTAGCACAAATGTGTGAACATCTTTAAGAAGGGGAAAAAATGACTGCAAAATTCTAAATAGGGGGGGTATACATATGAGAGAAAAAAGTCTACAGACAGCAAGTTCAGTGAGGAAGGAGGTGCAGGATGTGCTCCTGGTGCTGGAGCAGAGATTCCCCTGCAGCCTGTTGTGAACCCCACGCTGGAGCAGATTGTCCCACTGCAGCCTCTGGAGATCTCCCTGTCCTTACAAAGACTCAGGAGCCTTTCCTCAGATTTTCTCCCCTCATGCAGTTGAGGAGGGGGAGTGATAGAGCAGCTTGGTGGGCACCTGCCATCCAGCCAAAGTCAACCCAGCCCAGAGCCCCATCTTGCCAGCAGAGCAGGGTCACGGGCTTGTTCCTGCTCCTGGTCCTCAGTGCCCCAGGCTGTGCCTCAGGGACCCCACAGTGAGGAGTACAATGATCTCACAAAGGGACTTTCTGTGTGACGTCAGAGCACAGGGACGGTTGCTTGGTGTCGCCTGCACTGGTGCTCCATGGACCCTGCAGCAGGGAGGCTGGTGGTGCAGAGACCCCCTGCATGGGTCACTGTGGAGCCCTGCAGAGAAGAGGGGATGGTGTCCTGGGGATCCCCCCCAAGGGATCATTTGTGGATCCCACAGCAAGGTGAGACCGTGGTCTGGGGACTCCTGCGTAGTTGGAATGGGGACCATGCGGCCAGGTGGAGAGTGCAACAAGGACCCACACTTGGATCAGAATTCCTGAATGCCGCCTTTGTCTCTGTCTACTCTGCCGGAGGCTGTCCTGGCGAGCCCTGTACCCCTGAGACCCCGGATGAAGCCAGGTCAATGGAGGAGTTTGCTTTAGTCGATGAGGACTGGGTTAGGGAGCAATTAAATAGTCTGGACATTCATAAATCCATGGGTCCAGATGGGATGCATCCGCGGGTGCTGAGGGAGCTGGCTGAAGTCATTGCTGGACCGCTCTCCATCATCCTTGCCAAGTCTTGGGATACGGGAGAGGTGCCCGAGGATTGGAGGAAAGCAAATGTCACTCCAGTCTTCAAAAAGGGCAAGAAGGAGGACCCGGGTAATTATAGACCGGTCAGCCTCACCTCTGTCCCTGGGAAAGTAATGGAACAGCTTGTCCTTGGTGCCATCTCAAGGCATATCAAGGATAAGAGGGTTATTAGGGGCAGTCAGCATGGCTTTACCAAGGGTAGGTCATGCTTGACCAACCTCATAGCCTTTTATGAAAATGTAACAAGGTGGATGGATGATGGCAGAGCGGTGGATGTTGTCTACCTTGACTTCAGTAAAGCCTTTGACACAGTCTCCCACAGCATCCTCACAGCTAAGTTGAGGAGGTGTGGTCTAGACAACAGAGTAGTGAGGTGGGTTGCAAACTGGCTTAGGGAGAGAAGCCAGAGAGTGGTAGTCAATGGTGCGGAGTCTAGTTGGAGGCCAGTATCTAGTGGAGTGCCTCAGGGGTCAATACTGGGGCCAATATTATTCAATATATTCATTAACGACTTGGACGAGGGAATTGAGTGTACTATCAGCAAGTTTGCTGATGACACCAAGCTGGGAGGAGTGGCTGACACGCCGGAGGGCTGTGCTGCCATCCAGCGGGACCTGGACAGGCTGGAGAGTTGGGCGGGGAATAACCTAATGAAATTTAACAAGGGCAAGTGTAGAGTCCTGCATCTGGGCAGGAACAACCCCAGGTTCCAGTATAGGTTGGGAGATTACATATTAGAGAGCAGTGTAGGGGAAAGGGACCTGGGGGTCCTGGTGGACAACGGGATGACCATGAGCCAGCACTGTGCCCTTGTGGCCAGGAAGGCCAATGGCATCCTGGGCTGTATTAGAAGGGGGGTGGTGAGTAGATCGAGAGAGGTCCTCCTTCCCCTCTACTCCACCCTGGTGAGACCACATCTGGAATATTGTGTCCAGTTCTGGGCCCCTCAGTTCAAGAAGGACAGGGAACTGCTGGAGAGGGTCCAGCGTAGGGCAACGAAGATGATTAAGGGAGTGGAGCATCTCCCTTATGAAGAAAGGCTGAGGGAGCTGGGTCTCTTTAGTTTGGAGAAGAGAAGGGGGGACCTTATTAATGTTAATAAATATATAAAGGGTGAGTGCCATGGGGATGGAGCCAGGCTCTTCTCGGTGGCAAACAATGATAGGACAAGGGGTAATGGGATCAAGCTGGAACACAGGAGGTTCCACTTAAATTTGAGAAGAAACTTCTTCTCAGTAAGGGTGACAGAGCACTGGAACAGGCTGCCCAGGGAGGTTGTGGAGTCTCCTTCTCTGGAGACATTCAAAACCCGCCTGGACATGTTCCTGTGCGACCTCACCTAGGCATTCCTGCTCCAGCAGGGGGATTGGACTAGATGATCTTTTGAGTTCCCTCCCAATCCCAAACATACTGTGATACTGTGATACTGTGATCTGCTGAGGACCCCACAGCAAGGGGGTGGTGACCTGGGCACCCAGCATGTGTTGTCCAGGGTCCTGGCAGCAAGGGGATGCAGGATACAGGACTCTGTGTTTTTACTCCTAGAACCTGACCGTGAGTGCGATGGTGTCATGGGCTCTGCCAGGTGGTTGGGCTGGGGACCACAGCAAGGAGGGGCCATGACAGGGACTCCCCATGGGTGCCCTGACACCTGCAGCACAGGCAAGAAGTGCAGGGTCTCTTGACATAGTGATTACATCTTTTTGGGGATGTTATTCAATTTTCCTTCTGTCTTACTTTTCCAAATGCCCCGACTACTGTTGTCCGAGGCCTTTGGTTTGGTTTTCAACAGCATTTCTACTCATTCACTCCTTCACCCTCCAGCAGTTGTTTTGGGGAGGATTATCTTATTTATTGTCCCAGAGGTGTTGATTTTGGGGTCCTGAAAGGTGCATTCTGGAACCTTCCAGGTGCTTCTGTAGCAGCTGTAACCGGCCCCCTGATTGGCAGGTTGTTACCTGTGGCTTGATGGTCAGGTTGTTACCTGCGCTCTGATTGGCTGGTCAGTGAGTGCTGAGGCAGTGCCTGGCTGTGGGGAGGGGAGGCTGCGACTGGGGGCTGAGGCTGGAGAGGTCTGGGAGAGCTGGTGAGGCCGGTGAGAGGCCCAGGGGAGCGGGACCGGCAGGCAGGGGAGGCTGGTGAGTGACGGCTTTGGGGTGTGAATGTGGGGTGAGCGCCGAGGGGTGAGGCCATTTCTGTGTGCAGTGTTTGTGGGGCCAGAGTGGGACTGGGCGTAGTGCAGGGGCAATGGGAGGTGTGCGTGGTGCGCGGGGCTGTGCACCTGAGAACCTGGAGGGGATGTTTGCATGGGAAAGGGTTGGGGGAGCAGAATAGATGAGACTGCAGTTGGAAGGGACCTTCAGTGATCATCTAGTCCCACTGCCTGAGCACTTAGGGGCTGAGTACAAGTTAAATCATGTTTTTAAGGGCATTGTCCAAATGCCTCAGAAACACTGACAGGCTTGGGGTATCGACCACCTCTCCAGGAAGCCTGTTCCAGTGTTTGACCACCTTCCCTGTAAATAAATGTTTCCTTATATCAAGTTTAAACCTCCAGTAGTGCAGCTTTGATCTATTCCCATGTGTCCTGCCACTGGATCTGATGGAGAAGAGCTCAGCACCTCTCTCTTTCCACGTTCCTCCTCAGGAAGCTGCAGAGAGTAATGAGGTCGCCCCTCAGCCTCCTTCTGTCCAAACTAGACAAACCCACTGTCCTCAGTTGCTCCTTTAGGATACACTTTCCAGTCTTTTCATTACCTTAGTTGCCCTCCTCCAGGTGCTTTCAAGTACCTTGACATTTTTCTGAAATTGTGTGACCCAGAACAGCCCACAGCACTCCCCTCTTGTGGATGAATCAACTATCGTTTTATTTCTTTAAAAGCCCATGCGTTATTTGGTTATATCTGTAAACATCAGCACGAATCACAACTGCATTTCTCACAATTCATGATGCAGGTGAACTTATCGTAGGAGGACAGGAAAGCAGTGAAACAGGACTTTCCTTAGTGAAGCCCTGTTGACTGTACCTGGTGATTACATGACCCTTAAGTGCCTTTCAGGAGCACCCAGTTGGATCTTCTCCCTGATTTTCCAGGTACTGTGGTCAGACTAACAGGTCTGCAGATTCCTGGCTCTTCTCTCACACCCTTTTCTTAAATTGGAATAACGCTGGCTGGCTTGCAGTGAGTAAGGAGCTCTCTAGACTCCCAAGACCTGCCTGAATTCAGTGGAGGTGAGTGTCGTGAGGGTTGTTCACCGCATGAGCAGTGTTTGTTGGTGAGGAAGATGAGGTGGGGCAGGAAGGGTCTCTGTGTGTCTGTGTTGATGGTGCTGGAGTGCCTGGCAGGCAAGAGGCAGGTTGGGCCAGTGCAGGGCTGGGTGGTGGGGGGTACCAGTGAGTCAGGTGGACTCACGTCTGCCTCCCAGAAAGGGGGGATTGAATATCTGGATGTGCATATGTCCATGGGGAAAGGTGGTTTGAAGCCATGACTGCTGGGGGACCTTCCTGATTTCCTTTCACTGGACATAGTGGAATGTCGTGGAGCTGGGCAAGAGGAGAGGCCAATTCCTGTTTCTGGAGAGGACTCAGAGCTGGCAGCAGGAATGACTGGAGGCCAGTTGGATAGAAAGCAGCTTGGTGGAGAAGGACCTTGTGATCCTGGTGGAGAACAAATGGACCCTGAGGTGGCAATGAACCCCTGAAGCAAAAGGGGTCACCAGTCTCCAGGGCAAAGTGTTGGCAGGAGGTGGAGGTGGTAGAGACTCCACCCTGGGACATATTTAAACCCCACTGGCCCTGGTTTATGATAACATGCTCTATGTGGCCCTGCCTTAGCAAGTGGATAGAAGCACCTGCTGTCCAGATGTTCCTGCCAGACTCAATGATTCTGAGATTCTGTTTCTCAGGAGGACCATAAGCTCATGCTGGGAAAGAGAGTCAGGTGTGCGCTGGTGCAGGGAGATGTTGATAGAGGCAAGTGGAGGGGAGCATTATGAGTTTGAAGCTTTTGTTTGAGCAAGTGATGGCCTTGTGACACATCATGGAAGCCCCATAGATGCCAGTCTGTTTTGGTGGTGGTCATGCTGGTTAGCCGTTTGAAAGGAGAGCTATTGTGGTGCACGTGCACCCACCATAAAGTCCTATTGAGCCACGGTTTTGTTTTTGGTGAGCTTGGAAATACCTTAGGTAAAAAAAAGGAGGAGGCATCGTCTCAGGCTGGGATGCAAAGACCTTTATTGAGGAAAGACAAGAGTGAAAAGGCAGGAGCACCAAGTAGGCGGTGACAAGTATAAGCTGCACGTAGGGTGACGATCAGCTGAGGTTGCTTCTGTGACATAGGTATTGCCAGAGCACCAAGATCTTCCTGGCTCTTTTAGAGGAAGAGCCATGGACAGCAGGTCCACGTGCCAAGAAGGGTCCAGAGGTGAGTCCACAATCCATGCTGTAGCTTCAATGCGGTAGGTGGTGTCCGTCAGGGGTGGTGGCGAGGGCCCTTAGCAGATGTATCCAGCCCTTCTGCCACCAAAGCAGCCCAGGCCTCCAAAGCCATAGCCGTTGCCGTAGCCGAAGGCGCCAGAGTTGACGGCAACTCCCTGGGTGCCGAGTTCGTTGCCCACCGCAGCCGATGCGGAGGATCCGACGGCGGTGCTCTGGGGGTGCGAGGTGAGGATGGGTCCTGGCAGGGTGACCACCACGGTGGAAGGCTGGATGAGGACACGGGAGTCCTGGCACTGCAGGGAACAGGGCTCGTTGCAGCTGTTGGCCAGCGGGGTGGGTCCGCAGGAGCCGCAGGCGTTGTAGCAGGCCATGTGTGTGGTGTGGAGGGGCCCTGGAAGGGACGAGAGGCATTTGAGCAAGAGCGTGGGTGTGAGGGTGCGAGGAGCGGTGTTGCAGGAGGGTGAGGGAGTGGGGAGGCTGGTGTGGGGCTGTGGGGAGCGTGGCGGTGGGGAGGCGTGAGGGCTGCTGAGGCTGGGGGCAGAGCGTGCTGGAAGAGAGGGGCCAGGCGGGGCAGGAGAAGGAGGGGAAGGGGGTTGAGGCTCACCTTGTTGAGCTCGGAGGGAGGAGAAGGCGTCAGGAGAGTGTGTGAGGGAGAGAGGTGCTGGGCCGGCTTTTATGCTGGTCCCCGAGAGGCGGGACAGCCTTTGCGCACGGCGACATTGTGCAGCCAGCAGCTGATTGATGCCACAGCCTGGCCAGGAATGAGGAGGGTGTGTTTTCCTTCCCGCAATGCTCCAATTTTTTGTTCTTGTCTTGAGGACGTATCCACTTGGCCTTGGTGGCAGCTTTGAAGTCTAAGCGTTAGACACTGAAGACTTGCGGATGATGGCGCGTGTCAGGGCGGGCAGAGAACGTGGCGAGGGCGTAGCAGAGGTGGGGTGTCATCAGTGAGGTCATCCGATGGCACTCATGTGGTTTGCGGCTACTTTATGAAGAGGGGGCACCATTTCCTCAGAGCCCTGACAGGCTGGTCCTGGCTTTGAGCTTTTGTAGTCATGAGAGCTACCACTTCCATTGTCCTTTCACTCCCTTTCTTGCTACATTCTCGCTAAGCCTTTCTTTAGGCCTGGCCTATCCCACTGGGTTTCCTTTATGGGTGTCTTGTTGCACCTCTTGCTGCAAGCTTGTAGCTGGGTGTACTGGGCTTCCGTAGCAAGGGAGCTGCTTGGTTGTCCTCTGTCAGAAGCTTGCAGAAGTTTCCCTATGCGTGAAACAGAGTCCTGACCTGCAGAAAGATGACCTAGTGGGGTAGAAGACTGGCTGGAACTTAGGAGAAGAGAGTTTATGAGCTCTGTAAGACAGGGCAGGCAACTTAGAAGGACTACATGGGTGTTGTGTGTTTATGCAGGGAGAACACTAGAAGGGCCAAAGCTCAATTAGGACTTCATCTGCCTACTGCTTTAAAACATGACCATGACATGGCATTGATGGCGCGTGTCAGGGCGGGCAGAGGATGCAGCCAAAGCGCAGGAGAGGTGGAGTGTCATCAGTGAGGTCATCCCATGGCACTCGTGTGGTTTGCGGTTGCATTGTGTGGAGGGGGCCTGATTTCCTTGCAGCTCTGGCAATCTGCTCTGGGCTTTGGAGCTGTGCTGGCCTTGAGGAATTGCCTCTTCCATGGAATAGGATCCCTGCGTGGCTTGCTTCCATCTGACTAATCCTTTCTTTCCTCGCTCGTTATGATCTCTGGGGGTCTTGGTGTGTGTCTTGCGTATGAGCTGGGTGTGCAGGGTTTATTTTTGAAGATTTTAGTCAGGAGAAGCTACACAGTTGGAAGCTGAGCAGAGGTTCTAGAAGTTTACTCATGGTACATAGACAGTGTTGGTGTGTAGACAACAAGCTGACACTGTTTCTCCCAGAGAAAGTCGGTGTTCGTGTCTTGGGCTACCGTAGTCATTGATGGCCGAAACACTGGCTGGATGGCTGAGCCCAAAGAGTTGCGGTACTGGAGTGAAATCCATTTGGTGGCCACTCACAAGTGCTTTTCTCCAGGGCTCAATACTGGGGCCAGTTCTCTTTAATAATCTTTCTTGTTGATCTGGATGAGGGGATCGAGTGCATCCTCAGTACATCTGCAGATGACACTAAGTACAGGCAGGAGCGTTGAGCCTCTTGGAGCTATGAAGGCTCTACAGATGGCCCTGGAAAGGCTGAATCAATGGGCTGAGACCAATTGCATGAGGTTCAACAAAGCCAAGTGTCGGGTCCTGCACTTGGGTCAGCACAATGCCATGAAGACTCCAGTAACTGTCAAGAGCTGTGGAAGAGTGGCTGGAAAGCTGCCCGATGGCCAAGGACCCGGGGGTGTGGGTCGAGAGTGGCTGAATATGAGGTAGTGTGTGTGGCCGTGACGGCCACCGGCGTCTTGGCTTGTGTCAGCACTGGTGTGGCCAGCAGGAGCAGGCCAGTGACCATGCCCTATTCTTGGCAATGGTGAGGCCACACGTTGAATGGTGTGTTCAGTTTTGGGCCCCTGACGGAAAGAAAGACCTTCAAGTGCCTAAGCCATTTCAAAGAAGGAGAATGAAACTTGTGAAAAGTTGGAGCACAGCTGTGATGGAGGACCCGCTTTGGATTTTGGGGTGTATAGCCTGGAGAAAAGAAAATTGAGGGGAGACCTTCTGTCTGTCTGCAACTGCCTGAAAGGAGGTTATAGTGAGGAAGGGATTCAGCCTCTTTTCCCAAGTCCCAAGTGACAGGACAAGAGGAAATGGCCTTAAGTTGTGCCAGGGAACATTTAGATTGGATATTAGGCAAATTTTCTTCCCAGAAAAGGGTTGTCCACAGTGGAGGTGATGACCACCTGGAGCCCGTAGAGGACCTGGCGCTGGAGCAGGTGGGTGCACGCACAGGAGGTGTGACCCTGTAGGAAGCCTGTGTTGGACCACAGAATTGGCAGGACGTGTGAACCCGTGAGGAAAGTCTAAATAGTAAATGATTCTGTGATTCTGCTCCTGGTGGAGTCTGAGAGTCATGCTGGGGAAGGAAGATGGTCAAGTGTGTGTTGTCATAGGGAGGTCTCACCCGAAGCACGTTGAGGAGAGTGTTCTTGTGTCAAAATCTTTGTTTGGTGCAGTGATGGGCTTGTATCATGTTGTGGAAGACCCCCAGATTTTGGTCTGTGTTCTTGGTGGTATAGCGGGTGATATATTTCCTAGGACAGGTGTTGTGGCCCTTTTCCCCCCTATCCAGTGTGCTTCTTGAGCGCTCCCTGGGTTTGTGCTGGGTGAGGTTGGAAGAGCCTTGAGAGAAGAAAGTAAAGCGAGATGTGTCAGGCTGGGATGCAAGAGACCTTTATTGAGGAAAGAGAAGAGTGAAAAGGCAGGAGCACCAAGTAGGTGGTGACAAGTATAAGCTGCAGGTAGGGTGAGCATCAGCTGAGGTTGCTTCTGTGACATAGATCTTGCCAGAGCACCAAGATCTTCCTGGCTCCTTTAGAGGAAGAGCCATGGACAGCAGGTCCACGTGCCAAGAAGGGTCCAGAGGTGAGTCCACAATCCATGCCGTAGCTTCAATGCGGTAGGTGGTGTCGGTCAGGGGTGGTGGCGAGGGCCCTTAGCAGATGTATCCAGCCCTTCTGCCGCCACAGCCGCCCAGGCCTCCGAAGCCGTAGCCGAAGGCGCCGGAGTTGACGGCAACTCCCTGGGCGCCGAGTTCGTTGCCCACGGCAGCCGATGCGGAGGATCCGACGGCGGTGCTCTGGGGGTGGGAGGTGAGGATGGGTCCTGGCAGGGTGACCAGCACAGCGGGAGGCTGGATGACGACGCGGGAGTCCTGGCACTGCAGGGAACAGGGCTCGTTGCAGCTGTTGGCCAGCGGGGTGGGTCCCCAGGAGCCGCAGGCGTTGTAGCAGGCCATGTGTGTGGTGTGGAGGGGCCCTGGAAGGGACGAGAGGCTGTTGAGCAAGCGCAGGGGTGTGGGTGTGTGAGGAGCGGTGATGCCGGAGGGTGAGAGAGTGGGGAGGCTGGTGTGGGGCTGTGGGGAGCGTGGTGGTGGGGAGGCGTGAGGGCTGCTGAGGCTGGGGGCAGAGCGTGCTGGAAGAGAGGGGCCAGGCGGGGCAGGAGAAGGAGGGGAAGGGGGTTGAGGCTCACCTTGTTGAGTGCGGAGGGAGGAGAAGGCGTCAGGAGAAGAGTGTGAGGGAGAGGGGCGCTGGGCCGGCTTTTATGCTGGTCCCCGAGGGGCGGGACAGCCTTTGCGCATGGCAACATTGTGCAGCCAGCAGCTGTTCGTTGCCACAGCCTGGCCAGGAATGAGGAGGTTGTGTTTTCCTTCCTGCAATGCTCCAATTTCTTGTTCTTGTCTTGAGGACGTGTCCACTTGGCCTTGGCGGCAACTTTGAAGTCTAAGCGTTAGACACTGAAGACTTGCGGATGATGGCGCGTGTCAGGGCAGGCAGAGAACGTGGCCAGGGCGTAGCAGAGGTGGGGTGTCATCAGTGAGGTCATCCGATGGCACTCATGTGGTTTGCGGCTACTTTATGAAGAGGGGGCACCATTTCCTCAGAGCCCTGACAGGCTGGTCCTGGCTTTGAGCTTTTGTAGTCATGAGAGCTACCACTTCCATTGTCCTTTCACTCCCTTTCTTGCTACATCCTCGCTAAGCCTTTCTTTAGGCCTGGCCTATCCCACTGGGTTTCCTTTATGGGTGTCTTGTTGCACCTCTTGCTGCAAGCTTGTAGCTGGGTGTACTGGGCTTCCGTAGCAAGGGAGCTGCTTGGTTGTCCTCTGTCAGAAGCTTGCAGAAGTTTCCCTATGCGTGAAACAAAGTCCTGACCTGCAGAAAGATGACCTAGTGGGGTAGAAGACTGGCTGGAACTTAGGAGAAGAGAGTTTATGAGCTCTGTAAGACAGGGCAGGCAACTTAGAAGGACTACATGGGTGTTGTGAGTTTATGCAGGGAGAACACTAGAAGGGCCAAAGCTCAATTAGAACTTCATCTGCCTACTGCTTTAAAACATGACCATGACATGGCATTGATGGCGCGTGTCAGGGCAGGCAGAGGATGCAGCCAAAGCGCAGGAGAGGTGGAGTGTCATCAGTGAGGTCATCCCATGGCACTCGTGTGGTTTGCGGTTGCATTGTGTGGAGGGGGCCTGATTTCCTTGCAGCGCTGTCAATCTGCTCTGGGCTTTGGAGCTGTGCTGGCCTTGAGGAATTGCCTCTTCCATGGAATAGGATCCCTGCGTGGCTTGCTTCCATCTGACTAATCCTTTCCTTCCTCGATCGTTATGATCTCTGGGGGTCTTGGTGAGTGTCTTGCGTATGAGCTGGGTGTGCAGGGTTTATTTTTGAAGATTTTAGTCAGGAGAAGCTACACAGTTGGAAGCTGAGCAGAGGTTCTAGAAGTTTACTCATGGTACATAGACAGTGTTTGTGTGTAGACAACAAGCTGACACTGTTTGTCCCAGAGAAAGTGGGTGTTCGTGTCTTGGGCTACCGTAGTCATTGATGGCTGAAACACTGGCTGGATGGCAGAGCCCAAAGAGCTGTGGTACTGGAGTGAAATCCATTTGGTGGCCACTCACAAGTGCTTTTCCCCAGGGCTCAATACTGGGGCCAGTTTTGTTTAAGAATCTTTCTTGTTGATCAGGATGAGGGGATCGAGTGCACCCTCAGTACATCTGCAGATGACACCAAGTACAGGCAGGAGCGTTGAGCCTCTTGGAGCTATGAAGGCTCTACAGATGGCCCTGGAAAGGCTGGATCAATGGGCTGAGACCAATTGCACGAGGTTCAACAAAGCCAAGTGTCGGGTCCTGCACTTGGGTCACGACAATGCCATGAAGACTCCAGTAACTGTCAAGAGCTGTGGAAGAGTGGCTGGAAAGCTGCCCGGTGGTCAAGGACCCGGGGGTGTGGGTCGACAGTGGCTGAATATGAGGCAACGTGTGTGGCCGTGACGGCCACCGGCGTCTTGGCTTGTGTCAGCACTGGTGTGGCCAGCAGGAGCAGGCCAGTGACCATGCCCTATTCTTGACAATGGTGAGGTCACACCTTGAATGGTGTGTTCAGTTTTGGGCCCCTGACGGAAAGAAAGACCTTCAAGTGCCTAAGCCATTTCAAAGAAGGAGAATGAAACTTGTGAAAAGTTGGAGCACAGCTGTGATGGAGGACCCGCTTTGGGTTTTGGGGTGTATAGCCTGGAGAAAAGAAAAGTGAGGGGAGACGTCCAGTCTGTCTGAAACTGCCTGAAAGGAGGTTGTAGTGAGGAAGGGATTCAGTCTCTTTTCCCAAGTCCCAAGTGACAGGACAAGAGGAAATGGCCTTAAGTTGTACCAGGGAACGTTTAGATTGGATATTAGGAAAATTTTCTTCCCAGAAAAGGGGTGTCCACAGTGGAGGAGATGACCACCTGTAGCCCGTAGAGGAGGTGACGCTGGACCAGGTGGGTGCACGCACAGGAGATGTGACCCTGTAAGAAGCCTGTGTTGGACCACAGAATTGGCAGGACCCGTGAACCCATGAGGAAAGTCTAAATACTAAATGATTCTGTCATTCTGCTCCTGGAAGAGCCGGAGAGTCATGCTGGGGAAGAAAGATGGTCAAGTGTGTGTTGTCATAGGGAGGTCTCACCCGAGGCACGTTGAGGAGAGTGTTCTCGTGTCAAAATCTTTCGTTGGTGCAGTGATGGGCTTGTATCATGTTGTGGAAGACCCCCAGATTCTGGTCTGTGATCTTGGTGGTATAGGTGGTGACATATTTTCTGGGAGATGTCTTGTGGCCCTTTTCCCCCCTGCCCAGTTTATTTCTTGAGCCCTGCCTTTGTGCTGGGTGAGGTTGGAAAAGCCTTGAGAGAAAAAAGTAAAGAGAGATGTCTCAGGCTGGGATGCAAGAGAACTTTATTGAGGAAACAAAAGAGTGAAAAGGCAGGAGCACCAAGTAGGCAGTGACAAGTATAAGCTGCACGTAGTGCGACCATCAGTTGAGGTTGCTTCTGTGACACAGATCTTGCCAGAGCACCAAGATCTTCCTGGCTCCTTTAGAGGAAGAGCCATGGCCAGCAGGTCCACGTGCCAAGAAGGGTCCAGAGGTGAGTCCACAATCCATGCCGTAGCTTCAATGCGGTAGGTGGTGTCCGTCAGGGATGGTGGCGAGGGCCCTTAGCAGATGTATCCAGCCCTTCTGCCGCCACAGCCGCCCAGGCCTCCGAAGCCGTAGCCGAAGGCGCCGGAGTTGACAGCAACTCCCTGGGCGCCGAGTTCGTTGCCCACGGCAGCCGATGCGGAGGATCCGACGGCGGTGCTCTGGGGGTGGGAGGTGAGGATGGGTCCTGGCAGGGTGACCACCACGGTGGAAGGCTGGATGAGGACACGGGAGTCCTGGCACTGCAGGGAACAGGGCTCGTTGCAGCTGTTGGCCAGCGGGGTGGGTCCCCAGGAGCCGCAGGCATTGTAGCAGGCCATGTGTGTGTTGTGGAGGGGCCCTGGAAGGGACGAGGGGCTGTTGAGCAAGCGCAGGGGGGTGGGGGTGCGAGGAGCGGTGTTGCAGGAGGGTGAGGGAGTGGGGAGGCTGGTGTGGGGCTGTGGGGAGCGTGGCGGTGGGGAGGCGTGAGGGCTGCTGAGGCTGGGGGCAGAGCGTGCTGGAAGAGAGGGGCCAGGCTGGGCAGGAGAAGGAGGGGAAGGGGGTTGAGGCTCACCTTGTTGAGCTCGGAGGGAGGAGAAGGCGTCAGGAGAAGTGTGTGAGGGAGAGAGGCTCTGGGCCGGCTTTTATGCTGGTCCCCGAGAGGCGGGACAGCATTTGCGCATGGCAACATTGTGCAGCCAGCAGCTGTTCGTTGCCACAGCCTGGCCAGGAATGAGGAGGGTGTGTTTTCCTTCCCGCAATGCTCCAATTTCTTGTTCTTGTCTTGAGGACGTGTCCACTTGGCCTTGGCGGCAGCTTTGAAGTCTAAGCGTTAGACACTAAAGACTTGCGGATGATGGTGTGTGTCAGGGCGGGCAGAAAACACGGCCAGGGTGTAGAAGAGGTGGGGTGTCATCAGTGAGGTCATCCCATGGCACTCATGTGGTTTGCGGCTACTTTATGAAGAGGGGGCACCATTTCCTCAGAGCCCTGACAGGCTGGTCCTGGCTTTTGAGCTTTTGTAGTCATGAGGGCTACCACTTCCGTTGTCCTTTCACTCCCTTTCTTGCTACCATCTCGCTAAGCCTTTCTTTAGGCCTGGCCTATCTTACTAGGTTTCC
This sequence comes from Streptopelia decaocto, assembly GCF_964273445.1. Taxonomy (NCBI): domain Eukaryota; kingdom Metazoa; phylum Chordata; class Aves; order Columbiformes; family Columbidae; genus Streptopelia; species Streptopelia decaocto. The sequence continues at coordinate 1,603,602 of NC_138655.1, read as the reverse complement.
TTTATGGGTGTCTTGTTGCACCTCTTGCTGCAAGCTTGTAGCTGGGTGTACTGGGCTTCCGTGGCAAGGTTTGGGTTGCAAGGGAGCTGCTTGGTTGTTCTCTGTCAGAAGCTTGCAGAAGTTTCCCTATGCGTGAAACAGAGTCCTGACCTGCAGGAAGATGACCTAGTGGGGCAGAAGACTGGCTGGAACTTAGGAGAAGAGAGTTTATGAGCTCTGTAAGACAGGGCAGGCAACTTAGAAAGACTCCATGGGTGTTGTGAGTTTATGCAGGGAGAACACTAGAAGGGCCAAACCTCAATTAGAACTTCATCTGCCTACTGCTCTAAAACATGACCATGACATGGCATTGATGGCGCGTGTCAGGGCAGGCAGAGGATGCAGCCAAAGCGCAGGAGAGGTGGAGTGTCATCAGTGAGGTCATCCCATGGCACTCGTGTGGTTTGCGGTTGCATTGTGTGGAGGAGGCCTGATTTCCTTGCAGCGCTGTCAATCTGCTCTGGGCTTTGGAGCTGTGCTGGCCTTGAGGAATTGCCTCTTCCATGGAATAGGATCCCTGCGTGGCTTGCTTCCATCTGACTAATCCTTTCCTTCCTCGCTCGTTATGATCTCTGGGGGTCTTGGTGTGTTTCTTGCATATGAGCTGGGTGTGCAGGGTTTATTTTTGAAGATTTTAGTCAGGAGAAGCTACACAGTTGGAAGCTGAGCAGAGGTTCTAGAAGTTTACTCATGGTACATAGACAGTGTTGGTGTGTAGACAACAAGCTGACACTGCTTGTCCCAGAGAAAGCGGGTGTTCGTGTCTTGGGCTACCGTAGTCATTGATGGCCGAAACACTGGCTGGATGGCAGAGCCCAAAGAGTTGCGGTACTGGAGTGAAATCCATTTGGTGGCCACTCACAAGTGCTTTTCTCCAGGGCTCAATACTGGGGCCAGTTTTCTTTAATAATCTTTCTTGTTGATCTGGATGAGGGGATCGAGTGCATCCTCAGTACATCTGCAGATGACACCAAGTACAGGCAGGAGCGTTGAGCCTCTTGGAGCTATGAAGGCTCTACAGATGGCCCTGGAAAGGCTGGATCAATGGGCTGAGACCAATTGCATGAGGTTCAACAAAGCCAAGTGTCGGGTCCTGCACTTGGGTCAGCACAATGCCATGAAGACTCCAGTAACTGTCAAGAGCTGTGGAAGAGTGGCTGGAAAGCTGCCCGGTGGTCAAGGACCCGGGGGTGTGGGTCGACAGTGGCTGAATATGAGCCAGTGTGTGTGGCCGTGACGGCCACCGGCGTCTTGGCTTGTGTCAGCACTGGTGTGGCCAGCAGGAGAAGGACAGTGACCATGCCCTATTCTTGGCAATGGTGAGGCCACACGTTGAATGGTGTGTTCAGTTTTGGGCCCCTGACGGAAAGAAAGACCTTCAAGTGCCTAAGCCATTTCAAAGAAGGAGAATGAAACTTGTGAAAAGTTGGAGCACAGCTGTGATGGAGGACCCGCTTTGGGTTTTGGGGTGTATAGCCTGGAGAAAAGAAAAGTGAGGGGAGACCTTCTGTCTGTCTGCAACTGCCTGAAAGGAGGTTGTAGTGAGGAAGGGATTCAGCCTCTTTTCCCAAGTCCCAGGTGACAGGACAAGAGGAAATGGCCTTAAGTTGTGCCAGGGAACGTTTAGATTGGATATTAGGCGAATTTTCTTCCCAGTAAAGGGGTGTCCACAGTGGAGGTGATGACCATCTGGAGCCCATAGAGGACCTGGCGCTGGAGCAGGTGGGTGCACGCACAGGAGGTGTGACCCTGTAGGAAGCCTGTGTTGGACCACAGAATTGGCAGGACGTGTGAACCCTTGAGGAAAGTCTAAATAGTAAATGATTCTGTGACTCTGCTCCTGGTGGAGCCGGAGAGTCGTGCTGGGGAAGGAAGATGGTCAAGTGTGTGTTGTCATAGGGAGGTGTCACGCGAAGCACGTTGAGGAGAGTGTTCTCGTGTCAAAATCTTTCTTTGGTGCAGTGATGGGCTTGTATCATGTTGTGGAAGACCCTCAGATTCTGGTCTGTGTTCTTGGTGGTATAGGGGGTGATATATTTCCTCGGACAGGTCTTGTGGCCCTTTTCCTCCCTATCCAGTGTGCTTCTTGAGCCCTGGCTTTGTGCTGGGTGAGGTTGGAAGAGCCTTGAGAGAAGAAAGTAAAGCGAGATGTGTCAGGCTGGGATGCAAGAGACCTTTATTGAGGAAAGACAAGAGTGAAAAGGCAGGAGCACCAAGTAGGCGGTGACAAGTATAAGCTGCACGTAGGGTGAGCATCAGCTGAGGTTGCTTCTGTGACATAGATCTTGCCAGAGCACCAAGATGTTCCTGGCTCCTTTAGAGGAAGAGCCATGGACAGCAGGTCCACGTGCCAAGAAGGGTCCAGAGGTGAGTCCACAATCCATGCCGTAGCTTCAATGCGGTAGGTGGTGTCGGTCAGGGGTGGTGGCGAGGGCCCTTAGCAGATGTACCCAGCCCTTCTGCCGCCACAGCCGCCCAGGCCTCCGAAGCCGTAGCCGAAGGCGCCGGAGTTGACGGCAACTCCCTGGGCGCCGAGTTCGTTGCCCACGGCAGCCGATGCGGAGGATCCGACGGCGGTGCTCTGGGGGTGGGAGGTGAGGATGGGTCCTGGCAGGGTGACCAGCACGGCGGGAGGCTGGATGATGACGCGGGAGTCCTGGCACTGCAGGGAACAGGGCTCGTTGCAGCTGTTGGCCAGCGGGGTGGGTCCCCAGGAGCCGCAGGCGTTGTAGCAGGCCATGTGTGTGTTGTGGAGGGGCCCTGGAAGGGACGAGAGGCTGTTGAGCAAGCGCAGGGGTGTGGGGGTGCAAGGAGCGGTGTTGCAGGAGGGTGAGGGAGTGGGGAGGCTGGTGTGGGGCTGTGGGGAGCGTGGCGGTGGGGAGGCGTGAGGGCTGCTGAGGCTGGGGGCAGAGCGTGCTGGAAGAGAGGGGGCCAGGCGGGGCAGGAGAAGGAGGGGAAGGGGGTTGAGGCTCACCTTGTTGAGCTCGGAGGGAGGAGAAGGCGTCAGGTGAGTGTGTGAGGGAGAGAGGCGCTGGGCCGGCTTTTATGCTGGTCCCCGATGGGTGGGACAGCCTTTGCGCATGGCGGCATTGTGCAGCCAGCAGCTGTTTGATGCCACAGCCTGGCCAGGAATGAGGAGGGTGTGTTTTCCTTCCCGCAATGCTCCAATTTCTTGTTCTAGTCTTGAGGACGTGTCCACTTGGCCTTGGCGGCAGCTTTGAAGTCTAAGCGTTAGAGTCTGAAGACTTGCGGTTGATGGTGTGTGTCAGGGCGGGCAGAGAACGTGGCGAGGGCGTAGCAGAGGTGGGGTGTCATCAGTGAGGTCATCCCATGGCACTCATGTGGCTTGCGGATACTTTATGAAGAGGGGGAACCATCTCCTCCCTTTTCTGGCAGGCTGTTCTGAGTTTGGATCTGTGCTGGGTGTTAGTGGCTGCACCTTCTATGACGTTTGCTTGGCTTCTGCATTGCTGTCTTCTTGCTAAGCTTAGGCCTGGCTTTTCCTCCTCAGTGTTGTCTGTGCCTGTTTCTGTTCCTTCTTGCATGCAAGATTTTAGCTGGATATACTTGTTTTTCTTGGAAAGTCTTTGGTAGCAAAGAAGGTACAGTGGTTGTTCTCTGTGAAGTTTCCAGAAGCTTCTAGCTTGTTTAGTAGTGCCAGTGCCACCTGGTTTCTGTAGGGACTTTTTGGTGGCCATTTCAGAGCTATTCAGCCATGGTGGTGTTAACCTTATGAGAATTTATTTAAGAAGGGGAAGAAAGACTGACCCTATAACTTGAAGAAAGATATGAGAATATCTGAGTCTAGAGACTCCAAGGTCAGAGAAGAAAGAGGGGCAGGAGGTGCCCCAGGCACCAGAGCAGAGATTCCCCTGCCTCCTGTGATAA